>NC_142029.1:54340789-54650500 GCF_982192425.1 Myodes glareolus | reverse complement strand
AAGAAGAAAGAAGTAAATCTAGTAAAAAGCTAGATTTTACTCTAAAATTTCAACTTTCACTCAATAATTGTCCTAGATGTAAAGTTTGGAAGAAACAGCGAATAAGATTTATTTATTTACTTACCTTATCGATAGCAGTTGGGTAACCAGTCACAACCTTTTGGGCTTCTGAGGCTCCTGGACTTTCATTTCTCTTCAATAGTTTAATATTACATTTGGCAGAGGCTCCAGAAGTCTGTAAGAAAGAGTAAGTTTTTGTGCAAGTAAACTTAAAGTTACTATTTTAACAGTATTCTGAATAAATTGAGCAAAGTGTTTATGTATTGCATTCTCTCTCTCTAAAGATTTATTCATTTTTATGTGTGAGTGTTTTTACCTGCATGTATGCCAGTGCAGCACCATTTAAGCTGCCATGAAGGTGATGGGAATTAAACCCAGGTCCTGCGAAAGAGCAAGCAGTGCCCCTAACTAGTGAGCCAAATCTCCGACTCCAAGTACTGCTTTCTCTTACCGCCATAAGAAAAAATGGGGAGAAGATTATCTTTATTCTCATTAACCTGTGAATAAGATTCATATTTCTTTCAATTTTGAATATGGACAACAATCATTGCTAAGGACTGTGTTTGTGTCCTTCCACCTCAATCAGGAGGTAATCAGCTTCATGAAGTGGCATTCTCATGACAGGATTAGCAACCGTAAAAGGAGAAAGAAGGAAAACTGCATTCTTTCTAACATGTCAGAATTTAAGACAGGAGCCTCTACCTAGAGGCCAAGAAGAAGCCCTTAGAAGACACAGACCTTACCAGATCCTAACTGTATTTTAGTACTGTTGTTTCTCTCAAACTTATATATTTTATTTTACTATAAAAAACATTATTTTGTTGGATGTAGTGGCACACACCTCTAATCTCAGTACTCTTTTGAAGGTAGAGGCGGAAAGATCATGAGTTTAAGGCTAGCCTTAGCTACCTACACAGTGAGTTAAGAGGCCAACTTGTGCTACAAGAGACCTTGTCCACAAATCAGCATTTGCTCCCACTGAGCTATGTTCCCAAGCCAAGAGATCCACTCAAAAATGTGTAGTAAAGTATGATATATATGCCTAGAAGGATACATAATTGCCAGATTCTTTGATTCTTAAGATTTCTTAAGATGTCTACATGTTCTTTATTGAACAGTAGAGACTTTGTAAAACAAAATATAATGTCTGATCTCGGCTCCCTCATTCTAACTCTGTGCAATTTGACTTTTTTGTTTTGTTTTTCAAGACAGGGTTTTTCTCTGTAGCTTTGGCTCTTGTCCTGGCACTAGATCTGTAGATCAGGCTGGCCTTGAACTCAGAGATCCATCTGCTTCTGCCTCTCGAGTGTTGGGATTAAACGCATGTGCCATCTCTGCCCAATCAATCTGACCTTTAAAATGATGCCACCAGTGTACATACACACAGACATTACTGAGTATTTTATTAATACATGAGAAAAGTTTTAAGTGACCAATAATTTACTTCCATCTTAAAGATAAAGAAGTCAAGGTTGTGTTTTTTTTTAAAATATATAATTTATTTATTTTAAGTACATCAGTGTTTTTGCCTACAGGTATGTCTGTATGAGGGTGTCAGATCCCTTGGAACCGAAGTTATAGACAATTGTGAGCTGTCATGTGGGTGCTGGGAATTGAACCCAGGTCCTCTGAAAGAACAGCCAGTGCTCTTAACTGTTGAGCCATTTCTCCAGCTTCTCGAGGTTGTTAAGAATTGATCACGACTACCCACCACTACTCTTAAGTGGTGAAACGAGGATGACAGATGTCTATTCTGAACCCTAGACTCCAGTTGTGTGACCATCCATCTATGTGACTGTGACATGGCTTTCACTGCATTCCTTACGGATTTTTTAAAAGGCTGCAAAAATAACTTAGATGCTATACAATAACTAATTGCACAAGAACATCCAATTATTAAACATTTTTAAAAAAATTACCTGCTTATTGGACAATTTTTGTGTTTGGCACTCAGCTTTAGGACTCTTATATTCTTCCTTAACTGGAGACAAGAAAACAGAAATTTTGAGACGCAAAAGAGCTTACTAAATACCAGTTAAATTCATCAAGTATTTACCATTGTAAAGCAGTGTTTAAAGTATTTCAAGGTGTTTAGTTTTCTCCTGTGTCTGTGCTCCTCCACCCCCATGCTGTCAATGCTGGAGCTCAAACATAGGTGCTGGTCCATGGCAGGCACTGACCACAGCAACAAATGAGAAGAAGCATGAACTGAAGAAATTTATAATCCAGGTGAGATGGAGAAAGATAATTGCAGATAATCAGATGGGAAAGGAGAGTGGCATCTGAATCAGGCTTGGAAGGGTAATAGGGTCTCCAAGTGCAAAAGAAGAGGTTTAGAATTATAGGTAAAAGGTTCGAGAAAAGACACGAGAGCAGAAAGGGTTGTACTTAATGTGTCAGTTCTGTAGGAGGATAAGGAATAATGTCAAGCCTAATGGAACTAAAGAGGCAGGTGAGTCATAATCTGGGAGATACTGAAACACATGGAATTAAGTTGTAAGCAATGGCAAGCAATCACAGAAAGGTTCTGAGCAGATAGTAATCTGGTCAGAATTGTAATTTAGTAAGATTAAATTATGAGCAATACACTCTTGGCTAGATAAATGAAGAGTAAGAGACAAGTAAGAAAGCTCTTAAAAATTTTATTCTCAGGGAACTGGAGAGATGGCTCAGAGGTTAAGAGCACTGGCTGCTCTTCCAGAGATCTTGACTTTAGTTTCCAGCAACCACGACAGCTCACAACCATCTATAATAAGATTTGCTGCCCTCTTCTGGTGTGTAGGCATACATGTAGGCAGAACACTACATATATAATAAATAAATATTAAAAAAATTATTTTTGAAGCTGGGCAGTGGTAGTGCATGTCTTTAATCTCAGCACCGGGAGGCAGATTTCAGAGTTTGAAGCCAGCCTGGTTCAAATATCCAGGAATACACAGAGAAACCCTGCCTAAAAAAACAAAAAGCAAAAGCAACAAACACAAACAACCTTTTTGAGTTTATGTGTGTTTGTGTTTATGCATGAATGGCATATGTATGTATGCATGTATATGTATATGTATGGAGGACAGATGTAAACAAAGAGTTTCTTCCTTATCAATTTCTACTTTACTTTTCTGGACAGGGTCTCTCACTGAATATGGAGTTTACCCATCAGCTAGACTGGTAGACCAATGAATTCCAGGGGTCCACCTGTCTCCACTCCTAACTCCCCTCAGTGCTAGAATTACAGACAATGGCCTTGGTGCCAGGCTTCAGTATGTGTGCTCAGGTCCTCATGCCTGTGCTACAGACACTTTATTGAGCGGAATATCTCCCAGGCCCTAATTGCTTTATTTTGAGACAAGGTCCTGCTATGCATCCTAGTTTGGTCTGGAAATCACTATGTAGCCCAAGGCTGGTATGAAATTGTGATCCAATCCTCCTTTTTTTTTTTTTTTTTTTTTTGTAGGTTTTTCAAGACAGGGTTTCTCTGTAGCTTTGGAGCCTGTCCTGGAACTAGCTCTTGTAGACCAGGCTGGCCTTGAACTTACAGAGACCCGCCTGCCTCTGCCTTCCGAGTGCTGGGATTAAAGGTGTGTGCCACCACCTCCTGGCCATGAGCCAATTGTCCTAACTCATCCTTCATAATGCTGGGATTATAGCTGTATATCATCATGCCCATTAAAGCAACTTTTGCCATTTCTGCTAAGGAGAAGCTAAGAGCAATAGGAAAAAAAATGAGATATTATCTTTAGAAGATTTAGGAAACAAAAGGCTTTAGAGATGAAGGAGATTAAGATTTGAAAAGGACATCATTTAGTATGCAATCTTCTATTGCATTAGATACACTAGATTATATAGTTGTTCTAAGTTAATTTTTTTTCTCCTTACCACTGGACTGTTTATTAGGCCAGTGTGGAGAGGAAAGAATAAAAGACTGGGCATGGTGACATATGCCTGTGATCCCAGCATTTAGGTCGTGTCAACAGGAGGATCAGCAGTTCAAAGTTATCCTTGGGTACATAGTGAGATCCCAGCCAGCCTGGGCTTTGGGAGATCCTGTGTCAAACAACAACAATGAGAACATTATCACCACAACTAGCAACAAAAAAAAAGGTGAGAAGAAAGGAAAGGAGATACCAAGGGAAAAGCATGAAGAAAGCATCAGGATATGAGAAGGGAGAATAAAAAAGGGAAGGAAATAAGGAAGACAGGAAAGGAAGGAAATGAAATGTAAGAACACACATGACTACAAGCCTTTGTTAAGACATACAATTTCATATAGTAACCTAACTCACTGTACACAGAAACACTCTCAGAAAAACATTTAATACATTTTCATTAAATATAAAACCTTCAGCTGAATAAGCTGATGCATGGGGAGGGTAGATGAAATAAGGCTGGCTTTGATTTGGGTATATGGTATGCACATGTGGAAATAAATGGAGCCATATTAATATCTACAATTAATATGTGCTAATGTATAATAGGAAACCAAAAAAAATTCCCACAAAAAGAACTCAGTCCCAAGTCCAGTTTGCTTTCTGGTGATTTCTACTGAACATTTAAAGAGGATGTAATGGTATTCTTTCCAAAACTTTTCAAAAACATCGGCAGGACTATATCTCAGTTCTGTGAGGTCAGTATTACCAGGATACCCTCAAATTTTAAAGATACCCTTTATAAATACACATGCAAAAAAAACAACAACAAAAAATTCAAAACCCATAAAAATACTAGCAACGTAACTCTTCAAACATGTCAAAATGATTATGAATTGTGATCTAGCAGGATTTACCCTAAAAATACAAAGTTGGTTCAACATAGGAAATATAATTGGACAAATCATGAAAATTGAATTGAACAACAGATACAGAAAAACAAAACAAAACTCATCAAGGATGTAGGGGTGGGGACAGGATGGGGGAGATGGCTCACTCAGTAACGTGCCAGCAGCACAGGCACGACAATCTGAGTTTGCGTTGTTAGTATCTCCTTAAGAGCTGGACTTGGAAGTCTGCATCTGTTACCCCAGTTCTGGGGGACGGTGGAGACAGGAAGATCCCTGGGGCTCACTGGACAGCAAGGCTACTCAACAGTGAGCTCCAGGTTTAGTTAGACTTTGTCTTTAAAAATGAAGTGGATGAACCAGCATGATGGCTGAACGGATAAAGGAAGGGCAGACAGAAGGGAGGATGCAGGAGGAAAAAAAGAAAGCAAAAACAACAAATATTTAACAACATCTAGCTTCTTATAGGCAACAATAAGAATTTAGAAAATAGAGAATTTACTAACCAAATATAGGACAAAGAGACCCACAGCTAAAAACCTCATCTGGTAGTAAAGGCAGAAAGTTGACTTCTAAGATCATGGTTAGACAAGAATGCCCACTCTTTTTTTTTTTTAAATTAACATATGGCTGAATGGTGGCGGTGCATGCCTTCAATCCCAGCTGTGGGAGGCAGAGGCAGGTGGGTCTCTGTGAGTTCAAGGCCAGCCTGGTCTACAGAGTGAGTTCCAGGGCTACGTGGTGAAACTCTGTCTCAAATAAAAAAAAAACAGAACAATAACCCCCACACACATAAAACACCAAAACCAAAAAACAAACATAACTTCATCAGTAACAGCATCAAAAAGAATAATAGAGGAATACATTTAATAAAAGGAAAAAGTCTAAGGATTGTGTACTGCAAATGATAACACATCAGTGAAAGAAATTAGAAAGCACTAAACAAATGGAAAGGCATTTGTGTTAACAGGCAGGGCTGCATAAGACACTGTACCCAATGTTATTTATTAAAATTCCAGGCATGGTGTTTGCAGAAATAGATAAGATTATGGAAAATTGATATGGAAACGCAAAGACCCAGAATAATTGAAACCATCTTGAAAAAGGCAAACAAAGCTGGGGGATGCAAAACTGTCTGATTTCTCTTTTTCTTTTTCTTTTCTTTCTTTTTTTTTTTTTGGTTTTTTGAGACAGGGTTTCTCTGTAGCTTTGGAGCCTGTCCTGGATCTAGCTTTTGTAGACCAGGCTGGCCTCGAACTCACAGAGATACGCCTGCCTCTGCCTCCCAAGTGCTGGGATTATAGGTGTGTGCCACCAGTGCCCGGCAACTGTCTGATTTCTAAACTTACAAGAAAGCTCCAGTAAGGAAGACAGCATGCTGTTTGTACAGATGTGTATAGACCAGTCAGCTGGAATTGAGAGCCCACAAACTACCACAAAGACGTATTGTCAGCTGATTTTTATAAGGTACCAGGATATGTGATGGGGGAAAGGGCCGTCTTTCTGATGACTGTGCCGCAACACCCAGGCATCTCCAATGACAGCCTACCCCTTCCTCATTACTGCAGACTCTAAAATGATGGTTGTATTTTATTTGTTACTCCTCCGTCACTGTATGTGCGTCTGTGTGGGCATGTGCATGGCAGGGCACACATGCAGATCAAAGGGTAACTCTGGGAGCTGTTTCTCTCCTACCACCATGGGTGTCTTGGGATTGAATTCAAGTTGCCAGGCTTGAGCAGCAAGCCCCTTTACCTGTGGAGCCACCTCACTTGCCTGATGAATTTATTTTAAAGTATGAGTTACATTTCAACAAAGCTCTTCAAAAAACAAACAACAACAAAAACAACAATAAAAACAACTGAAAAAAAGGCAGATCAACACTTTTCTACCTTAAAACTTACGTTTTCGGTGAGGGTCATGTTTTTTTTGCTGGTATTTAACACTGTTGTCATTAAAGCCAGTTTTATGTGGTTGGGTTACTTGACTTATTTCTTGAGGTAGAACAGCACCCTGAAAGATAAAATTCACAGAAATCAATTAAACAAAACTTTAATATTATACCTTCAAAACATTTTAAATTTAATTCAATAAAAATTTCACAGCATATTAGAAAAACACAAAGAAAACTATATAGAATTTTAAAAACTACCCCAAAACTACCCTGGAATTAAGAATCATTAATCTAATGGCTACAATATCAGGACTCCTCTATGTGTCAGTTAGAAAGATAAATTCCCAAAGTTCTCTTTTCAATAGAGATAATTCAAACTAACTTTGCTTCAAGTTATGTCTGTGCACCGTGTGTGCCTGGGGCTTAAGGAGGTCAGAAGGGGGCATCAGATCCTTTGTAAGAGCAACGAGTGTTCTAAAACTCTAGGTCACCTCTAAATATTCTTCTCTAATATTCTCTAAATATTCCTCTCGATTAGCTTCCAAACAAATCTACTTTTAGTGTTAAGTGGGAATAAAGAGTGAGCTGCTGTAACAGAAGAACAAGGGTTGATGGGAGCAAGCTACGGTGGACATGTGGATTCACCTGCATGATTCTCTTGATTCACTAATGTTAAAGATTTTCCAATAAAAGCTTTAAGATTAATAATTTTTCTTGTATTTTATCAAAGTTGAGGATATTAACTAATTTACATTCTTTTCTATGTTCCTTCCCCAATAGCTGATTTTAAAATTAATATTTCTATTGCCAAATGAAACACATCTTTGCAGCAAGATTGATCACAAAGCCATAGTATTTAAGACACTTTATAATTGGCACAAGAGCAAAACTACATGACTAAGTGTCACATTAATATTTTACAAGATCATTTTTCTTTTGTGTGTATGTGTGTGTGCGCGTGCGCACGCGCTTGTGTACTGTTGTGTGTATGTGCTTACACAATAATGTCAGCATTCCTTCCTCAATCACTTCTTCACCTAATTTTTTGACAAGGTCTTTCACTAAACCTGGAGTTCACCATTTCAGCTAGACTTGGCTGGCCAGCAAACCCCTATGATCTGCCTGTCTTTACAACCCAGTGTTTGACTACAGACATGTGACATTACGCTTGGCTTTCACTTGAGTACTGGGGATCCAATTTCATGTCCAAGTATTTTACCCAATGAGCCAACTAGCCAATCTTAAGATCCTTTGTTTTTTGAAAGGAAGAAAAAGCCCTCGGGCAAAAAGAAACAACTGGCTACAGCTGAAACCTGCAAGAAGTAAAAGCAGAGGCTGGGAAGCTTTAATAAAAATTACCTTTCTTCATTTTTCTTGGTAAGTTCTATATATTTCAATTCTGGGCACATACAAATTCACTTTGGATACAAAGGACATAATAATCCTAGCAGGCACTGAGCTTGTTCGAAAACACTGATATAGGATGGAGTTTGGGAGAAAAATCCAGTGAGTTCACATGCACAGGATCAGCCTGGGATCTTCATTAACAGTTGTATGGCATGAGAGTCCACCATTAAAGCAAGATGGCTGGAAGAGCTTTGGGAACAGTAGTATTTCTGAGGGGTCTGGGTCTAAGAAAGGGAATTAGAAATAAACACTCATAGAGAGATGTGAATAAATTATGTGCCTATTACTGCCAGGCATGCTAAATGTATTTTGCTTCTATTATCTCAGCATAGTATAATAATGCTAGCATCATAATAATGTTATAATATATTTTTATTTTGGTTTATATATAAATAAACTGAAGCCCAAAGTGATAACTGCATTGAAGAATTACTGATATTTGAACTCAATCTCCAAAATTTAAGTTTAAAGTACTTTTAAAAAAAGACACATAATTCTAAATGGAAAGCGAATGCTGTGGCTAGTTCTGGGTCATTCAGTGAAAACCCTTACTATTTGCACGTGCACGTGCTGGAGGTACAGGTGGTTGTCAGCTGCCTGACATGGGCACTGGGAACCAAACTTGAGTGCTTTGCAATTAGAAGTCCCCACTACTCCTCTGTAGACCAGCCTGGCCTAGATTCCACAGAGATCTCCCTGCCTCTGCTTCCCCAGTGCTGGAATTAAAGGCGTGCGCCACCACTGCTGGGCTTTCTTTTCTCTCTTTGTTTAAATTCTTGGTGAGTTCTCTAGAATTTGCTTAAGCTCAGTTTCTTCTTCCTCCTCCCCTTCTTGGTTTTTTTTCGAGACAGGGTTTCTCGTGTAGCCCTGGCTGTCCTGGATCTTGTTCTGTAGACCAGGATATTTGCCTAGAACTCAGAGATCTGCCTGCCTCTTCCTCTCAAGTGCCGGGATTAAAGGTGTGTGCCCACCATGCCTGACCAAGTTTAGCTTCTAGGTAGCTTACAATTCTTGCAATATACAGGAGATAGACAAAACATGAGTGTGTTCAGCTGAAAGAAGTTGTATCTGATAACAGAAATTACGTACAGATTATAAAACAATATATCTCATGAGTCTCAGGGAAAGAACAGACCTTGAACCAGATCTGGAAGGATTCATCAGTAAAGGAAGAAAGTATATTCTGAGTAGAAAGAACAAAAAGAATACACAGTCCCAAATACAAACTATTTGTGGGAAACGGAAAGTAAAGAGCACTATCTGAAAACGTTATTTTTTTTTTTTAAGATTTATTTATTATGTAGAGTGTTCTGGCTGCATGCCAGAAGAGGGCACCAAATCTCATTACAGATGGTTGTGAGCTACCATGTGGTTGCTGGGACTTGAACTCAGGACCTTTGAAAGAGCAGCCAGTGCTTTTAACCACTAAGCCATCTCTCCAGCCCTCCTGAAAATGTTATTTTATCCAATAGTTGGACAGATTTTACATGAATTAGTATGGTTCCTGGACTAGAGGTCCCAAAGCTCTCTAGTCTTAGAGAAAGAATTAAAAAAAAAAAAAAAGACAGAGAAGAGACTCAACAAGGCAGGTTTGTCAGAGCAAAGTGCAAGTGTACTCTCAAGACAGAGGGCAGGCCGGCTCAAGAGTCTGTCTGTCCTGATGGTCTATGGAGCCTGAGTTTTTCTTGGGTCTTGGCCATGTGTCACAAAGATCTTTCCATACATGTTGTAGGGGACTGTTTTTATCTTGAATAGCCTCACAAGGACAGTCATACCACATGTTTAAGTGCACAACGGTTAATAAAGAAGCTGCTTTTGGCCAATAGTGCCAGGCTGAAAGAGATATAGAGTAGGGAGTCATAGAGAAGCCATGTAGCCACCTGAGGAGAAAGACATAAGCCACCAGATGGAACCTTGCCAGTAGGTCATGAGCCTCATGGTAAAATATAAATTAATAGAAATGGGTTAATTTAAGATATAAGAGTTAGCCAGAAATATGCTTAAGCTATTTGCCAAGCAGTGATTCAAATAATATATATAGTGTCTGTGTGTTTATTACGGTACTGGGAGGGACAGAAACCTCCGCAGACATATAACATTATTTTTTTTCTCCATCAATCCCTACTTAACACCAGGAAGAATCAAATTTGTACCTGCAATCGGCCGAACAACTCAAGGCCAGTGCTCAACCTCCAGACTTTCAATCTGTCTTTGTCTCTTTGAGATACGTAACATTATTTTTGGCCAGTTATTTGATAACTCCCTACCTGTATTCCACATCAGTAATAGACTACAAAAGACCTTATGAGTGGGAGCACTCAGGCTGGAACCCAATGGTACTGAACAGAGAGTCCAATGCATTCAAAATTAGAGAGACACACCTTTAGGGCTGGCAAAGATACCAGCGGTCTCCAATGCCTTCACTGCATATGTGAGATCACCGCAGTCCAAACAGGTACATACTGTAACTTATATTAGGAAACCTGCTTTTGGCCAATGGCTTAACAGATTCTAGAACTTGAGGTTCAGTACTCAGTACAATCTACTGCTACAGGGCATAAAGTCGTTTCCGACCCAGAAGACACCTGTCCCAATTATGCCTTGAGACCAGTACAGGTGAAAGGATCTTTCAGAAAGATTAGGAACTATTATATATAAAAAACTCTTATACGGTAGAACACAGACTAGAGCTTAGGTGAGACCTGGGGAAAAATCTGAAGTTTAACTGCGGGAACTGAGAAGTTCAAGGACTTAGGAAACAGAAAGAAGACAATAACAAAACTTTCTTTTAGGGGTGGCAGCATACCAAACCAGCAGCAGCAAGCCAGTGTGGACAGAAGTGGGACAGATGGGGACTCAGTCACATCTGTAGAGACAAAAGCTCTTGATTCCCCGGTTCTTTAGATTGACAGCCTGGGCAATAATGGTGTTAGAGACAGGAGTAAGAGGAGAGGCTCCCGACAGGGTTAATTTTGGGACATCCTGAGGTTGATGTGACAGCGCAGGATCCAGACTCCTTCTCTACAGACTGGTGATACTGGATGCAATACTTGACTAAGAGGTCAGAACCAGAGATTATAGATTAGCTAGACTTAAACAGATAGGAAAGAGTCAAAGTCATTAGTCAGGTAATAAGGCAAAAGGGGAAAGAAAACTTGCTCATTTCAGTGGAACTGTTTTCTAGTTGAATGTTGGAAAAGCAAGAATTAATAAAGAAGGTACATGCAAGCATCACGGAGATGCTCTCACTTGTTCACCCAGCCAATTCATTTCATGAAGCTGGGTTATGTAAACTGGCCCTGAACTCCTGACTCTCAGGTAAGTGATTCTTCTGTAAGCCTTCTGTAAGCTCAGGTAAGCCTTCTGAGCTGCAGAGAGTAGTTGAGACTACAAGTATATGCTACTTTGTATAGCTTGCTAACACCTTTAGAGAAAAATCCTTTGAGCACAGTATACTAACACCTAGAATCCCAACACTTGGGAAGTAGAGACAGGGAACAGTAGCTTAAAAATGCCTGTACAAGTCACCTATATATGTTACCTCCAATTCTTCCTTTCTCTATTTTAAAAAGGGTATTATTACATTTGTTTATCTATAGTAATGTAATATTAATATATTAATGTAATATTATATCTATATTACATGTGTAATGTCAGAAGAGGACATCAGCTCCCCCTTAGCATGATCAAATCAACTCTTTTAAAAAGAGTATTCAACTGGGGGCCTGGCTTACAATTACAGAGGATCAGTCCATTATCATCATGGCAGAGAGCAATGGCAGCACGCATAGATGGTGCAGGAGCAGTATCTGAGAGCTATACTCCGATCCGCAGGTGGAAAGAGAAAAACAGAGAAACACTGGGCCAGGTGTGGGCTTTTGAAAACCTCAAAGCTCAACCCTAGTGATACACTTCTTTCAACAAGGCCACACCTCTTAATCCTTCTAATCCTATCAACAAGTTCTGCTGGCTGGATGACTAAGCATTCAAATATATGAGCCTATGGGAGCCATTCTTAATTCAAACCACCACACTGATTCAGTAGTTTTCTCAGGCTAATGGATTTTTTGTTTTTTTTATTTGAGAGAAGGTTTTAAGAGTAGCCTGGGGTAACCTCAAATTCCCTATATAATTGATTTTACTGCCTCTTCAGCTTGAGTGATGGGATAATAGGCATATACCACTATGAATGGTGGAGTTCATTCTTTTGCGTGTATATGCAGATGTTCATGTGTATGTATGTGTGTGTGTGCGTGCACACACATGAATCTGTGCTGGTTCATGTGTGCATTAGGTGTTTTGCCCACCACTTTATTTTTTGAGACAGGGTCTTTTGTTGAGCCTGAGTTCACTGATTCACCTGGCCTGGTTGACCAGCAAAGCCCCAGGGATCCTCCTACATCTGGCTCTGTAGCACAGGGATTAAGCACAGTTATTGGTGTGCTATACATGGCTTTTCCTTGTGGTTGCTGAGGACTGAGCTCAAGTCCTCATGATTTCACAGCAAGCACTTTGCCAACTGAGCCAACTTCCCAATGCCTCCCTTCTTGCTTTTATTTCTTGACCCAAGTCTCTACTCTCGAGACACTGTGCCTTTTGTCTCGTTTGGAGGTGCCCGGGTTAAACTCGTGGGAGACAGGGAAGCTCTGCACCATTGCCTACAGTCTCAGACCTCAGACCTCTTCATAACCTCTGTAAATGTTTCTTCACTACCAGCGTAACATTGTATACTCAAGTGGGAAAAGGTAAGCAATGAATGCCATTAAGACTTTTGTTAAATTCAAAATGTAATTATTACAATTTTGTGAACAAATAAAAATTATGCTAAAACCGATTTCAATGAAAATTTATATCCCCACTTACTGCCCCAAATTTATGTATGCCTAAAAGGAATTATGAAAATTCAAGATGGAAACTGTCATGAAATTTGGAGAGAAATATATCATTGCAAATGAAAAGAGAAACTCTTCTCTTAAAACTATGTTTATCAAGCAAAGAATGCCAACCTTCTCTTGTACCGTCGGCTGCAAAGGTTGGATTTTTCCAGATCCTTGTAGAGACTGCCAAATGTTGCAAAATTCATCATCACTTTTTGCAGGTACCTAGTAAATAAACAAAAATTTATATAATATTAAAAAAACTGTTTATTAAAATTATAGAACGATAAATAGGATACTTAATTTTCACTATTTGAACTTCCCAGTTTCCCTGCTCTGGAGCTGAGTGTAGTAATTGCTAAAGCACCATACTGAAATGTAACTTGTCTTCATAAATATACGGTTCTAAATGGTTTTATTGAAAAGTACTTAAGCCCAAGCCAACTATACCATAAAGACAATACATATAGGTGGGCATATAAAGATCATGAGTTTGAAGTCAGCCTCAGCTATGCAACAAGAATGAAGCCAACTTGGGCTTATGTGAGACCTGTCTCAAACATGCCTTCAAAGGATGATATAAAAATATCCCCACCAACAGGTTTATTTTTTGTTTTTTAATGTGCTAAACTATTAACTTACTCAATCTTACACCTAAAGCCTTTATTTGAAAACCTTCACCTTTGCTGGCCTATGGCACATACCTAGAATCCCAGTATTTGGGAGGAGGTGGCAAGAACACAAACTCCAGGCCAACCTGAGCTACCCAGTGAGACACTGCCTAAAAACAAACAAATCTCCATCTTACACAGAAACAACTTTAAAAACTAGATACAATATGCTATTGGTTTCATGCAGATTAAGACTGGAAAAACATACACCAAAACTTAACACTGTGCCAGTAGGGGTGGCATCTGCCTTTAGGCCCAGCACTTGGGAGGTAGAAGCAGAGGCAGGTAGAGCTCTCTGTGTTCAGCCTTATCTAGTCTATATAACAAGTTCCAGGTCAGCCATAGCTGTAAAGGAGACCCTGTTCAAAGCAAACAAACCCCCAAAAAAGAAAAACTTAATTGTGGTTACTTGTGTAATTGGAGAGAAATTTGCTTGTGTTTATTAACATTTAATTACCTGTTTTTTCAAACTGCTTTACAATAAACATATATCAGTTTTGCAAGGATAAATGATAGATGGCATTTATGCTAAAAAAAAATAAGACTGAGTCTAAGACTTGAAACCATGGAATTAAAACTGTCTCATAGACAATAACCTGGTTTTTATACTCAGAAAGATGAAAAACAATCATAAAATGCATGGCAGGAATCTGGAACTTGCTTCTTGTTAGGTTTGCACAGGAGGGCCTCAATCTCATGTGGTGGAGGATGACCTCAATTGTCAGATCCCCCTGCCTCCAATTCCCATGTACCAGGATTATAGGTTTGTGTCACTATATCCAAGCTTGAAATTTGTTTCTGATGAATATGACATAATTATCTCCCCATTATGGTTCAAATTTATTGTCACTCATAAGAGGTATCATAGGACATTTAGATGACATGAGAAATTTAAGTATTTTGCTAGTTGGCTTTATGTCAATGAAAAAGACAGTCATTTGGGAAAAGGGGCTTTCAATTGGGAAAATGCCTGGAGGCAAATCTGTAGTGCATTTTCCTGACTGGTGACTGATGTGAGAGGGCCCAGCTTAGTGTAGGCAGTAGCACCTGTGGGCTGGTGGTCCAGGGTGCTATAAGAAAGCAAACTGAAGCTGGGCAGTGGTGGTGCACGCCTTTAATCCCAGCACTTGGAAGGCAGAAGCAGGTAGATTTCTGTGAGTTCAAGGCTCTAAAGAGCAAGCATCAGGACAGGCTCTAAAACTACACAGAAACCCCATTTTGAAAAACCAGGAAAAAAAAAAGCAAACTGAGCTGGGTGGTGGTGGCACATTCTAGGACAGCCTGAACTAGGACTGTAAGTTCTAGGACAGCGAAGGCTACACAGAGAAACCCTGTTTCCAAAAAGCAAAAACCAAACCAAAACAAACAAAAAACAGAAAGCAAACTGAGCAAGTTAGTAAGCAGCACTCTTCCATGGCCTCTACATCAGCTCCTCCCTCCAGGTTCCAGCCCTGTTCAATTTCCTGTCCTGACTTCTCCTGACTTCCCTTCACTAAGACATGGAACTGTAAGCTGAAATAAACCCTTTCCTCTCCAAGTTTCGTTTGGTCATGGTGTTTTATCACATTTTATTAGAAATCCTAACTAAAATAAGTATCAATTACAAAATAAATACATTAAGAGAAAATAAGAATATACTACTAATAGTACCAAGATATTCATTTTGTTTGTCTTTGGTATAGGACCTAAGTATGTAGCTCTTCAGGAACACAGCACATGTGGTCAGGACGACATTCTTCTTTAACTTTCTAAGTGCTCAGATTAAAGGTGTGTGTATCTAGCCTGGGAGTAGTGGCACAAGCCTTTATTCCAGCACTTGGGAGGCAGAGGCAGTTGGATTTCTGAGTTCAAGGCCAGCCTGGTCCACAGAACTAGCTCTAGGACAGCCAGGGCTACACAGAGAAACCCTGTCTCGGAAAAATAAAACAAAGCAAAACAAACAAACAAACAAACAAAAAGTGTGTGTTGTGTGTATTTTTATATCAGGCTCCATATCATTTTTTTTTAAATCGAAAAAGAAAACTCAGTCAAATGAAGCTTCCACTTAGGAGTTCTCTATGATTTCTGGTTTGCAGAGAGCGAAGAGGAATCAAGAGTGAGAAACTTACTTGAGTAGGGACAAAAAGTGACTGAGGAGAATGGTTGAGGCCTCCCAAGTGCCCAGATGCAGCCGATGAGTTTGAGTTGCAGTAATTCACAGCAGGCTGTGGCTTCACAATGGCTGTCAACTTCTGATTTCCAGTTTCGGATCGGCTCCCATGAGAAAGGTTCACCAAGGCACTTGTTGGCAGTCGGTAACCCCTACCAGGTGAGCACCTACAATTAAAAGGTTAGTTTAGTGGTGGGTCTGGTTGTATAGGCCTATAATACTAGCGATTGACAGGAGAAAGATCAGGGGTTCCAAGTCATCCTCAGATACACAGGTGGTTCAAGGCCACCTGTACTACAGAGTAAGACCTTGCTTCAAAAAATGGGGAAGAAAAGCAAAAGCAAAAAACAAAAACAGAAAATGTAATTCATGGTTTACTACTGATTCTACATTATAAAAGTACTAATATGCAGGTAATCTTTCACACAGTTCTCTACCAGATGCTCTTAACTAGGACTAGGAGAAAAGACATCTGGGAAACAACAAAAACAAAAACAAGCTGGGCATGGTGGTACACGTCTGGAATCACAGCCCCGGAGAGGCTGAGGCAGGGACAGCAGATGTACAAAGTCAGCCCTGGCTGCATTTCAAATTTGAAACGAGTTCGCTAGATGAAACCTTTTGTTAAAGAATTACAAGAATAAAAAAGAAAACAAAACCCAAAACCTAAAACATACAGGAGTATTCTGACTGTGTACTGGCCATGGCTGTCTGTCATTCCTGCATTTGGAATGCAGAGGAAGGAAGATCTTGAGTTTAAGGCCAACTTTGACCAAGACCTTGTCTCAAAACAAACACACATAATAGAATATGAAAAGTCATGTAACATATATATTAAATATATATGCAGCTATTGTGCAAAGGATAGTTATGACCAAACAGTTAAATTCTGTTGCCACATTTGAAGAGAAAAAACTGGAAGGTCCTAGAGGAAGAAGCATATTCAAGTTTTAAAACAATGAAAGTGCTGTTTCGGCCAGTGGTTTAGCAGAGTAAAGTCAGGCTGGAAATCTGAATAGAGATAGAGTAGGCAGAGTTGAGGAGATGCCACGTAGCCACTAAAGGAGAAGGAAGCCAGAACATTTCCTGTAGGCCATAGCCTTATGGCGATACACAGATGAATAGAAATGGGTTAATTTAAGATGCAAGAGCTAGCTAAGAATAAGTCCGAGCCATCAGCCAAACAGTGTTGTAATTAATAAAGTTTCTGTTTGATTATTTGGGTCTGTGCATCCAGGAAACGGAAGTGCAGTCTCTATTTACAAAGTTTTCTATTATTATTGAGTGTGAAAATGGGCACAAGGTCAGAGCACAACATTATGCAATTGGTTCTTTCCTTCACCTTTGCTTGTATCCTGGGGACAGGACTCATTGTCATGTTTGCACAGCAACCACCTATATCTACTGCTTCATCTAGCTGGCCCACTAATGGCATCTTGTAGAAACCACTCAGTAGAGACTTAAGATTTTAATTATTTATTATTTTGTTTTTCAAGAAAGGGTTTCTCTATGGCTTTAGAGCCTATCCTGGAACTAGTTCTTGTAGACCAGGCTGGCCTCGAACTCACAGAGATCTTCCTGCCTCTGCCTCCTGAGTGCTGGGATTAAAGGTGTGTGTCACCACTGCCCGGCTAGACTTAAGATTGTATATCAGGAGGCTAAACAAGAGTAGCTTTAAAATTATAATTACCCACTAACCAAAACACAGACACAAAGGAAATGAAGTTCACGCCAGCATCGCAGTTACATTTTAGAAAGAAAAGCTGGAAAAGGATTCTATTTCTTCCTCCCAATATTCTAGCAATCTTTATTACAAAGTCTCAGTGATAGATTCATCCTAACTAGTGTCTCCTGTAACTTTAAACTTCCTGATTTGTAAACTTAAAGTTTGCATTAGAGCTTCCTCAAAATGACACCATCTTCCATTTGTTTTGAAAGAAGAGCGACTCTTCTCTATGGCTTTAAACCGAAAACTTCCAATGGTTGCTTTTGCCCTTCAGAGCCAAGTTTCCTTTCTCCATTACTAGATTGCCATTTACTCCTCAAAACACAGACTGTGTCTGGCTAAGCATCTACAACTCCACTCCATTAGACGATGAAGACGCACGTCACTGGACTCAGTGGTTTAGCGAGAGAAATCTCTCTGCTGTAGGCTCTAGCCTGTCCTCCCGAGCGTCGCCCAGTCAGCCACTACTCATGAGCTTGTCACATTTAAATTAACTAAGACAGTCAGTTGCTGAATCTCCTTTGTTGAAATGAAAACTTCAGAGGGCAGACAGAATGTCTGTTTTATTCACTGCTATAACACCAGGATCAGCTATGTTGTCAAACTGTGGGCTTCAGAGCGACACAAAGTCTGAAAGCCTGTATGTCTACTCACAAAGTACACTTATTATCTGGAATACAAACCTTATTGTTAAGCCTCCAGGAAATTCTTCATCAAATAATACTTCAAACAGCACGTCAGCTTCTCTGCTAGCTGTGAAAGAGGAGAGAGGGGTCAGACTGGTAACCAAACAACAAGAAGCTGGCAATAAGTTCTTAAGAGGGCTCAGACGCATTTGTTTATTTCAAAAGTTCACAAAAACATTTTAAATATGAACAACACAAATGCCTTAGAAGACCATCATGTGCTTATTCCCTGAAAGGCAACCACAACTTTTACCTTGGCAATTTGGTTTCCTATATATATCTTTAATCTATGGACACATCTGAAATAGTGTACAGTAGTGTTTTGAAAGTGTTAAAGCAATACACACACACACATATAAATATATAAGGGAACACACTAATGTAACACACTTGTGTTTGTTTTCAAATTATGAAATTCATTCCTGTTTCCTGAATATACCTCAGTATTTCTTGTATTCTATACAAGAAATGACTATACCGTCGCTTATCTGTTTCCTCTGCTAATGGACATGTAGTTTTTAATTTTTGCTATTATAAAAATGCTATTATGAATATCACATAAATGTGTCCTTTATGTAGTAGGCTAATCCTTCCCTAGAAATGAAATTACTAGGTATTAGGAACTGCATTTAAAATTTTTTAATTGAAATTGGAATATGATAAATTTTACATATTTAAACTATGTATAATGTAATAAATTTTACCATATATAATTAAAGAAGCCATAATAAATGGGATAGTTATTCTCAAAGTCTGTGTCATTTTGTAATGCACACCTTATTAATCAGAAAACTATTAAAACACTGTTATTATAGACTAGTGTATATATCTAAAATTTTATTTAAATAAGATCATATAGCTTATATTCTTTGTTGTTTGGCTTCTTTTTAGCACAATTATTTTGAGAGCCGTTCATTTTGAATGTATTGTTTTCTTTTTGATTGTTGAGAAGCATTTCCTTACACAGCATCCAGTTTATTCATTCACTTACTGGCAAGCATTTGGATTTTTCTTATTTTTGGTCATCACATAAGGCTTAATGTAAATTCAAGTCTTATTTTCTCCTGGGTTGGTATCTAGGAATGGAATGACTGAGCCATACGGTGTATACTCAAATTTTAATAACTTATCATAGCTGCTGAAATGATCTGATTAAAACCTCCAGGCTCAAATGGTAGAAAGAATGATTACCACAAATTATCTTCTGACTCTACACACACACACTATGACACCCAAGTGAGCATGCACACAACCCCCTCCACACACACACACACACACACACACACACACACACGAGTAAAGAAAAAGAAACAAAGAAAAGAAAAAGAATTTATTGAAACATCTGCAATGCTAGCAGTTGGGAGATTGAGGCAGGAGGATGCTAAATTTGAGATCAGCCTGTGCTACATATTATGTTTCAGAACAGTCTTGGCTGCATAAGCAAGGCCATGTCACAAATAAAGGAAACAAAAAAAGCCAGACATGGTAGTGTACAAACAAATTCCAACACTTGGGATGTGAATGGGCAAAAATCATGAGTTTGAGGTTCACCTAGGCTATGAAGAGACTATGTTGAAAAATAAATATACCACTCTTCAATTAAAAAAAAATTAAAGGACCTACCAAACTAGTTTTCAAAGTGGCTATATCCACATTCTCACTGCCATGGAGTTCTAGTCACTCCATGGCACTGCTGCCACCTGGACACTTCCTTATTTTCTTTCTTTTCATCCTTCCTTTCTCTTCTGAGGTGAAGGCTGATGTAGCCCAGGCTGTCTTTGAACTCACCATGTAGCCAGGGATGACCTTGAACTTCTGTTCCTATTGCCTCTACTTCTGTGTTTACCTGTGGTGCTAGAGACTGAACCAGAGCTTTACCGCACGCTAGGAATGCAATCTATCAACTGAGCTGCACCACAACCCCCTTTTCAGTTAAGTCAGTCCAGCTGGCTCCCACAAGTTGTCCTGACTTCTACATGTACCCATACACAATGTGCACATGGGCAGTAAGTCACTAAGTTTCTCTACAGCTTCTGCCTCCAGGTTCCTACACGGTTTGAGTTCCTGTCTTGGACTCCCACAGTGAAGTACAACTTGGGATAAGTAAGCTAAATGAACCCCATCCTCCCCATGTCGCTTTTGACCATCAGAGCAATGAAAACCCAGAGACACTCAAGTTCTCATGAGTTCTCGGGATGGAACTTGGGTCCTTATGCTTACTAGCAAGCACTTACAGACTATCTCTTTATCTCTACTTTCTTATTTTTCAGACAAAATCTCATTCTGTAGCCTAGACTGGCCTGGAATTCTCTATGTATCCAAGGTTAGCCTTGGACTTGTGGTAATCCTACTGCTTCAGCTTACCAAGTACAGACCACCACCGGCTATGATCTAGTTGTATTCCTAAAGGTAAATTAATACGCAAAATCATCTAAAATTTTTTCATTGTAAACAACATAGTATTTATTTTGAGAGATTTCTAGATTACCAGGCTTATTCAAACCTATAAGTTATAATGCAAATAAAGGTAAAACTTATGACTAATATTGGTCAAAAGTTTCAGATATCATAAAAATTTCCTTTAAGTTTCATAAAAATGTAAGTATGCCTCTAAGACCTTGTTTTATTGTGATGTACATAAAGCACCAAGTTACCAACTTCCCTCCATTCATCCACTTCTCAGATGACTATGTGAAAGAGAAAAAGAAAATTTTCTCTGGAAAGAACAATCAAAAAAGTAAAAGCACTTAAAGCATACAAGGATTTAGCTTTTTCTCTGATGAGTTTTCTGCTTAGATGCATACGACACACAAAACTATGTGCTACTTCACAACGTGAACGCAACTGGAGTCTTACCCCCTTTAATTCCAATGATGGTGCCCCGGAGGCCGACTGGCACTGAGAAGCTCTCTCTCACGTTTACAACACGATCAAACAGACGGAACTCTGCATCCCGATCAGGGATGACTCCATGCTGCTGCTCTAAGGGCTGAAAAGAAGAGAGCATGTGTTCTAAGCAAGAAAAGGCCTCATCACACTGGAGACTGTTTGTTTGCGGAGGCATGGTCTCATGAGCCCAGGCTGAAAGCAAACATCCCCTACAGCCTCAGCCATCCCCTAGAAGAGCCAGCACCCTTCTGACTGTCTCCTGAGTGTTGTTATTACAGACATGCCACCATGCAGGCTTGAGACAATGCGTGTTTCCTATATATCTTCAAAGCAACAGCAGCAGCTTTGGATTCCTCTACAGACACTTACTCTGTACAGCAGGTGGGGCTTCACTGTCACTCGTACTTTCTTATTACTCTTTCTTTGCTGAAGAAGAAAAAAATACAAATAGGAAATTATAAAATCATTCACCAGTTCCACCATCTATGAAATTTACAAAGCCAAATAAAGGTATTAATTTTAAGAATATCTAAGGTTTTGCACCTGTAGGAGTGAAATAAGATGAACACAGCCTAAAGTCTAAAATATTGTTATTTTAGATATGTGTGGAGCTGGTTCTCTCCTTTAACTTTATAAAGAACCCAGAGATCAAACTCAGATCATTGGATGGCAAGTGCTTTACTATGGGACAATGAATAGCCTTGTAATACCCTGTAAAGATCTGTCACTTATATAGGTTTAGTAACAGTAGGCAGGCAGGAAGTCTAGGTGGGGCGACCAGAATATGAGAATTCTGGGAAGAGGAAAGGCTCAGGCTGCAGTCGTTACCTAGATGCAGAGAAAGCAAGATGAGAATGCCTCACTGATAAAAGGTACAAAGCCACAAGGCTAAACACAGACAAGAATTATGGGTTAATTTAAGATGTAAGAGCTAGCTAAAAATATGGCTAAGCTATTGACCAAACAGTGTTATAATTAATATAGTTTCTGTGTTATTATTTAGATCGGGGAAGCCAGGAAACAAATGAAGGAAGTCTCTGCTTAAAGCTTTTTACCTGTTAAGTCATCTTGCTGGCCCTAATTATTTTTGAAGTAGGGTTTCACTATAGAGACTTGGTTGTCCTGGAACCTTCTATGTAAACCAGGCTAATCTTGAACTCATTGATATCCATTTGCCTCCAAAATGCTGGTATTAAAGGTGTATGCCATGGCCCTAAATTCTTACTTATAAGTTTTAAAGTAGAATATTTAAATTATATTTAATTATTTTTATTTTTAAAATTTTTGTGTGCATGCATGTGAGTATGTGTCATGGCTTATAAATGGAGGTGTGAGGACAACTTGAAGATGCCAGTACTCTTTCACCATGTGGGTCCTGGGGCTCAAAACTCAGTTCACTGGACTTGAGGGCAAGACCGTCTACCTACTGAGCCAGTTCACTGGTCCCAGTTAACTGTTTTGATGTATAAAACAGAAAAATTCAAAGTTAGGAGTATACCGTGTATTATTATTTTAGACCACTCAAGTGCAGTAGTGAGAAGGAGATATCAAGTTAACTTCATAGCATGAGTACATGAGCGGGTCTAGACAAAGTCTCCTGCCCAGTGCTGGTGGCCGAGTTCATGTCCTTAGTGGTGCTAGGGGAGCACTCTACCTGGAGCTGTAGCCCAGTCTTGCTGTGAGTACATCTAACGTGTAACTCTGTTCAACCCAAGAAACAAGCTTACTATGTAAACCATAAGAAACTTACTTTTGCCATGTGGTGGTGCATGCCTTTAATCCCAGCATTTAGGAGCTGGAGACAGAGGCAGGCAGATCTCTGAGTTCGAGGCCAGTCTAGTCTACAAGAGCTAGTTCCAGGATAGCTAGGGTAGTTAAACAGAGAAATCCTGTCTCAAAAACAAACAAAGAAACCCCTTACTTTTAATACAGAAGATTATATATATATAATATATACTATATATATATTATATATATATATATATGATTTATTTATTTACTATGTATAAAATATTCTGCCTGCAGGCCAGAAGAAGGCACCAGAGTTCATTATAGATGGTTGTGAGTCACCATGTGGGTGCGGGGAACTGAACTCAGGACCTCTGGAAGAGCAGTCAGTGCTCTTAAGCTCTGAGCCACCTCTCCAGCCTGGAAGATTATATTTTGTTTTGAACTTTATACATTTTTTCCAAAAAAGAATTATAAATAGTCAAGGAAAGTTTTTTTTTTTTTTGAGGTAAGGTTTTACTGTGTAACCGGGTATCCTCAAATTAATGATGATCACCCTGTGTCAGCCTTTTGAGTGCTGGGATTACAGGCACCAATCACCATGCTATGCTAAGGAAGATTGATCTATAAAAACATTATCTGGGGCATGTGAGTGCTTACTCAAGTCTTAACCTTAGACCAAGTGACTCAGAACCAGGTAGTTTGCTTTTTTGTTTTTGCTGCAATAGACTGGAATTTATTTTGTCGGTTTAAAAGAAAATATAAACCAAAATAAACAATCAATCAATATTTACAAAACCCCTTCCCCCAAACATTGAGAGGAAAGGGGAAGGAAGCAAAGGAATGGATTCCTAGGATAAAATAACTGTTAAATAAAGTCTTTTCATTCTAACTTTGATAAAATAGATTTTCACTCCCAAGGTCACAAGATAGACTAAGCAGCTAACAGCACCAGCACTTTCAGTCTTTCAGGCAGCAGGGAGAGTAAAGATGGAAAGCCTGTGCTACAAGAGCAGGCTAGGCAGTGGTAGGAGTTGCAGTGAACCTCTGCAAGCTAGCCATAACTGTTCTGCTCCCAGGTTTCTGGTCATAACTACACTTTGTGGTCACATCTGGCCATGAAGGAGGTTGGGAAGTACAGCCTGGGAAATATACACAGGTGAAAACTTGTACTTTGTTACAGAACAAATAAAAAATAGGTTGGTTTGGGATATAAAACTATGAGGAACCCCAGTCATACACATTCCTTTCTCTATGTGTACAGAACACTTTACTTCTCATAACCACGTGTTCCCTTTGACAAACTCCTGACCTGACCTGACACTCACACCTCTCGCAGTCAAGTTTACAAGAATCTCTAAAGGTCCAGTTACCTATAATTCTGGACAACTTAAAGCCAAAACTAATCCATTTCATACTGACAGAAAAGAAAAAAAGAGATTATTAAGCATTCTTTCTTAATAAATCATATCATATTACATATACAGATAAGTATATGTAATTTTGCTTTTAAACTTTATTTTAAAATTAATATTTTTTTAAATTTAAGAATAAATGAATAAAAACTTTTCTAAGTGATGGAGAAAAATAAATAAAAACAGTTCCTGGCCAAGAACAGTTATATGGAAGTGTGTCACTTCCTTGGCGTGGCTTTGAGCTTTAGAGTGTAGTTTCTCACATCACCTATTACGGTCCTGTCAGAACTTCAGATGGAGCACAGAGCAGCCTCGAGCTCAGGGAATGAGGCACTGTTCTAATGCTTTGCATAGGCTATCCTCTGCATCTCAGAACCAAACAGACCCAGCTTTCTGTTCCTTTCAATAGGGCCTTCATGGCTGGCCTGGAGCTTGCTAAGGATGGGCTGGGTTGTACATTTATGGCAATTTTCCTGTAGCCACTTCCCCAGTGCTGGGACTGTAGGTGTGCACCACCACACTTGGCTTTTCAGAACCAGCACTTAACTAGATTCCATGGTGATTTACTTGTACCTTAAAGTTTAAGAACCACTGCTCGTGAGTGAAACCAGAATGTTTAAAAATGTTCTTTCAGTATGAGAACTATTATCTAGTAAGGAAAACTCACAATTTGTATTTGTGTGTGGTGTGTGAGGGATCCAATCCAAATCTCAGACCTGTAGGTAAGCACTCTACCACTGAAGCACGCCATTGTCTAAAAGCCCTGACACTCACTCTGTAGACCAGGCTGGCCTTGAACTCACAGAGATCAGTCTGACTCTGCCTCCTGAATACTGGGATTAAAGGCATGCACTACCACTGCTTAGTTAAGAAGTTTCCATCATTTTCAAAATGTTGTATGTAATTTTTTCTTCTTTTCTTATTTCTCTAATACCACAGTAAAACCTAATTACACTCCTTTCACACACAAATATACTTTAAATTCTTGTCTTTTGATATGCTTATGGTATAATAAAAAAATAAACTATAATTTTGTACATCCATCTTATGCTTGTAAAATAAAGAGTAAATATGGTTGTGTTGTATGTGAATATATGAATGAAGGCATATATGAGAGTGTGTGCCTACAGACACACATGGGGAGACCAGAGGAGGTCAGATATCCTCCTCTATCATGCTCTGCTTTAGACTTTGAGACAGGGTATCTTCCATAAACCTGAAGCTTGCTCTTCCCTTTACAACCCCCACCCCCAACTAGACTGGCAGCTAGCACACCCCAGAAATCCTGTCTGTCTCCTAACCGCACTTTTCCCCCAACACTCCCATGCAATGGTGGAGTTTCGGGCATGCCTGGCCTTTTATAAGTGAGTACAGGGTTTCTGAACTCAGGTCCTCACCCTTGTACAACAAGCAGTCCTATCCAGTAAGTCATCTTCCTAGTCCTGCTTTTATTTTTGAGACAGTGTCTCACTCTAGCCCTGGCTGGTATGGAATTCCCTAACACAGACAAGCAAGGCTGGCCACAGCCTAGTGCAATCTTCTTATGACAGCCTCCCAGGTTCTGGGATCACAGATGGGAGCACCATACAATCCTTTGCATCCAAATGAACTCACTGGCCTGAAAAAAGTTTCTAAGTATTATTTTTATTTTATGTATGTATAGATGTTTGCCTACAGGTATGTAAGTATATCACATGCATGCACTGTCTGATGAAGGCAGAAGGGGAAGTTGGATGTTCTGGAACTGAAGTTATAAATGGTTT
Organism: Myodes glareolus; assembly: GCF_982192425.1. Lineage (NCBI taxonomy): Eukaryota > Metazoa > Chordata > Mammalia > Rodentia > Cricetidae > Myodes > Myodes glareolus. Next base: position 54,624,464 of record NC_142029.1, on the reverse strand, counting down.
TGGGCCACCATGTGGGTGCTGGGAACTGAACCCAGGTCTTCTCTAAGAGCACAAAGTACTTTTAACCATGGAATCACCTCTACAGTCCCTGCTCTGAATAATTAAATTGTTAGGATTGAGGATGTTAGCTCAGTGGTAATGTCCTTGCCTAATTCACAGTATTGAAAACAAAACATGGCACAAGACAACTCTCTTGGCTGTGAGCCTATTAACTTTCCTTCACATAAAAAAAGTCATGCAGTTGTGGTTTCTGTGGCTCTCGCCACAGCATCTCAGTGTTTTCCACGGGAATCCAAGCACCACCACCGTTCATAGCAGCTGGGTACTGTGAGCACATTTTTTTTTTTTTATTTTCTCCCGAGACAGAATTTTTTTGTGTAGCCTTGGCTACCCTTGAATTCACTCTGATTCTCCTACCTCTGCTTCTGGAGTGGTGAGATTATGGCCATGCACAACCATACTTGGTTTGATGTGGTGCTGGGATAAGATCAGGGCTTTATGTATTCTAGGAAAGCTCTCTATCAACTGAGACACATCCCAGTCCTGAAGAGAACACATTTTATTCCAGCTGATCTTATTGATGATCATAATTTATGAGGTGGGCATTATTTTATTACTGATTTATCAATGATAAAATGGAGGAATAAAAAAATTAAAATACTGGAAAAGAATCTTAAGTTCATGGTGGTAGGAATGGCTCTTGAGACCAAGACTTAACTGATTTTGCTATTAATTCAAAAAGACAACCGTATTATCATGGCATCATTAACAAAAAGAGAAATTAAAGTTTAAAAAATCAATATAACCAATCCACTGCTATTGCACCATTTATTTAAAAAGGATAAAATAGGTTAAGTCAACTATATGTTTGTTGCTTTGAAACAGCAGAATAGGAAAGTAGGAGACTAGTGTGGTTCTCTCCTTCCGACATGTGCACCCAGGGACTGAATTCATGTCATCAGGCACCTTTATCCACTGAGCCATCTCACCAGCTCTGAATTGTCTTTAAAGAATGCAATTACAATTTTAAGTAAGAGGAAATCATTATTATTTTTTATCCACAAACTTTCTACTGTAACTAGAGTTACAAACTTAGAAACATTACAAAGAAGCAAATTTAAAATGTATAGTTTTGGCAAATATATTTATATATATTATATACATAAAAATATTTACATATATTTAACTTCCTAATGGTTGCTGGAAACGCTACAGGATTATTCAGTATTACTGAGAATTATTAAGTATATACATTAGTTGGCCTGAAACATAGCTAAATGATAACATGTTGTCCATTTTAACTTATCAGTAACTATGGTTACTGAAAGTTAGTACCTTGTACTTCTCAACTTCTTCCTCAATTTTTTCAACAATGGCTGCATCCAGAATGTGTAAATCACAAGAAGAGCGGGACAGAGTGCTGACAGGATGTCCTTTTAGCCAGGTAATAATTTCTTGAACCTTCTCAGCGCTACAATAAAAACAGTAGTCATTAGAATTGATTACAACCTTCTGAGGGTTTATATTAAAGATCTGATAAATACTTTCTGGGAACTATAAATTATCAGATTTAAGAAATTAAAGCAAAATTAAAACAATAAAAAACAAAAGCTACATTGCTGAACTTCCAAATGGAAACCTGGAATTGAACTGCAGGGCAATAAGTACCACAAATCTTGCTTACCCATTCTCATTTTCCCCAGGCCAGATGTCATCCTCATAGAACACATCCTCTTGGCTGTTTTTGGCTATATAACTAAACAGTTCTGGTGCTCTAGTCAACAAAGAAATAAAATGTTGCTTTAAAATATGCAGTTTTCTTCACATAACTTCCAATTAAGTGATTTTGGATTCTAATGGGGACATGTAGAATATAGTGAGAATTATTATAGTATTATTGAGGAGCAGTATTAATAAGGAATGAGACTAAAAGTTTTGATAGAATATTCCTATAGCTCCAAGAAAATTTCCAACAGCTGAGAGAGAAATAGGTCAATTACTTAAAAAAATCCAATTATGACTTGGATTCTTTTTTGATTAAAATATGAGGGAGTAAGAGAAGGATGGAAGGGGAGTGGGGGAAAATGTATAGCTCAATTAAAAACAATAAAAAAATTAAAAAACATGAGGGAGTAGATGCACAAAAATAGTATTTGTGAGGTCATTTTTGTTTTTTTCTTTTGGGTTCCTATGCAACCCAGGCTAACCTCAAACTTATAATCCTCCTGTGCCAGCTTCCTCAGCGCTGGGGCAAAAACTATGTTACAATAATATCTAGGTTTTAAAAGTTAATTTTCTAATTTTTATAACAAAGCTAGACCATTTCATAAAATAGCAAATTAAAACAGTTTACAGATTTCTTCTGATATTCTTCAAAATTATATTTATTTTGGAATCATGTACATCCAAGATGATTAAACACATCTTTGTTCCTTCCCCAATTCACTAGAATAACAATGAAGTAGGAAGTTGGACATAGACCAGAAAGAGAAATGAAGAGAAATGGGTGCAATGCCCTGTGATCGGGGAACAAACTTTTAGACATCAGACACTGGACGGATGAGGTTCGGCTGAACTGATGGACAGGAATAAGCAGAATAAACAAATAGGGCAAGCTACAAGATGACAGAGTAGTTGCCAATTACAGAAAGGTCACAACACTCTGGTCTAGCATTTCATGAGCTGTATGAAAAGCAAGTTTCTTACTCCCAGGTCAGTTTCTCACTTGTGAACTGCTTTTTAGCTACGCACAAATAAACTTACACAAATGAAAAAATAGGTAAACAAAAAAGTCCAAGTTTTTTTTTTCAACCTGTAAACACTTAGGAATTATGGGCTTCAGGCATATTAAAACAGCATTTACACTGAAAATGTGTATAGCAAGCTGTAGTAATATCTCATTTGTATTTTAATAAATAAAGCTTGCCTGAAGTTCAGAAAGTAAAAGAGCCCCACTGGTCAACCTTACATACCAGGTAGTGGTTGACACACACCTTTAATCCCAGTAGCCACACTAGTTTGCCATAGAAACCGAGTGGTAGTGGTGCACACCTTTAATCCCAGCACTAGAGAGGAAAATAAGATGGGAGGAGACAGCTCTCAGACACAGTCTCATTCTGAGATTCCTGGAGGCAGGATTGCCATTTCAAACTGAGGTCAAGGTAAGAGCCAGTGGCTGGCTGCTTTGCTTTTTGGATCTTCAGGTTGAACCCCAGTTCCTGTCTCTGGGTTTGTATTAATCGTGCTGCATCAAGCAGTTGGAATAGTTGTTTACTTGGCTTCTACCCATGCATTAATACCTGCAGCTGTATTTTAGATGGGTCAGCCAAGAAATACCCTGCTTTGATTATACCAGAGACAGAGAGCTTCAGGGAGTAGGGATGTTGCAAGGGGCAAAGGTGAGGTGCTGTGCTATATGTGGGATTCATGCACAGGTAGATACTACAGAGCAAGTCAGGAGCATCACATGTCTAGGAAGCAGACTCTGAGAGGGAGACAGACATGTAGAAGTTTAGTGGGGATACTCATGAAATCAAAACATGTGGGAAGGGAAAAGAAAACAAGCAGAACTGGGCAATGGAAACAGAAAACGTTGAGCTGTAAATTTTTCTCAGTGAATTTCTTGGCCAGTCCCACAAAGACCTCAAACTGGGTTAGCCCTTCATATTTGTCCTGGCCTGGTTGCCTTTCCTTTTGTTTCTCCCTACATTGTGGAAAGAGAACATGACCCTAGGTGAGGCAGTTTTCTTTACCCACAAGATTATGGAAGAGATCTTGAAGGTGGGGGGCTGTTAGCAGCATCACTACTATTAGGGAAAAAGATCCTTCAATCTAAGAAAGATCTGGGGTGGGTGGGAAGTAATCACAGAATCCATGAGGCAACAAAAACCCATTTTACCTGGTTAATTTACAGAATACTAGCAGTCAGTTTTGTTCCTTACATCCATCATGCAAGGAAAAGGCTAGAAGATACCTCTCTAGGAAAAATTAGTCAGTTAGAGAGAAGATATTAGAAGGTCAGTTTTAGAAATAGTAACATCCCATGTGATAAGCCTGACCCAAGTGCACTAAATTCCCAAGATGCTTTTTGGTACATCCATGTTCAATACAGACACCAATAAGCACTAGAAAGTGGAGAAAAAAAAATCCCTACCATAAAAGGTGAAATAAGTCAAATAGAGGAGAAAAAATAATTTGGAGAAAATGAAATCAAAAGAAGACATTCAGGTGGCTCACAACCACCTGGAACCAGGGGATCTGATGCTTTCCTCTGGCCTCTGCAGGTTTCTACAAAATTATGGGACACACGATGTATATACAGACACATTAATTACAAGAAAAAGACATTCCAGTCACACACACACACACACACACACACACACACACACACACACACACACACACACAATGTTGATGCATGCCTAAAATACTACCTCTTAGTAGGCTGAGGAAGGAGAATAACAAGTTTCAGGTCAGTCTGTACTCTTTTAAGTTTAAGACCAGCCTGGAGGGGGAGAGGGAGCCATACTGGGAAATCTCATCCTTAAAAACAAAACCAAAAACCCAAACCAATCAACCAACCAGCCAACAAAAACATGATAAAATTGAAGACGTATACTGGGGTAGGACAATACAGAAAAGGGATGGGAAGAAGAGAACAAAGAGACAAAAGGATCAATCTAGGAAAGAACAGAAAAAAAAAGTTGATTTTATCAATTATTAAAGAAACATCATAATGCAATCTCCCAGAATGTTATCTAGATTATCAGATAACATTATGTTAATAAGCTATCAGTTCTGGGGGCTAACCAAGAGAAGAGATGGGGGAAAAAATCTGTACCAAGGTACATATCATCAAAGTCAACAGAATTGACAGGGTCCAGAAAATGAAAATAGGTCATCAAGGGGATGGTTTACAGGTTAAGAGCACTGGCTGTTCTTACAGAGGACCAGGGTTCAGTTCCCAGCACCCAAATGACGACTCACAGTCGTCTGTGACTCTAGTTCCAGGGGATCTGATGCCCTCTTCTGACCTCTAGGGGCTCTAGGCACATAATAGTGCACAGGCATACATGCAGACAAAACATTCATACACACAAAACAACCTAAAACAATAATATCTTTAGAAAAAGGAAATAGATCACAATACAAAGAATTGAATCAGAACTCACAGGATTTGTCAGTGACAACAAAAGAATGGAGCAGGGCTTTCAAATCCTGGGTGAAAAGAATCTCCCGTCTAGGACTCTCTACCTAGACAAGCTACAACTAAGGTTGGAAAAAGAAAAAAAGTATTTCTAGACACAAAGTCCCCCACCCCTACCCCAAGAGGCTACTGGACTAAATGTACCATCATCATGGGGATATAAAGGTTAAGAAATGGGAGCTGGAAAATGAAAGACTCTGTATGGGGCCATAGAGGCAGTGTCTCTGGACTGAAGGCTGGCAATAAGCTAAGAATCATATGTAGACAGAAGTTTAAAGGTTCTTGAAAAAATAAGGGGGGGGGGAATACTGTGAGATAATGCTCTTGTACACTGTAAAGATTTGTCACTCATATTCGTTTAATAAAAGGCTGATTTAGCCAGTAGTCAGGCAGGAAGTATAGGCAGGACAACCAGACTAGGAGAATTCTGGGAAAAGGAAAGACAGAGTCAGTCTTAATAAATAATATTAATAATTAGTAATAAGTCTGAGCAACAGGCCAAACAGTTTATAATTAATATAAGCCTCTGTGTTTATTTGGGACTGAATGGCTGTGGGACTGGGTGGGACAGAAACTTCTGCGTACAATCACCAGCTTCAGCTGACGTAGAGACCAAAGGCTTTAGAACACAGATGGAACTGAGCAAAGCCCTAATGTGTTTGGCAGAATTTTTGGCTTAGTTAACACATATGTGTACAGACAATATCAAATAAAAAAAAAAACCAGTGAAAATAAAAATGCAGACAGGGAAGAAAATGTGATCATAATACATGACATGGTCTAGCGTCACATATTCAGCATAATCATGGAAACCAAATTATAATAAAAACTGTATGAAATATATTCATGTCTATAGGGAACTGAGAGACGGAGGAAGAGCTGGAACTCAGGGATCCCTTTTACATCTGGAAATAATGGATATATGACAACTAGAAAAAAAGCAGTTTATTTTTTGTTGTTCTTCAGCCCAAACCCAGAGAAAAGAAGTTTGAAAGCCGGACGGTGGTGGCGCACACCTTTAATCCCAGCACTCAGGAGGTTGAGGCAGGTGGATCTCTGTGGGTTCGAGGCCAGCCTGGTCTACAAAAGCTAGTTCCAGGGCAGGCTCCAAAGCTACAGAGACCAAAATCAAATAATAAAAAAAGAAAAGAAGAAAATGAAGTCTGAATGTAACCTTTTAAGAAAATAGAAATAAGGTAAAAAACAAGCTCAATTTTCATATGGCCATATGAAACTGAACTGTTCCCCTATCGCCTTCAAAAGATACAGAATCTCGAGCTGGGGGACGGCTCAGATTTGCTTCCTGACAATGTAAGCTTGACAACCTCAGTTAAATTCTTGCACCCATGTCAAGGTAGGAGAGAACTCCTGTGACAAGGTTGTCTTCAGACTGTCCCACCTACATAGTGGGACACACACCTCGCTAAGTATGTTTATGTGCACTCTCTTGCGCATGCGCACACTTCTACAGTAATAGTGAATTTAAAATAATATTTTAGAGTAGCTGTAGAAGATGACTTTATTTGGAAGTGGGGTTCTAGCAGAGACAACTATCAGAGAGGGCTCTAATCAAGTATGACTTTTACACTGTAAAAAGGAGAAATGAAGAGAGACACAGGTGAAAACTTAGGTGAAGACACATGGGGAGAGACTGTCACTTGAAGATAGAGGATTGGAATGATCAAGTCTACAAGCCAAGTAACACATAAAGGTACAGGACCATAAGAGAGCTAGGGGACTACAATCCTGTTGACACCTTGATTCTGGCTACTAGAACGGTGAGATATTAAGTTCACCTTGGTGAAACCAGCTAGTGTGTGGTACTTTATTATGAGAGCCCTTGGAAACCAACCCAGGAATCCTCAAAGACAAGGAGGACAGACCTCGGTGCAATAGTAGCAAGAACATTAAATTGTAACTCAGGAGTAAAATATTAACTATAACTCTAAGTAACTCAGTTAACAGTAAAAATGGTAACACATTCCCTATGGGATTATTAATGCAAATATGTTGTTGTACATTTTAATTTTTGAGATAGAGTCTCCCATAGCCCATAGCTGGCCTTTAAATGCATTACATAGGTAAGCATGGTCTCCAGTTCCTGATCCTTCAACCTTTACCTCCCTTGTGCCGGGGTTAGAGGTTGTACATGTTCCTCAAGAACATAACTTCCCTTTCACAATAAGCAATGCAGGCCTGAGCTGAGAGGCGCTCACCTTTCCATGTACTCTGCCAGAAGCTGCTCCGCTGCCGAGGAGTACATCCACTCACTCCCAACTTTCTTTGTATAGCCAGGGACTTCCTCATTTTTCTTGTTGAATTTGAGATTTAAACCCACATTTGCTTTATGGTCTCCATGAGGGCTAAATTTAAACCACATATACACACAAGTGTTTTAAAATTTGTTCAAAATTAAAAGTTTTAGCTTTTTTTTTTTTAAAAAAACAGTACTAGAGATTAAATCCAAAGACCTGTGCATGCCAGAGAAGTGGTATACCATTTAGCCATCACCAACCCCAACAATTATTTTCAACTTTTAGAAAAGCTCAGTTCTCATTGTCCCACATCTTGGTTAGCATGGTTACTACTAATTAGTAGTACTTAAAATGCTACAGGGCAGGTTTTAAGAAAGCATATAAATAAATTATGTAATTATAAAAATGGAAAATAACAAAATTCACAGAAATAGATTCCCAAGGCTCACACACACCCTGATACCTTTTTTCAAGGTTAGCTGCTAGAAATATAAACTGACTTTGAAAACATCTAAAACATATGCTGTTCATGTAAAGGACCACCCTGGAGGAATTTATGGGCAACTTAGTCCACAGGCATTAATTGGAGAAAATCAATACCGGGATAATAAGCATTTAGTCTCTATATTTAATTTTTCTGCTACTTTAAGCAAATATCCCTAACACAAACTTACTTTCTCCTAGATCCTCTTCCAATAAAAATACTTCCTGTAAACCTTGAAACAAGGTATCCACTCACTCCAAGGCGACCGGCCAACACATATCCTGGGTTGTACTTTATAGAGTATTTCTTTAAATATAAAAATAGAGAGGTCAATTATGGAAACACATGTTTATATTAAGTACTGTCTGGTTATCTTTGAGAGCTGTAGATAATTAAGACACCACTGACAACATAAAAACACATGGTCCCTTGGACCCCCACCCTAAAGGACCTGAAAGCCCCCTCCTTTCTCTTTATAGCAATCTTTCTAAGGATGAAGGAGTAGGAAACATAGTTTGTAAATCTGTCTCAATAAATAAATGCTGTAAGCACTAAACAAAAAATTCTTCATACAATATTTTTTAAAACTAATTTTCATATTTTAAACAGGGATGGCTAGCAAGTACATGGAATAAAAGAAGGCTTCAAAAATTACTATACTGAAATTAAGCATAAGTACATCATAAAAAGAGTTGTAAGCAGTAAGTAAAAAATGTCGTTCATATATGAATGTAAGCAATTTTTTCCACTAATACTTACTATTATATGAAAGTCATAGTCAAATAAATGGAAATTTAATTTGTGTAGTTAATTAATATGAAATTAAGAAAAAGGGAAAACTGTGATCAGAATATATTGTATGAGAAAATCTATTTCAATTCAAAAAATAAAATATATCAAGCAATAGGACAAAAGAAGAAAAGACACACACAAAAAAGAAGTATCAGTATCAGATGGGGTAATTTTTAACTAGGTAGAAAACAATTTATAAATCCAATACCAACTAGCATTAACAATCATATCCACTCCTTATATCATGCATACAGAATTTTTGTTTATAGTCTAATACTTTGTAAGTTACATAGGATATATGAGAGACAGACCATTTCATGTAGCTCAGGTTGGTCTTGAACTTGCTATGTTCTTGAGGATAATCTTGAACTTTTGATCCTCTTGTCTCCACCTCCTAAGAGCTGGGATTATGGACTTGGGCCACTAAGCTGGTTTATGCAGTGCTGGGGACTGAACCCAGGGAGCCGCATGTAAGCAAAGCAGGCACTTTACCCAGTAAGCTACATCCTCAGCCCCACTAGTGTATAGTTTTACTTTATGCTCATAGATGAATATGGGAATATTTTCACCAACATAAAATCAGCCATCATTATTTCATTGATTATATGAAATTATATAATAATATAATGATGTCCAAATAGGTAACTGGTTTTGGTGGGCTGGAATATCAAATTACTATATAAAATATATGAACATGCTGGTAGAAAAATGTGGTGGTATAGATCTATAACCCTAATACTTAGAAGACAATGGCAGGACAATCAGGAGTTCAAGGTTATCCTTGGCTACTCAGTGAGTTAAAGGCCAGCCTGTGCTACATAAAATATTGTCTCTTCTCTCACACAGACACTCAGAACATGGTTATTCAACAAGAGTATCATCAGATTTAGAATAAAATACAAAACAAGTATGCTTTGCAAAACACATCAAATAATTAAGGTGGTATTTCTTAATTACAACAAATATCACTTTATTAATAAGCACTTTGAATGTGTAGAGGCATATCAGTTATGATAATTGGCATAGGTTACTAGCATTTAGAGCTTAGAGGCAAAATGTTCTATTTACATAGCTGCCATAGAAACAAGGGTCCTATTCCAAGTACTAAGGGTGCTCTGGGAGAATTCTAAGCTGCGCTGTAATTAAAAGTTAATTAAAATCAACAGTACCCTAGGAAACATAAAAAGCCTAGCTAAAACACCGGATAAGGAAAGTGAGGGTAAAAGGAGCAGCTTATATTCTCTTTTATACAGGGCCTCCAGCTTCTTCATCTAATGGGACACTGAAGCCTTCTGACCATGTCGTCCAATTCTCTCTATAGTGGAGAGCTGATGGTAAGATTCTTAGGGACACCTCTGCCTTCGTCACCATGTTCCCCCATGCGTATGCTGATTCTTAATACTTTAAGCCAGATCACAACAATACAAAATAAACACCAATTAATGTAATTTCTGCAACTTGTTTTTTTGCTAAACTTACATCCATGTATATCCTGTTTCAATGCTAGGGATTAAATCTGGGTACTTAACATGCTAGGTTGACATGAGTCTTGGGGAACAGATTTATACTTTATATTTTCAGTATGTGTGTGTTTATGAGTGGGCATGCATGTCACAAAGCATGTGAGGAGGAGAACCTCAGATGCCATCTTCTTGAGTTTTTTCTTTTGTCTCACTAAAGCATTCATTCAACTAGACTCAGTTGGCTGGCAAGCTAGCTCCAGAGGCCTGTCTTCCAGCAGTGGCATGTATAGCATTTGCTGTTGGTCCAATTTTTAAAAATTATTTATTTTTATTTTATGTGCATTAGTGTTTTGCCTGAATGTATGTTTTTCTGAGGGTGTCGGGTCTCCTGGAACTGGAGCTACAGATAGTTGTGAGTCACTGTGTGGGTGCTCTGGATAAGGAGTCAGTACTCTTAACCACTGAACCATCTCCAGCCCTCCCCCCCAGTCCAGTTTTCATCCATGGTATTGACGATATGAACTAGGGTTCTCATGCTTTATTAAAAATACTTTACTGGCTGAACTATCTCTCTAGCCCCTTCTATTTATTCTTAAATACTGAACTTAATTTTAAGTTGGCAGAAAAAAATATCTCAGCATTAAAAAATCTTACTCTAAACAATATTAACTATTGTACTTACATGCTGGTTCTGTATTAAAGCATCAAGGTTTGGTTCACATGGAATGCTGAAAACCACACGAATCCTACCTTCTGTAATCACGTCACCTGATTCCTGAACCTGGGGGAAGAGTAACCACACCATTTTAATCTTTAATTACATTCATTTATTTTTCTCCTTATTTGAATGATTCTCTTCTAAAATATAGTTTTTGTCATAAAATTAGACAGTGGAAATTTTCTTGTAATTTATAATAGGATTTTAAAATATTATAAAGCGAGTCATTTTATATTTGTTTTAATAGGTGCTAATCATATATAAAAATGAACTAAACTTGGCCGGATGGTGGTGGTGTACGTCTTTAATCCCAGCACTTGGGAGGCAGAGGCAGGTGGATCTATGTGAGTTTGAGGCCAACCTGGTCTACAAGAACTAGTTCCAGGACAGGTTCCAAAGCTACAGAAAAATCCTGTCTCGAAAAACCAAAACCCAACCCCCCCCCCACCCAAAAAGAAGAACTTAACTTGTAGATAATTTCGAATTATTACCAAAATGTTGCAAATAATGTCTGAAAGCATTGACCTAGATTCACTCATTGCTAATATTATAAAGAATGACTTTAACATTTGCATATCATGTGCATATGTGCAAGCACATAACAACAACAACAGCAATAACTACTACTACTATCTAGTATTTTGAAACAGGGTTTCAGGAGAGTATGCTAGCTTTGAAGTCATTGTGTTGTCTAGATTGGCCTCAAACTTGGCGACCCCTACTTTAGCTTCCTGAGTCCTGGGATTCTAAGCACACACAATGCCCAGCTCCTTTCAATGCTTTGGGGATACCTTACAGACATTGTGCCCTTTACCTCCAAGTATTTTAGTGTATATCATAAGAAGGATATTTTACTATAAAACAGCAGTATCATTATTGGGCATATAAATTTACAATGGCATTTTAGTCTTAGCTATTCTCTATATTCCAGTTTTATCAATGGTCCCAATAATGCCCTGAGCAGAATTCTTTCTTCCCTCTCTAAAACAGCATACAATATTGAAATGAGCTGTCTGTCTGCTTGTTATTGAGGCAGGCAATACTATGTAGCCCAGGCAGGCTTTAAATTCATCCTCCTGCCCCAGTTTCCTAAATGCCAAGATTGTAGACACCCACATGCCCACTATTTGTTCTTTTTTAGAAACAGGGTTTTATTAAGCTATGTTCTCAGCCTCCAGCTGCACATTTAACATCCTTTAATCTAGACTATATCCAGATCATTTTTTTGGTGTGTGTTTTAAAAATAATATAAGAAGAATGCTATTTCTTCCTCAATTTTCACTCTGTCTTTCTCCTTTGTGTAATACTGGAAACTGAACTTAGTATGTTAAGCAAGCACTCTATCACTGAGCTGCAGCACTGTTCCCTTCAAGTTCCTTATTTTGCTTTTTGTAGTAAAGTTATGTGCTGTGGAATATAGTTTAAGATGCATTACATTTCTTTATGCTGTGGAATATCTGTTTAACGATGCAAAGATGTGTTGCATTCTTTTTTGTTGCATTTGTTTAACCCTGTAAAGCTATGTTACTTTGCCTGTCTAAAACACCTGACTGGAGCAATAAAGAACTGAATGGCCAATAGCTAGGCAGTAGAGAGGGATAGGTGGGGCTGCCAGGCAGAGAGAATAAATAGAAGAGAGAAAAGGGAGAATCAAGAAAAGGAGGAGAGTAGGATGCCAGGGGCCAGCCAGCCAGCCAAACATGGAGTAAGAAGGAAAGAAAGATATATAGAATAAAGAAAGGTAAAAGCACAGAGACAAATGTAGCTTAAAGAGAAATGGGATAATTTAAGAAAAGCTGGCTAGAAACAAGCAAGCTAAGGTTTGGCATTCAAAAGTAAGAATAAGTCCAAGCCTCTGTGTATTTATTTGGGAGCTATGTGGCAGGCTTCCAAAGGAGTAAAAACAAACCAAAAACCAAAACCAAAAACAAAAAAAGTCCAACAACCAAAAAACCCAACTGCAGCCATACCTTACCGGCCAGGATGTCCTCTACTTGACATATCCATGTTAGGCACCATATTTGATGTACAGAGCATCAGTCAATTCCTAACTGTTACTATCACACTGTCAGTATGGTGTTCAACTTCTCCATTGTACAATTACAGTTTTTGTTTTCCTTGTAATTAATCAACAGTCTGTGAAAAGACAGTCTGAAGACCATGAAAAAAACTTCCACAGTTTGACTCATTCTTCCCTGACTCGATTAATTTTTCATTTGCAAAATGATTTCCCAACACCAGCTTTCTCTTTATACTTTTATCTGTGCATGCTAGGCAGGCGCTTCACTACTGACTTATGTCCACAATAAAAGCTTTTCTAGTTTTATCTTTTTATTATTAGCATGCAATGATGAATTCTTGATTCCCCTCAGCAACTTCGAATTTGTTACTGTACTTAATTATACTGCTTCTCAAACCATTAATATCTGAGCAGCAGGAGTCCTTTCACCTTGTTTCTGTGCTTCCTGGTATGAATCTTTCAGTTCTTTGGAACAGTTTTTATTTTTTGGCATTTGACGTATTAAGCTTGTTTTGTATCTTACCTGCTCCAGACCTACAATCAGACACTTTAGTGAGAAGGACTAAAAGTTTTCAGTGAGGTGGTATGGTCTTAGAGGTCATGATCTGAGTATTACATATGTTCACTGCTACCAGAGAGTCTTTGTGTCTTATTCTTTTGAAAAATAGTCAGAAAAATATGCATGTATATACAAATGCACACGTGCCATATACACATATGCTTCAGAATTCCCAACAGTATTGCCAATCCATCCCCCACAGACTCTTATATTTTCTTATTCTATATCTGTATGTACTTTTTCCAGTGTGAGAAGTAAAATTATTAAACATATCAATACATTTAAAAATACACTAACCCTGTATGTAAAATATTTTAAAAATTATTTTATGATTGTTTCAGATATAACCTAATAAATAAGTATATTAAAAACACAAACAAAGGTGTCATACACCTTTAATCTCAGCACGAAGCAGAGGCAGGTGAATCTCTGAGTTTGAGGCCAGCCTGGTCTTCAGAGTGAGTTTCAGGACAATCAGGGCTACACAGAGAAACCCTCTAACCCCAACAACCTCCCCCCACCAAACCCATCAGATTTTCAATTCTTTTTCCCACCTTCTGACCACCTGTCTGACAGCGCAATACTGTGTCCTAAGTTACACGAGTGAATTCTTTCTCATGTTTCCCCTTTAGCATTACATTTTATTTTGTACGTAAGATGAATGATTATATTAATAAAAAGTCAATTCATGACAAAATTGAAACTAACTTCTCCAGTGCAGCCATAATAAGGAGTTCCCAGCATAAAGACCATACTTCTTGGAGGAAACAAATCATCCAATGTTTTGATACTGGAGAAACGAGAGTCAAAAGCTCGGATGTCCTAAACAAAATGAAATAGAAAAGTTAATCATCACAGTTAGTATTTCTAAAGTCTGCATATCATCTTTTTTCTGCATGGGATTAAATCTGTTTTGTCTGCAAATGTCAAATATGAAGATTTTCTATACACTAATATCAAAACCTAAAACACACTGCCCTGTCGCATCGTTCTCCCGTCTAGATATGTCATCCATTTTCTACTTCATTTACTTCTTGCGCCATCATTGGTGGCTGACATTTACTATTAACCTCATCTTATGAAGACTGGCACAAAAGTTGGTGAATCTTGTCCAAGGTCACATAGTAAAGAAGTCACCTTGGGCAATTTGTGCTCTTAATTACTACACTATAGTTTATTTCCTAGATAGCAGCACCCCCTCCCCATTCATATCCATGGGATAGGGTTAAACTTCAAGTCCCCTCTACACAGTGTATGTCTGAAACCACAGTCAGTACTAAAACCTACAAAGACTTTTTTATACTTACACATGTATGACAGAGTTTACTTTATACATTAGCTAGCAGTGAGAGATAACTGTAAGACTAAGACCATGTGAACGTGGTCTCTGCCTTTCAAACTGTTTGCACTGTCTTCACCTTTCCCTTTCATGTGATGATGTGACGATACATGCCTCCATGATGAGATGTGGTGAATGACTGAGAACTTATGAAATGTGGACACACGCTCCAAGCTTAAAGTGGAGCAGCAAAGCCAGGGGTTGGTGGCGCACGCCTTTAATCCCAGCACTCGGCAGCCAGAGGCAGGCAGATCTCTGTGAGTTCGATGCCAGCCTGGTCCACAGAGCGAGTTCCAGGATGGCCAGGGCTGTTACAGAGAGAAGCCCTGTCTCAAAAAACAAAAACCAAAACAAAAAGTGGAGCAGCAGCAGTGGTGAAACAAGCTCTTCCCTTACAATTTCAGGACTGGAACATCATCCTTACTATCTATAATTGAACCATTCTTGGCATATGAGGGAAAGTTTCATCTTTCCATGTAAAGGGAGCATATTCTAACTGTCAGTACCATTATTCTTACACTTTGTAGTCATTCTAGTAAAATAAAAGTCACCATGCTTCAACAGTTGAGCTGGCGCTGAGATACTACTCAGGGTAGGCACACAGCATGGATGCAGGGGACAAAGAGGATTTCCATCTGAGAGACAGCACAAGATTTGTCTCAATACTCAGAATGGTAATCAATTTAAAATGTATGAATTCCTTAATTCTGGCCCCTTCCAGGTAATATTTGAAGACCTTGGCTGAATGAAGGTAACTGAAGTATCAAGCAGTTATCCAGAGTGCCTCCTGTCCCCTTACAATATTAGAAATTATGCACACAAAGACAAAGACTTTAATATTCACTGTCTATTTCTGGCAAAATAATTTTTTTTAAAAAAGAAAGGGTCTTGATATGTTATCCACCACGGTCTCAAACACACAATCTTCTTGCTTCAACTTCCTAAGTGCCAGGACTACAGGTGTTCATCACTACACCTGGCTAAGGCCAGTATTTTTGAAGGATAAAAAAAAATGTCAACATGTTACAAATGGTGTGTTCTCGAAAATTTACTCTAGAAAATAAGTTCTTAAAAACTACCATAAAATAGGTTAAGCATGGTGACATACACCAACAACCCCAGGGTTTGGGAGGTAGATTTCTGTGAGTTCATGGTCAGCCTAGTCTATACAGTGAGTTCCAGGACAGACAGAGCTACATAGCAGAGAACCTGTCTCAAAAAAAAAAAAAAAAAAAACAAAGACCAATGAACCAACCAAAGGAACAACAACAACAACAAAATCACCACAAAATCAAAACCATGTTCCCTACTTGTATATGCTGAGTGGGCACAGAATAATCCTTATATGGAAATATATTTAAAAATTTACAAAATCAAAACCAGAACCAAACCACTTATTTAATGTGTGTGTTTGTGTCTAAGGACAACTTGTAGGAGCAGGTCCTCTCTTCTGCCACATATTAATTATTGTGACTTTTTTTTTTTGGCATTGCTGAGTCTTAAAACATCTAGGACTTCATGAATTCTTGGCAATTACTCTATCACTGAACTGTATCTCTAGCCCTTAAAATATTTCGAGAAACATTCTTGCTAGGTTGCCCAGCTGCCTATGCTGGCCTTGAACTTAATATTGGCCTCTCAAACACTGGGATTACACAGGACCTTAAGAACGTGTAAAGTATATATTAAGAAAGAATTGAGACTTGGGGAACCTTACCTTAACAATAGTTTGATAAACAAAAGGAAGAATTTGTTTTGACCATTGTTTTTCCAGATGAACTTCACCATTCTGACTGATTTGATATTTACGACCTGTGAGCAACTGAGCATACACAACGGCAGATGTTTCATTTATTACTATTCCCTTTCTTCTTAGGTACCTAAAGGAAAAATAAAAAAGAAAGATATAATTGTAGAAGTGTGTATGCAGTCCAGGTGATAATCATCAATCAAACACTTACACTGCAAATAAAGGCCCAGCAGTTTTCAGCATCCTATAAAGCAGTGGTTCTCAGCCTTCCTGATACTACAACCTCCAATTACAGCTCCTCATGGTGCGGTGACCCCCAACCATAAAATTAGTTTTGTTGCTACTTCCTAACTGTAATTTTGCTACTGTTGTGAACTGTTATGTAAATATCTGTGCTTTCCAATGATCTTAGGTGACCCCTGTGAAAAGGGCTGGTTGACTTCACAGGTTGAGAATCACTGCCACAAAAGCTTTGATAGTATTGATTTTAGTCTGTGGACCATTTTCCCACTGTCTAGGTGACTGAATGAGAAATCAATCTGTAAAAACTCTAGAACTTCACATTCAAAGGGCACACATAAATGGCATAAAAAATTTAAGAGAAAGTGAAGAAAGGCAGCATGGAGCTCAGCAAACCAAGGAGCACCTTAAGTATGTTATTCACTGCAAAGGCTCATTTCTTCCATTTAAATGTGATACACATTTTTTATAAATAACCACCTTTGCCTTATTGATTCTTTTGGCTTTCAGGTAAAATAGCACACCTTTTAACACTAACCATTCTTTTAACAATGGCTTGAGGGACTGAACTCAGGCCTTGAGCACACTGAGCTCCAATCTTCAGTCCCCTGTGCTTTGTATCTGCATTTCCTTGCCATGTATGTGACACTGTGCTAAGAAGAGTGAATCAATCTCATAGTCCTCCTGCCTCAGTTTCCTGAGTGTGGGAATTAAAGTTGTATACTTTTATGCTTGACAAAGTTATTTCTTTTTTTTAAAAAAATATTTATTTATTTATTATGTATACAATATTCTGTCTGTGTGTGTGCCTGCATGCCAGAAGAGGGCACCAGACCCCATTACAGATGGATGTGAGCCACCATGTGTTGCTGGGAATTGAACTCAGGACCTTTGGAAGAGCAGGCAATGCTCTTAACCTCTGAGCCATCTCTCCAGCCCCGACAAAGTTATTTCTTAAAATGTATTTATTTAGTATGTGTGGGTGTTTTGTCTGCATGTTTGTTTGTGTACCATGTGTGTGCATGATGTCACAGAGACCAGAAGAGGGCACTGATTCCCTGGGACTGGAGTTAAAGAACAGTGAATCACTACATGGGGGTCTTAACTCTGGTTAAAAGAACCCAGTGTTCTTAACCTCTGAGCCATTTCTCCAGTCCTAACCAAATTCTTAACGATACTCACTGTTCTGAAATTCCTTGTATTTCTTTAGTCCAGTTCGACTGTTCTTTATCTGAAAGTTCAAAGACTTTAGATGGTGGAGCAGTTTTTCCCAAATAAACCTTCTGTGTTCCTGGAGGTTCTTCCAAGTAAAACCTTAGATATAGAAACAAAGGAGAAATTATGTAAGCCTAAACTTTGTGCTTTAATGTAGAGCTTTTGCAAGGTGAGTGTTCATAGTAAACAAATTTTATGTGGTACAATTGCAAAAACAAACCCCTTAAACCCAAACTTTTTTTTGAATACAATAATCTAAATTGGAGAATAAAGGCATGTGGAAATTTCCTACATTGGGCACAATGGTATTCTCTGGATACCCAGTTATGTGAGGGGCTGAGGGAAGCAGATGTCTTGAGCATGAATTTGAGATCATTCTACACAGCCTGAGAAAAGATGAACTAACTATTCAGGTATAAATACAAAATGATATATCATTAGCACAATGAAAAGATAAAACATTAATAATCAAAGATTTAAATAATGGAGAGGTACACCGCATACAAAGGTTAGACAATTAAATACAGTAAAAGTATCAAACCTTCCCAAATTCATCTATAAGAATGAAACTTTTTTTTCTTATTTTTGAATTTTTCTTCCCTTTGTCCCCATTCACCCCCACCTCTCTTTTCAGGACAGGGGCTGGCTATGTAGTATAGGCTAGCCTTGAACCTCAACATAGCTCGGGCGAGTGCTGAATTTGTAAAGGTCTTCATGCCTCAGCCCAGAGTGCTGGAGTTATGAGTATTAGCAATTATATCCTTAAGTTTAATACAATTGCTATAAAAATTCCTTCAATAGTAATAGATAAAGAACAATCTCTCTTAAAAATACAATAAATTAGAAAAGCTAAAGCCATTTTTAAGACGAAAAGTCGTAGCCTGGTGGTGGTGGCGCACACCTTTAATCCCAGCACTGGGGAGGCAGAGGCAGGTGGATCTCTGTGAGTTCGAGGCCAGCCTGGTCTACAGAGGGAGTTCCAGGACAGTTAGGGCTACACAGAGAAGTCTTGTCTTGAAAAACCAAAAGAAAACGTAAAAAAAAAATAAATGAAGGTTATCAAACAGAAAGTAAATATGTTAGAGAAACCATGAACTGTATCTTACTTAGTTTCACCGTCTGATACTGCCACGACTCTAGCTTCCTCCAGATGGGGCCAGTTAACAAAGACCGACTTTCCAAGCACCGATGAGGCGATGTTTTCTATACTCTTAAAAGCACAAACAGAAAAGTTCATACATGGTTTATGTCCAAGAGAAAACTCTCCAGTTCCATTTAAGTTTCAATTTATAAAGGAGGCAGATTAATGGTGTTACAAAATGCCCTCCACTAGGAAAATTCTGATTTTACTTGTTGGACTCATAATTATCTTTCTTACTTCTCTGATAACAAAAAAAACACTGAGAAGAACAGCAGTAATGGCTTTTGAGTTTCATTCTGGATGATACTTAAAGCAGAATCTAAGAACTATCTCATAAGAAAAAGAAGTATCTCACTTCACTTGTGGCATGTTAGCAAAAAAGAACATTAGATTCAAAGACAGGGGACACAGTTCCAAATTTTGGTTTTATTCTTTCAAATTCTGACCAAATTATGTTTTTCTTTATGAACAGAAATGATAGTGCATTTCTTCCAATGTTGAGGATAAATAAAAATAATTCACTATTTTGTACAAGGTAATATTTTAGGTAATAAATTCTAGCTTTAAGAAGAAGATATTTTCTCTTACAGGTTAGAGAACAACTTTGTAGCAGAAATTGATGTTTAAGTATAAATTTTATTTGTCTTTTGAATTATATTTAATCTTTTGCTTTTGTTTGCTATTTGTTTTGAGATAAGAAAAGTATCATGTAGCCTAGGCTGGTCTGGCACTTGCTATGTAGCCAAGGATTACCGTGAACTTCCTGGTCTTCCTGCTTCTACTTACCAAGTGCTGGACTGCAGATGTGCTCCTTTAAGCATGCCCAGTTTAATATGGTTTTGGGGGTCTAGGTTTGTACACACTAGACAGGAACTCTGTTAACAGAACTATGTTCCCAGCTGAGCTGGTAGACGGCTTGCTTAGCATTCAGAGTCCTGAGTTCAATGCCCACAACTACACAACAGGGTGCAGTTGTGTATGTCTTTTATGCTAATACTTGGGAAACAGAGGCAAGAGGATCAGGAATTCCAGGTTGTCCTCTCTTTTATAGGAAATTTGAGATTGTCCTGAGATATGCTTTAAAATAACTTCAGGTCAGATCAGATGTTTTGATAACAGCTTTGAGAAGAAAAACCCTAAAATACAATCTAATGTTCACAAGGACACATAACTAAGGTCAAAAATACAAAGCAGCCCAGTTGTTACTAGCTGATGTACTTTCCTTAGGGTTGGTTGATAATCAAAGTGATGATTAAATCCTTATACTCATTTCTGCCCTCAATCTCCTGATCTAAAATACTATTATGATTTTTATCATATTAATGAGGGGCTGGAGAGATGGCTCAGAGGTTAAGAGCATTGCCTGCTCTTCCAAAGGTCCTGAGTTCAATTCCTACAACCACATGGTGGCTCACAACCATCTGTAATGAGGTCTGGTGCCCTCTTCTGGCCTGCAGGCATACACAATGACAGAATATTGTATACATAATAAATAAATATTCTAAAAAAGAGAAACAAACAAACAAACAAACAAACAAAAAGACTATTAATGAGTGGGTATGTACCCTAAAGATTTAAAGTAGAAGTAACTGATTCTATTTCATATATAAATTTAGGTTTGTGATTCCTTATAAGATTACCTTTCAAGATAAGTAATAAAGTAATTGGCCCTTTCTTTGTAACTACAAAATACAGCCTGCCAGTTAAAACCCTGACAAGAACACCTTGCTTGTCCACATGGTTAAGCCATAACAAGTTGCTTGGGTATGAATGCATATGGGTTTTTAGGATAATTTTTTTTCAACTGTAATACATAAAATATTTAATCATGTAAGGGATATGGAAAATATGCTGTTTTTTACTGTTTGTTTAGTATTCACTGAAATCATTCATTTGAAAAACAAAATGTAACCATATTGTAATTTTTAAATTGCCTGAAAGATTTTGCTGGGTATATAACCTGCAAGGGAAAGAACAGAGATAGAGTTAGAGTTACAGTGGGCTTGAAGGAAAACATCAAGAATGGGAGAGTTAGAAAGAACTAGAGGAAAAACACCAAGAATAAAGACAGAATTAGAAGGAAAACATCAAGAATGAGAGTAGGAGAGCAGCAGGAAAGTAAAGAATAGAGAATGCAAATGAAGAATAAAGACCTAAAAGAAACCATTCAGAGACTGTGTTTCTTCCCTCAACCCCTCAGATAGAAAAGTCTTAGCATATGTTGACCCCTTGGATCTCTTTCGAGCCCTGTGCTATCTGGAAACTGCCCCCAGGCAGCAATAGCATTAAGAAATATTTCAGACACAAAGGTAAAAAAAATAAGACAATGCATTCCAACTCATTTATTTTGAAGTTGATACTCCTTCCTTTCTTTCAAGGAGAATGAATGTCTTTCCTTTCTTTGTCCTAATGTCTGTCAGCACCTAGGTCAAGCATCTGCTCATACACGCATGTTCCTAGTCGCTGGCCAGCAGAGTTCATTTCCTTTTCAAATCCCATTCATGATGCTAGTTATAAAGGCTCTTAGTGTCACCTAACTCGTGTTTCTGTGCGTTATCTTTAAAGCTGAATCTCAGTTATGCACATTAAATCTCTCTGTTAAACACTTTGGCAGGTATAGCAGTTTTTTTTGCATGACTACTGTTCTATAAGTAAATGAATAAATAAAGTACTTACAAGTTCATCTGAATCTGCATCCACTGAGATTTCCAACATCATGTTCTCACCACGACTACTCTGCTGGAATACTTGAACACCACTTTTCTTCAAAAAAAACTTTAAAAGAATTCAAACAATTTAGTTTTAGTTCTTACAATCACTCCACTTTTAATAAAGTGAAAAAAATCTGAATTAAATAGCCACTGACTTTATGTTTGATGTGTTTCAAAGTAGGGAATCCACAGAAATATAAAGCCTTCTGGTCAACCCTGGTTATTCTGTTCTTGTTTATGTCTACACGCCAAGCATCTAATGATATTATTTTATACCTAGAAAATAAATCAAGGTAATTTAAAATTCAAACATTACAAGCAATTACAACTTTCAACTAACTTTTGACTATTTAATAAGAACCATTTTTGCTTTAAAAAAGAGAGGTGTGTATGATAGCATGAGTCTGTGATTAGAGAGAAGCAGAGGCAGGAGAATGCAAGTTCAAGGCTATCGTGAATTACAGAATGACTTCTAAGCCAGGCTAAGCAGATAGTGAGACCCAGAAACACCACAACCCCCCCATACACACACACAACACAAACACGGTAGAAGAGAAGAACTAGTCATTGAAAGAAAATTCAAGCATAGTGGCTTATACCTATAATCCCAAACAGGGAGATTGAGGTAGGAAGACTATACTGAACTTAAAGCTATTTGGGGCTACCCAAGGAAATCCTGTCTCACAGGAAATAAACTGTGGTGATTCCTGTGCAGGCTTTACAGCAGGCAAGAAAAATTGATCCTTGAAGACTCGAAGACAAGAATGAAACTCGGCTCAGACTGATTTTGTTGTATTGGGGTTGGACCAAGACTTCTACAATCTGGCCCATACCATTTTACTTTAGTCCTATTTAAGCACAGTGTGATTTAGAAAAAAGTATTCAGATAACAATGAACTCAGCCTCAAGTGCACTTTTTCTTACAAAGTACATCTGGCTTCCTTCACAGGAATGGGCATTGCTGACTCAGAGAGAGTGACCAAAAGTTAGGGTCTAGGGAGCTTGACTGAGGTAAGCATGACACCTGTGGGAGTCAGGATTGGCCTGGCCCTAAGATAACACACAAGTCACTCAGGCTGCTGTAAAGCACAAGTGACCACACTCCTAAGAATGGGTTTATGAATCTAAAAGCAATGCTCAAGATTTAGGGAAAAGGGTCTTTAATAAGTAAAAACCTGAATTTGGGAGATATGGAAGAGCCTGTCTCAGCGGACAGCAAAGGATCACCAGGCTGTAAAACTGCATCATTCCTAGTGTTCCAGGAAGAGCCACTGCGCACCTCATTCCACCGCGGAGGTAAGCTGTGTGTTTAACTTTCCTGGCTTCTCCAGTGCCTATCTGTGTGCACAAGGCTGTAGTTGGTTTTTATTACTCTTTAGATCTTTGGGAGGACTTGTCACCCAGCTCCCAAATAAATCACACAGAGGCTTATTTCTTTTTATGAGTGCCTGGCCTTAGCTTGGATTATTTCTAAGTTTTTCTTAAATAATCCTTTTTCTCTTTAGCTACATTTTGCATCTGGACTTTTACCTTTCTTTGTTGAATATCTTTTTCTTTTCTCCTTACTTGTGGCTGGCTGGCTGGCACCTGGTGTCCTCTTCTCCTTCTCTTGCTCCTCCCTCTTCTCTCTTTTCTCCTGTTTGCTCTCTGCCTGGCAGTCCCACCTATCCCTTTCTCCTGCCTAGCCATTGGCCATTCAGTTCTTTATTGAATTAATCAGGTGTTTTAGACAGGCAAAGTAACACAGCTTTACAGAGTTAAACAAATGCAACATAAAAGAATACAACACATCTTTGCATCATTTAACAAATATTTCACAGCATAAACAAATGTAACAAATCTTCAATTAATATTTCCCAACACAAGGCCTTTCTGCCCTCAACAAACAAACAAACAAAACAACAAAAACCAAATCAGGGGCCAATGATGTAGGTAAAGGCACTTGCTGCCAAGCTTGACTGATATCTTGTGTTTAATCCCTAGTGCCTACACGATAAAAAGAAAGAACTGACTCCCAAAAGTCCTCTGATCTCCATATACTCATAGCATACTTGTGTCCTTCCCTCTCTCTCTTTCTCTCTCTCTCTCCCTCCCTCTCTCCATACACACAAACACACACACACAAAGAAAGGTACAAAACGTAAAACAAAAATTCTAAAATATAACAAACAACAAAACCCTAAAATAAAGCAAACAAAACCAGAAAACTAAGAGCAACCCAGCTTCTCTACTGTTACTAGTCTAAGCACAATTAGGTCTGTAGATTACTAAGTAAAGGTTTTTATCCCACTATTTTTAAACAAGCTACTCTCTCTCTCTCTCTCTTTCTTTCTTTCTTTAAATTGAGGGGTCTGTTGGTAGTGGTGCATGCCTTTAATCCCATTACTCTGGAGTCAGAGGCAGGTGGATCTCTGTGAGTTTGAGGCCAGCCTGGTCTATAAAGTGAGTTCCAGGACAGCCAGGACTCCACAGAGAAATCCTGTCTCTAAACAAACAAACAAAACCAAAACCCAAAACAAACAAACAATTGAGGAGTAAGGAGATGGCTCAGGTAGTAACTTGCTTGCTTTCCAATTTAAGGATTTGAGGACAATCCTAGCATCTACTTAAAAAGGAGGGCGTGGCAGCATGCCTCTGTAATCCCAGAGCTGGGGAAGACAGAGACAGGAGGACCCCTGCACTTGCTGGCCAGCCAGTCTAGCCAAATTGGTGAGTTCCAGGTCCATTGAAGAACCTATCTCAAAAACAACCAAAACGAAACCAAACTAAACAAACAAAAACAAAAAAACCCTTATACATAAACACAAAGGGAAATGTAAATCTATATTTTATGTTCTAAAAGAATAACATTTCAGTCTATTTTATTGTTCTTTGTATTTTAAAAAAATACCATTCGCTCAACTGTCATTTATATACATGATTTTCAAGAAGGCACGAAAAGAGAAAAAATAAAAATGGTATTTTAATGGGAAGAGAATGACAAAAACAGATTTAAGAAAGGAAAATAGGGGTTCTCGACTTTTTTAAATCTCTGGCTGGGTACAGTTGATGACTGTAAGGTTATGTTTATCAAATATTGCTGGGAATAGAGACATGAACAATGAAAACAAAAATCACAAAAATTTAATACAGAAATTGTTTAGAGATAAAGTCAAAGATATACTAGACAGAAAAACCCACAAAGCTGCAGTAGAAGGAATTAGCGTCTGCTCCAAGGAGAGAGTGACGTGGTCCACGGAGAGACAACGCTCTGATGCTGAGCAGCTGGGTGTCGCTCAATAGTTATTTATTTCATTTTGAGACTGGGAATCATTATGTTGTTGATCTTGAATTCCTGGGCTCAAGCAAGATTCTTCTGCTTCAGCCTCCTAAGCAGCTGGGACTCTAGGCTTGAACTACTATCCCCAGCTTATTTGATATCAAGTAATTGTCACAAATATGAATTCCCATATACACACAAACACTTGAACATCTATAAGAAGAATTCATAAATTACCAAGTAGCATTACCTTGCACAACACCGTTCTATGGCAGGGAACTTTTCTGGCCATGGAGAGGAGTAGGTGAACTCTGTGTCTCTATCATACCAGCACATTAGACATTCACTGTGTTGGTTTCTTTTCCTCTCTTCCTTTTTGAGGGAGTGATTACACGTCTCCATGGCTTCCAACAATCGTTTCTGATGTAAATAATAATAAATGATTAAAACAAATACCGTAATCTCAACATACAGAAAAGTATTTTCCCCTTTGTACACTACTAGGTTCTTAAAAAATAACATCATGGGCTGATGGGGTAGCCATCTGTTGCTGTCTGATGACCTCAGTTCAATCCCTCAGAAATAATCAACTTTCACAGGCTGTCCTCTGACCTCTACCTGTAGAACATGTGTGCACACACAGTGAAAATAAAATTAAAGCAAAACAAGAGTTCAGTGTCATTCTCAGACACATTGCAAGTTCTTCACTACCCTGACTTACAACATAAAACACAAAACAAAACAACAGAAAAGGTCCTGCGAGAAGAAACTATGGAGTAAGACGGCAATCTAGAAGCTGTCCGTGCAAAGGAGAAGATTTAGCATAAGAAGTAGACTCGAATCCAAAGACAGACAGACAGGAGAACTTGAGAGACAGGTTATGTACTGAAAAGAAGTTCACCCAGCTGGGCATGAGATGCAATCAAGAGACCAAAGTACCAAAACGAAGAATCCATGGGATAAAAAAACTAAAAACTAAAAGTACAGACCAGGTATTCAATGACATTATACCAGTATTTCTCAACTGTAGAGAAGACATGAACACCTAAACATAAAAGGCATTCAATTTTTACTTATTCACTGATTAATTATTGACTGGTGTGCACACATGCAGGTATGCTTGCTTGTGTGAGAAGGGAACATCGAGTCTTCCTGTATCGCTCTCCACTGTATGAATGTTTTTATTTTACTAGGTTTAATTTACTTATTTTATGTGTGTAGGTGTTCTGCTTGCATGTAAGTTTATGTCTGTTGCCTGCAGAGGCCAGAAGGTGTCGTATCCCCTGAAACCGGAGTAACAGATGGTTATGAGCAGCCATGTGGGTGCTAGAACCGAACTTAGGTCTCTTGGAAAGGCAGTCAGTGCTCTTTACTGCTAAGCCATCTCTCCAGTCCCAATTTTTGTTTATTAAAATTAAAGTATTTAGTGTATAAATATATATGTACATATGTATGTGAATGCATGGATGCCATAGCACATGTGTGGAGGTCAGATGAAAGAAAAGTAGGAAAAGAGCCAGGTGGTGGTGGCACACGCCTTTAATTCCAGCACTTGGGAGGCAGAGGCAGGCAAATATTTGTGAGTTTAAAGCTAGCCTATTCTACAGAGTGAGTTTCAGGACAGCCAGGGCTACACACAGAGATACCCCATCTTGAAATTGAGACATCCCCCTCCCCGCAAACAAAGCAACAACAAAACACAAACAAAAAATTTAAACCCAAAAAACAAAAAAGAAAAGTAGGAAAGAATCTATGATGTAACATAGAAAACCAGAAAACCTCTAACATTAATATAGGAGAAAGAAAGAAACAAAACAAAACATAACAAACAAAAAACCCAAAACCTAGTCAAGTGGTGTACGCCTCTAATCCCAGCACTTGGGAGGCAGAGGCAGGCAGATCTCTGTGAGGCCAGTCTGGTCTACAGAGTGAGTTCCAGGATGGCCAGGGCTACACAGAGAAACCCTGTCTCAATAAACAAACAACCCTCGCCCCACCCCCTCAAAAAACCCTGATCCAACAGTAATAACCTTCTACGGAAATGGCCTCAACTCAATAACAAAAGAGAGAAAGAGAGGAAGAGAGAAAGAAAGGAAGGAAGGAAGGGAAGGAAGGAAGAGAAAGATAGCTGACTGGACTGAAAAGCAGGATCCAACTGTTTGTTGTTGCTAAGAAATACCTCACTGACAAAGAAAGGTACCCACAGATTGAGATTCAAAGGATTTCAAGTTAGTCTATCAAGTGAATAGAAGGAAAAGAAGCTATTGTAGATAACCTCATATCTGAAAGGGTAGACTTCAAATCAAAATTGGTCAGACAAGGTGAGAAGTCCATTATATATTACAGAAAAATTAATCAAGATGACATAATACTTGAGATACATGTGCTAAATGTTGCAGCTCTCTATTTCATAAAATAGACACCAATAGGCATAAGAGGTCTCACACGTCTTGATAGAATAATAATGATGAGTTTAGTACTTCACTCTCATCCACACAAAAATGAACAGAGACTCTTCAGAGTTAAATTATACCATAGATCAAATGGACTTATGAGGTATCTATCTACAAGAGATACCAAATATACATTCTCAGTAGTCCATAGAACCGTCTCTAAAACTGACCACATTCTTGGCCACAAATCAAGTCTTCACAAATACAAAAGAATCAAGGTATACATGTAGTATACCCAGTAAATCCAGCACTTTGAAGAAGGACCAGGAGTTCAAAGTCATTCTCAGCTACACAGCAAATCAAGGCAAGCCTGGACTATGAGACTGTCTTAAAAAGCCACAAAAAAAAAAAAAGAACTGGAATAATTCCTTGTATCTTATCAGATCCTAGTGGAATACTAGACATTAATAGCAAAGAGAAACTACATGGAAACTGAATGATATAAACTGGCATGAAATGAGTGACTGAAGAAATCATGGAGGAAATTTAAGGTTCTAGAATCAAACGAAAATGAAGGCACAGCATTCTGGTACAGCTAAGGGAGTCCTAAGATGAGAGTGGACAACTATGAAAGTCAGTGATCTCAAATAAATCATCAAACAATAAACCTCGAGGCTTTAGAAACCAAAGAAGAAGGCATATCCCACACAGTAGGTGGCAAGGATTTTCTGGAAGTACCCTAAGGACACAGGCTATAAGCTCAAGAATTCAAGGAGATTGAGTCAAGTCAAGCTTATAACAGTAAAGAAAACCATCTGCAACGTTAAGAGACAACCTATAAAGTGGGAGAAAGTCCTTGCTAACTATACATCTGATAGGGGATTAATACCTAGAAACTATAGTGACCCCCAAAAATTAAGTAGAAAAAAAATCAATGAATAAGTAGACAAATGGACTAACCAGACAATTCTCAAAAGAACAGATACAATATAATAATATAGCTAATATATGAAAAAATGCTCAACATTCTAAGCCACCAGGGAAATACAATTAAATGAACTCTGAGTCTATCTCACCCCGATTAGAACGACAAACATTAAAACAAAAAATGATTGGGGCTGGGAAAATAGCTCAGTTGGTAAGGGATTAGCTAAAAAACATCAAGACCTGGTTTGGTTTCTAGCTTGCCCATGTAGAAAGCTGGGCATGGTGGTATAAACACACTTGGAATCAAGTGCTGGGTAGACGGAAACAGGTAGGTCCTCTGTTAGACCAGGGGATGATGTCTGAAGAATGACACCTAAGATTATCTTTGGCTTACACACACACACAAACAAACACACACACACAAACACACATTAAAAGACTGCATTTATATGTAATTATTTCATATACTGACCTCATCAATAAAGGGTATTAATACCACAGCTTCCCATTCCTGTTGTTTCCCATTTAGATCAGTTTTAAAATCTGGTGGGTAATATTCTATAATTGGTGAGTCTTCGCTGGTCATCAAATGCTGTGAAAATGTAAACAGGAAAACAGATAAAAGAGACACTATCATTACAACTCTTCATTAACATATAGTACAATTCCTTACCTTATTAGGTTGCAACAATATATTTGGTACATTATTGCTTCCAACTAAATGAATCCTTTTAATTTTTCTTTTTTTCTGAGACAGCATCTCCCTGGTGTTGAAATTAAGACTCACCTGGTTGCAGACTCCCCAGTGTTGGAATTACAAACCTGTGTCAGCTTGTTCAGGAAACTGTAAAAATTTCAATTGTATTGATACTCATTTCTTTTCTGCTTCTTTAACTTAGTTATGGAGCAAAATTACTTTTACTATGAATGACTTCTTTCTCTCTTAATTCCTATCTTGAGACAGAATTTGAGTAATCCAGATTGCTTTGAACTCAAGAGTCTCCAGCCTCAGTCTCAAGAATGCTGGGATTATAGGTGCACACCACCACATTCCTGCTACTATTAGTTTTAATTCTGTCATCTTTACTTAGAAACTTTTATTACATTTTTGTATTGTGTGTGTGCACGTGCATCATAGTGTGTATGGAGGTCAGAGGACAACCTGTGGGAGGCCATTCTCTCCTTGCACCATGTGGATAGTGGGGATGGAAGTCAACAGACATAGCAGCAAGTACCTGTATTTGCTGAGCTTCTTGTCAGCCCCATTTTTATTTTTCTATTGTCTTTTCACTCTATAACATCTACTACCTAAATTCTGTTCTGATGACGCGGTGCGATCAGTAATTAATGGTCCGCCAGACTAGCTTACAAAAGATACAGTTTTAATAAAACAGAAGGAAAACTTACACCAGAATCCCAATCCTTACAGAATCCCAAACAGAATCCCAAAACTTACACCAGAAAGCCAGGCCAGAGAGAGGATGGGGAAGTGTACCCGCCAGGTTTATAGGTAAATTTTTGCCTTAGGGTAACACGCCCCACGGACAGAATGTGATTGGCTGAACTCCCCTATCACTGTTCCTTTATTTACAAGTTTAGTTCAGTTCCTTTCACATATTTCCAAGAGTTTTTCATTTCAACCTCAAATTAATAATTTATTTCCAAGCCCTAATCAGTGGATTCTAGTAGTATGATTACTAGCATCAAAGATAATCTAAAAAGAAAAAAGTAAAATCTAAGACCCACAATACCATTAATAACAGACCCACAATATCATTAATAACAGAGTCTGACAGCAAACATTTTTATTATATTCTATAAAAGAGGTAAACAAAGGGCTGAAGAGATGGCTCAGCAGTTAAGAGCATTGCCTGCTCTTCCAAAGGTCCTGAGTTCAATTCCCAGCAACCACATGGTGGCTCACAACCATTTGTAATGAGGTCTGGTGCCCTCTTCTGGCCTGGGACAGAATATTGTATACTAAATAAATAAATAAATATTAAAAAAAAAGAGGTAAACAAAGAAAACATACCGATGTCTTATGCAAAAAAGGATTGGGAAGTGAAAGGGAAGATTATAAATTTAAAAAATGAAGTAACATATTCCTAAAATGATAATATAAAATTTAATTGCTATTGCATGAACACTAAACAAATACAACAAATGTGATTATAACATACTTTTTGGCTAACAGTGGTATGCTATCAAAAGTTTAATGTAGCTGAAGGAAAAAACAAACAAAAAACATTAAAGATATTTAAGAAATAGAGGCTGAAATCAGGGTTAAGTATAGGTTAGGGCCTGAAAGAGGGCCCATGACAATGTTAAGAGCAATGGGTTATGTATGTACATCTATTCCAAATTGTGAGAAGACCAGACATGAAATGAGAGGTTTGGACACAGATCCTACAAAAACCAAATAACGTTTATAATCTGCTTAGTATGTTTAGTGTGCTTCGGAGACCCTGTCTTTCTCTAGTTATGTGAAATATATTAGTAAGAGAAAGGTCCTTCAATTTGATAATTGGAATGCTTAAAAATCTAACTATATCCTGAGGTGACACTGGTGTAAGATAACTAGAATTGCCCTCACTCACTGGGTGGTGGTAGCGACGCAAGCCTTTAATCCTAGCACTTGGGAGGCAGATCTCAGTGAGTCTGAGGCCAGCCTGGTCTACAAAGCAAGTTCCAGGGACAACTAGAACTATTATACAGAGAAGCCCTGTTGGTGTAGGAGGTCCTTCTGTTTAAGTGTTGCTTTCATTGGTTAATGAATAAAGAAACTGCCTTGGCCTAGTTGATAGGGCAGAACTTAGGTAGGCGGAAAAAATAGAACTGTGCTGGTAGGAAGAAGGGCAGAGAGAGAGAAAAGCCATGAATCCTCCACTGGACATGGACACCAATTAGAATCTCCGGTAAGCCACAGCTACGTGGTGATACACAGATTAATGGAGATGGGTTAAACTAATATGTAAGAACTAGCCAAAAAGAAGTTAGAGCTAATAGTCAAACAGTGTTTTAATTAATATCGTTTCTGTGTGGTTATTTTGGGTATAAGCTAGCCGGGCGGCCGGGACAAACAAGGGGCCCTCTCCTTTACAATACCCTGTCTTGAAAAAAAAACAAAACAAAACAAAAACAAAAACAAAAAACTCAAAATAAGTATTGTATTGTCTAAGATAAATAAAAATTCATTTATTAAATTATTTTGGGCAGCAGTATTTTATATTTATATGAAGAATTAAATACAAAAAAATTATATAAGGGGTTGGAGAGGTAGTTCAATGGTTAAAACCCCTGTCTTTCCAGCACCTATATGGAAACTCACAACTGTACATAACTCCAGTTCCCTTATCCAATGCCCTTATCTGTCTTTTGTGGGCACCAAGAATGATGAGGTATATAGATATACATACATATAGGCGAAATGTACATACATATAAAAATAAATCCTTAAAAAAGAATATTAAGAAAACTCATTCAATTCCAAAACCTACCTGGTAGCAGGTAGGAAGCAAATTTTTGCTAGCTGATGGGAGGACGGCAAGAAGCTGCTCGAATGGCTTGAAGGGTTTCCCCAGTTCAAAATGGATTTTAAGAGAACTGATGTTGCGGATATCAGACAGGAAGGGTGCATAATGATAGGGATAATACCTAGGAGAGAAAATGAGTTTTAAAATGAAAACATTATACAAAATGGTCAATATTGAACATTTTCCTACATTTATTTAAAAATGCACAGGTATAATTAAAAATGTATCATACATAATTCTATCTCTTGAGTATAAGAAATTAGCACCTCTGTAAAGCTTAGCTCACATGATAGCAATAAATATATTTTCATAAATATATTTTGATAGGTGGGAACTTAAGAGACAGGGTTTCACCTGGGAAGGCAGGATTGGCTTCAAACTCACAACTTTCTTAAGTGTGCATTGGGAATGCTTCTTTTTAAGTCTCAAATAGAGATCACAAATCCCTCAATCAATCCACGGAACAATGAGGTGGTCAGAAGCATCATTCTAGTCACTTGAACCTGGGACCTCTCCTCGACGGGCGGCACTCAGTATTCAGTAGACACTGACACCAAAGCTCTAAGGCCCCTAAGGACAGTAGGCGTGTGCGCAAACAGCCATGTCAGTCAACTCTAAGAAAGGTTATCTCTGAATCGGGGTACAGGGCACTGTATCTATGGTAGAGATTAAGCTATAAATCAATCACACACATTTTGTTTATAATATCTTCCTATCTTTAACTATAGACATGTTCTAATAAGGTTTTGAACATGAAATTAAAAATATTTCAATATGCTACAGGTATCTGAATCACTGGACACAGGGAGGCAGAGACTCAGAATATAGAGCAAGAAAGGAAGAGAAAAGGGAAGACTAAATTTTTTTAAAAATTTTATTTATTTTGTTAATGGAACTGTACAGGTGTGTGGAGGTCAGAAATTTGTGGGAGTAAGCTCTCTCTATCATGTGGGCCCCAGTGACTGAACTCAGGTTGTCAGGCTTGGTAGCAAGTTCCTTTACCTGCTTAGCCAACTTGCTTGCCTGAGAGACTTCCACATTCCTAATTATGGCATTCAGCTGTTTTAGATCGGACAGTTTAGAAGTCAGAATAGCATGTGAAATAGTGTAATTACATTGATGTACTAAACAGATAGGCTTGGCTTGGCTTTTTGGGATGATTACTTTGGTTTTCTGAGCTTTAATTTCATCTGGGGCAAGTAGAAAAAGATGTTTACTTCAAGTACATGAAAATATGGTTTTGAAGTCCCTAATTTTACTGCTTGGCAATAAACAGCAATTACTGGCATTTAGCCTTCTAAAATAACAAATAAGGATCTTATCTTTAAACTTCGATTGTTCTTGAGAGAGGCCTGAGAATGGAAGAATTTACTTATCAGCTGGCTAATAAGTGAACGAACACCTAATGCCACATTATTCTGCACTGTTCTGAGCTCTGCCATCACAGCAGTCTCTACCATATGCTGCCTTACAGTTGGAGGGTTTTTCCTTCCTCTTTCTTTTTGAGGCAAGATTTTGCTATGTTTAACAGTTGACCTTGAACTTGTGGTGAACCTCCAGCCTTGGTCTCTCAAGTGGTGAGATCAGATACAAGCTGCCACATCTGCATGTTATTCTCCCATTTTAGTGAATGAGTAGATGTAATTGGCTAGGATCAGATCACCCCTACTACTCATGTACAGAAGCCTGGTTCCCACCTGCTGGGCTATTTGGGAGGTTCTAGAAACTTTAGGAGGTGGGACTAGTTGGATTTTGGCCACCTAGACATGTCCTGAGGGGCTGTATCTTGTCCCATGCCTTCCTTTATCTTTCTCTCTACTTTCTAGTTACAATGAAGTATCAACTTTGCTCTCCATGTCCACCCTGCCATTTGTTTCACCATAGCCTAAAGAGATTGGAGCTGGCTGAGCAGAAACAGAAGTCTGAAACCATGAGTCACAATGATCTTTCTTCTTTTAAGTTGTTCTGTCAGGAATTTTTGTCAGTGAGAAGAGCTGACCAATACAGAAAACAGTAGAGAAATGGTGATTACTTTTTATTAACACAAGCAAATCCTTTCTTTCAGTCACAAATATAAGTAGTTGACTCTTCAGAAATTATTCCTGTTAAAGAGTATTGTTTTTGAGTACACAAAAATGTGGAGAATATTACAAACACCCTCACGTAACTATCACTGGAACTCAAGCACTTGTTAAGATCGTGCCATGACAAGGGATTCTCTTATTTTTACTTTTCTGGTGGCACTAGGAATCAACCTCCAGACTTCATCCATGCTAGATGAGGGCTCTATGATGGAACTCTATCCACGATTCTCTCTTACTGGACAACTAGAGTCTCATCCAAGTGATTTATTACTAAGCTACACCCCAAACCCATGCGGACTCAGACTGATAAAGTATTTTACAACTTTAGATTAACAAAGGCTAGGGCTATAAATATCTCTCTTAGTCGAAAGTCTTTAAAATATTTTCATTTAAAAACAGATTACATTTAATTTAAAATTGACTGTAGACATATATGAAAAATTCTTTTAAGTAGAAATAAAAGGAAAAGAGATGTGTAAATGAGACCCTAGTAGTAGGAACCATTATAAAATGAGATGCCTTTACCAGCTCCAGGACTGGACTCCATGATAGTAATAGTGTAAGATCCACTGTATAGCTTGAACATAACAGGCAGCTTGATCAGCCAGGAACTCGCTGAAACAGAAAGAAGCATTTTCACAACAATGTTGTTTTCTGAAGACAGACCAATATTTTCAGTGTATTTTTAATACCTAAACATTATAAACAGAAGAACTGTAAAATATTTACAATTCCATCTTGTCACATGAAAGGTTGTTTACAGTTTCCTAAGCCAACTATCAATAGAGTTAAATCGGATATGCATGCTTAAGTTGTCATTATGACATAGTTTTGCCTTAATGTTTGAAGACTCACCTACTGACCTTTCTACAAAGTGGTATTATCACTCTCTTAAATAGTGGGAATGAGTGTAAGCCCCCGAGTTCTTAGAAATCTGGCAATAGTATTTACAATACCTTTTTAAAAGTGCTATATGTTCTGAAAAAAGATCCCTCTAGATTTGGATAAAACAAATCTTAAGATTGCCACAACAAAGCAAGCCATAGTCTAAAGTCAAAAATAATCACTTAGAAATTTCTTATCTCTCTTTTTCTATAGGTATGCGTGTATCTTTAAAATGTTCTATTATCAGTTTATATGTGTGTATATGTATGCCATATACTTGTGTGGAGGTCAATTTTCGGGAGTTAATTCTCTTGGTAGGTGTGTTTTTAAACCTGATACAGAATACTTTCTTACTTTAAACAAGTACTTCCTGATTGTTAGAAATCTGGATAATGGAGAAAACTATTCTTATCACCTTCTAGCAATTCCTCGTCATTTCAGTCACTGCTGAGACGAGGCCATGCTATTTTGCCCTTGCCCTGTGAATTTCTAGGATTCAGCGATATTATGGGCTTAGCTTTCCAAATAGCTCCGGTTATGCAGTACTAGCCCAGAGTTAGTTTTTCTTGTTTACCCAATTAAAAAAAGTACCAATGAATTGTGTGTATTATAAACATGTGTGACTGTGTTTCCTGTCTTTAGGTTATAAGTATCTTTCTGAGTGTGGGGAACTTGTTGCAATCACCATTGAATAACTATGCAGATTCTGGAGATGGGGAGAGGAGCGATGATGAGCCAGAGCCTTCCTTTATGAAAGACAAGATCTTATTATGGAGCAGAGCTGGCTTTCAACTTCCACCTTCTGTTTTGGCCTCCTGACTGTACTCAAGTGTCACAAACCCTGACTCTATGATGGTGCTTCTTATTAGACTTAAAAAAAATTACTTGGTTATTTCTGAGACAGACTCTTGTAAGTAGCCATGACTAACTTGGAACTCACTTATGTTAAGTTTTTCGATTTCAGACTCGTGGCAGTCTTTCTGCCTCTGCTTCCTGGGTATTTCCTAAGGGATTACAGTCACTTGCTACCATGTTGAACCATAGACATTTATTAGTTTTATTTTTTTCTGATATTGGAAATCAAACTTGGGGTCTCACAGAGTATAGGTAATCAGACTTTCACTGAAGTGTATCCTTAGTCCATTTATTGGACATTTAGATTACTTTTAATTTTTTAACATTTTAAATAACTTTCTAATATGTATAAGGATGCTTCTATTTGCTCAGTAAATCTTTTAAAGTAATTTTCTGCATGTGTGATGTGCATGCTTGCATATGTGTGAGTGTATATGTTTGTGCGAAGGTGATTGTGTACATGTGTCCTTGTCTGTAGAGGTCAGAGACTGATGCTGGGTATTTCCTCAATTATTCTCCACTTTAGATGTTGAGGAAGGGTCTTTTGTTGACCCCAGAGGTCACCAACTTGGCTAGTCTAGCTACCTAGATTGCACTGGGGACATCCTGCTTCTATATTCAGGACATCTTCCCGAGCTCTAGGGCCATAGGTGACTGCCACACCTGCCTTGGCATTTACACAGGTGCTAAAAATGAGAACCTGGGTCCTCAGGTAGTACGGCAAACGCTAGCCACTAAGTCATCTTCCTAGTTCATCTTGCCAGCAATTTTTATTATAGGAACAGAACACATGCCAGAATTACTATCATAAAATCCATAATTAAAGATACCAATACACCTCAGATATTTCATTAAGATCATGTTGTTTTCTGAAGACCTGCAAAATTTACTTTTTCTACTGCAAAATAAAAACAATGGAAAAAAGCATACTCAGATACTACATCGACTCCCATCTTTGTCATATAGTATGTTCTCTTATATTGTCTAAATTCAGTTTCAAACAGATCATCATCTTCAGTCTCATCTTCAAAATTATCTGTGAGAAAAACCAGAAAGATGTGACTGATAAATATGAATATTGTTTTTTATCTAATGTTGTTATCAGTGCATGTCAAAATTGATACTTATAAACTATCATGGGAATTTATCCAATCCAATATTGCTGGGTTAATACTAATAAAGGAAAAGAGAAACAACTATTGTGTCAAAGAAATAACATTAGACACAGTATGCACTCACCTTCAGAAGCCGCTACTTCACCTTCACTTTTGGCTAAAGCGGCCAAACTTAAAGAATTTTCCTGGCCCTATAAAAATTATAAATCATCATAAGATGAACAGTAAGATGTGTTTTCCAAGTCAGACATGTAAAAAGGAGATTAGAAAAAAAAAACTAAATACAACTGAAATGATCTTTAAAGAATACTCTGTAGCATATTACTTTAAAAATAAGATAAAACCCCCTGAAACTGTATTTCTTTGGTTATCAATTATTTTATAAAATTATACATTTTTGCTATAGAACTGACATACAATACACGATTCTCACTAATGTAAAAAGTATATTTGATTATATGCACCAAGACCTGCTGTGGGATGTCCTTCTGTATGCTGTGAATGTTTTACTACCATTGGTTAATAAAGAAACGGCTTTGGTCTATGGCAAGGCAGAATATAGTTAGGCAGAAAAGCCAAACATACATGGGGGAAAGAAGGCAGAGTCAGGGAGACACCAGTAGTCTCTGTGGAAGCAAGATGTGAGGTAACAAGCCACGAGCCTCATGGTAAAACATAAATTAATAGAAATAGATTAAGTTGTAAGAGCTAGTTAATAGCAAGCCTGAACCAATAGGGCAAACAGTTTGTAATTAATATAAGCTTCTGTGTGATGACTCAGGAATAGATGGCTGGGAAACAAAAGTGTCGCCTCTGTTTACAAAGATCAAGACTTCCTAAAAATTTATCAATTACAATATAAACAAGAATGAAATGATTTTTACAATTTATCAATTTAACATTGTTAGACACCAATTTTGAACTGCTACTAATGCAGTCTGTCTAAGCTTGAATCCAATGAGCACTTCTGAATTTCTGAATCTTGTCATTCTTAAGACTATTCTAACCTACGTATCTTCCATGCTCGGCCCACCTGTTTTTATTTTTATGACCTTAACTCTTCTTCTCGTGTTTCTGATAGCCTAGTTACTGGCAGTGACTCCCATTAGATTTTCCTTATACTATTCTGGCCTCTACCAGCTCTGGACTGCTGAGCCAACTCTCCAGCCTCATTTATTGGCTTCTTGATATAGGAAAATGCTATTCCTGAGAAGCGAAAATAAGAAACTCATTTTCCTTAAATACATACTTATGATAATGAGAGAAACACAGAGAGATAGAAACCAAAACAATTCTAGATGCTCATGGAGAAGAAAAAATGAGAACAAAAAAGCCCTGGACACCGAAAATAAGGAATATTAGTTTTATCACTATAGCTAAAAAACAAGAGAAGAAGAAAAGAAAAAGAAAAAGAAAGAAAGAACACCAAAAACTGGTTACCTTTGATTTTCTCTTTTCCTTACAGTTCCTGGCTTCTTCGGCGGCCGCACCTGCTGCTTCGTTGAGATACTTGTTACCAACTTTGCTTTCAAACCACTTGAGGTCCACAAAAACTTCACTAAAGTGCTCTCGATCAAACTGACCAAAAATAATTGAATTTTAAAATGACTTAAACGTGAAAGAATATAAATTAAATTTCTGAAGTATAGAAAATTAGGAAAATGTTTACACACACACATAAAATATCATTAATGTGGATAATATTTATATATGTACACATACAATATCATTAACTCTAAAAACTAGACATCTAAGTAACTAAAATGAAATAATTCAAATGAAATTATGCAGAATGAACAATCAGAACAAAGCTACAGTTTTTTTTGCCCCTGGCATTAACTAAATGATTAATGACCATTTATAGCTCTCCCAGGATAGGAAAAATAAACCCTGTTGTTACTTACATCTGATAGTTTCACAAGGTATTTCTCAAATCGAGGTAAGTTGAGATGTCCACTTTCATTAATGTAACCTAAAATGAACCAAATCTAAACTTGTAGTATAAACTGACACTATTTTCTAATAGCTCTATAAAATTCTTTCAACAAACTGCTGAATGTAGCACGATTACTATAAACCCAGAGACAGAAATTGGGGTTCAACCTGAAGGTGAGAAAATCAAAACAGTCAGTTACTGGCTCTTACCTCTACCTCAGTCTGAAATGGCAATCTTGTCTCCACAAATCTCAGAATGAGACTGAGCCTGAGAGCTGTCTCCTCCTGTCGTCTTATATTCCTCTCTAGGGCTGGGATTAAAGGTGTGCACCACTACCGCCTGGCTTCTATGGCTAACTAATGTGGCTACTGGGATTAAAGGTGTGTGTTACCACTGCCTGGTCTGTAAGGCTGATCAGTGGGGCTATTTTACTCTCTGATCTTCAGGCAAGTTTTATTTATTAAAATACAAATATCACTACAGTTGATTAATTCTTTTAGTGAAGAAAAGCCTCTGTTTTGCTGTCTAAAAACCAACTTTAGTTCTTATAACCTTCTTATATTACTATATTTTAGGCAAAGAAGTAAAATACTAAAAATTACGGGTTATGTAGTAACAATGCTTCCACATTTCCAACCGTATCTGTAACAGCACCATGTGTGTTACAGTTGATCTGGACCATATTTGTAACAGCACCACGTGTGTTACAGTCTATCTGGATCACATCATATCTGTAACAGCACCACATGTGTTATAGCCTATCTGGATCACATCATATCTGTAACAGCACCACATGTGTTATAGTCTATCTGGATCACATCTGTAACAGCGCCACGTGTGTTACAGTCTATCTGGATCACATCATATCTTTAACAGTGCCACGTGTGTTATAGTCTATCAGGATCATATCTGTAACAGGGCCACGTGTGTTACAGTCTATCTGGATCACATCATATCTGTAACAGGGCCACGTGTGTTACAGTCTATCTGGATCACATCATATCTGTAACAGCATCACGTGTGTGACACTCTATCTGGATCACAAAATATCTGTAACAGCACCATGTGTGTGACACTCTATCTGGATCACAAAACATCTGTAACAGCACCACGTGTGTTACAGTCTATCTGGATCATATCACATCTGTAACAGCACCATGTGTGTTACAGTCTATCTGGATCATTCAATTTGACATGCTAATGTAAGAAAAGGTGTAGCTGGCTGCAGAGGTGCACACCTGTATCCTATCATATTTAGGTTATATAGGCTGCGGCAGGAAGATTTTGATTTGGAGGCCAATCTGAAGATACACAATAAAACTTTGCCTCAAAAAAAGAGAAAAAGGTAAGAAATAATTTTCTGTAGAAGTATTGTTTACCAAGTTTCCATTTTAACTGAAAAAAATTTGTGGTTCCTATTAAATACTTCCAGGTACATTTAGAACAGCTGGATTTCTACAACGAAATACAAACAGAATGAAATGAAACTAATGAGGTCTGCTAGTTTTCTTAAGGGATTGGAGGTGACTTTAGTTATTTAGTGAGGCTATTTACCTGTAGTCAGTTTCTTTAGTGACCACTGAAAACAACAACCTCAGTGCCTGCCACTTGACTAAAACCCACAATGTTATCTCAATTTAGTCATGCATGCAATAATCAAACAAAAAGAGGAAAATCTTTAGGGTGAGTTGGTACTAAATTAGCAGTAAAGTGAGGTCTTACCTCCAAGCTCTGGCAGGATGGCAATGTACGTTCCATAAAGAAGAGGCAATGCATCATGATTAATATGTAAATGAGGTAGATGAGGGATAAAATCATTGCCAACAAGAAATCCCATCAAAATCCAATCATCTATGATTTTTTCAATATCATACTTAAATGTGATCTTTTCCTATGACAAAATGGAGAATAAATTGAAATCCTATAGA
Organism: Myodes glareolus; assembly: GCF_982192425.1. Lineage (NCBI taxonomy): Eukaryota > Metazoa > Chordata > Mammalia > Rodentia > Cricetidae > Myodes > Myodes glareolus. The sequence goes on along the minus strand of NC_142029.1, from coordinate 54,583,656 downwards.
AATTTCTGTATGTAAAAAGCTGAGGTCCATGGCTATATCAATACTTACTTTTAATGCTGAAAATTCATAATCAATATACTCTCTCATTAAAGACAAGTGTAGGAGGTGAAATGTCGTTTCTTCTGGTGCACATACCCTGCAATTAGTCAAGTGATCAAAACAGAGCGGTCCAACTTCAAAAGGAAGCAATGGCTAAGTAAAAATTATCATTAAGAGATAATTCTTATATTTAAAGCATGTAATTTATATAACTATATGAGAATGCCATCATAATGGGTGAAACATGATAAAGTCAAAATGATTGGTTTACATTATACTTTTGGTGGGAGAACTCATAAGGTCTAAATACACAATACATATAGAAACTAGTCATTGTAGGAAGTGTATAAATTAGTAAGGGTGTGTGTATGTGTGTACATACACTTTTAAATTTATGGAATAAAGTTTATCTCTTGCATTGGATAGGACACTGTGTTGGCTTATGTTCTAAGTTTAGCTATAAAGAAGAATATTAGGGGACAGTAACATTTAAATAGATAATACATAAGCAAGATTTATGGCAAAATTCAAGGGTAGTTCAACATAAGAAACCAACATCATATAGCACATGAACAGAGTGAAGGGGAAAATTTTCTGTGACCATTTTACAGAAAAGGCATTTAGCAACATTGAACACTCTCCCATGCTAACATTTGAAATGCAAGAACTCAGGAGGCAGAGGCAGAGGCAGAAGGATTATGAGTTTGAGGCCAGCCTGGTGTACATAAGAGTTTTGGTAAGCCTGGCTTATAGAAAGAAACTGTGTTAAAATTAAGAGAGAGTGGGCTGGCAGGAGGCTCACTGGGCAAAGATACTTGCCATTAGGTCTGAAGACCTGAGTTTGATCTCCAGAGCCTCCTTCTACAGGTTGTCCTCTGACCTCCACACATGACACGGCATTGCATGTGTGTGTGCACACATTCCTATCTCTCTTTCCCTCTGTGTCTCTCCCTCTCTCACACACACATACACACACACACAAACAAACACAATGTAAAATATACTCTTAAAAAAAGAGAGAAAGAGCTATGGATAAATTTCCTTAATATAAGAAAGGTCATTTATGAAAACACATAATTAACATTATAGAGTGAAAACATTATTCCTAAGACCAGGAATAAGACAAGGATACCTACTTTACCACAGCTATTCAACACACCATAGCTATTCAACACTGCTCTTTAACTCCTAGCCAGGGCAATGAGGCAGGAAAGATAAAGAAATGGAATTAAAATTGGAAAGGGATAAGTACAATTTTATCTGCTTTCTGATGGTGTGATTCTATATACAGAAAACTCCACAGAATACATAAAAACATATTAGTGCTAATAAACAAATAAAACATCTACAGGGAACAAGATAGGTAGTACTTCTGTACACCATCAAAGGACAAACCAAAAGGAAATAAAGAAAATTATTCCAGGGTCTGAAGAGGAGGCTTAGAAGTTAAGAGGACCTGGGTTCAGTTCCCAGAACCCACATGGTGGTTCACAACCATCTGTAACTCTAGTTACAGGATCTGACATCTTCCTCTAGCTTTGGTGAGCACCACACATGCATGTGGTGTATGTACATATGTGCAAGCAAAACATGCACCTAAAATAAAATAAAAAATCTGAAAAACATGATTCCATATACAAATGGTATCCAAAAGAGTTAAAGAGTTAGAAATAAACTTAACCAAGGAACATATCAGAGAAACTTTAAAATATTTTTGAAAGAAATTAAAAGGAGACACAAAATGTATGCACATGGATTAAAAGGCTCAATATCAAGATGTTGTAAAAGATCTACACATTTCTTAGATCTTTCTTAAAGCTACCCCTATCAAAATCCCAATGACGATTTTCACAAAAATAGGAAAATCTATCCTTAAAAAAAATCAAAAAACCACCAAGCTTTAGAGACTATAAATATACAAAATAATCTTGAAAAAAGAATATAAGGGGCTGGAGAGATGGCTCAGTGGTTAAGAGCGCTGCCTGCCCTTCCAAAGGTCCCGAGTTCAGTTCCCAGCAACCACATGGTGGCGCACAACCATCTGTAATGAGATCTGGTGCCCTCTTCTGGCCTGCAGGCATACATGCAGACAGAATACTGTATACATAATAAATAAATTAAAAAATATATAAGTTGGGGTTTCATTCTTCTTGATTTCAATGTTAATCACATTAAAATCTACATGAATACACCAGAAATAGTATGAAGACATGTATATTAGACTAAGTATATTACTACAAAGAATAAAGTAGAAAATGCAAGAACCAAAACTTTGTGTACATGAGCAAATGATTTTCAATAAGGAACCAAGACGTTCAATAAGGAAAGGACAGTTTTCTCAACAAATAGTGATACAAAAACAAATATAAAGAACGGAGTTGGACTTGTACCTCATACTATATACAAATATTAATTCAAACGGATCAATGATCTAACTATGTAAGCTAAAACTACGTAACTCAGAGCAGAGCATGTCTCAGCAGCTGAGATTCAAGTCCAGCACTACAAAAATAACCAAAGCCCCAAACAGCAAAATAAACCCTCCACAAAACTTAAAGAATTAAACATTAGGGTAACCTTTATGACATTAGATTTGACAGTGTTTTCTTGGATACTACAGACATTAAAAGCATAGGCAATAAGAGAAAAAGGTAAACTGAACTACACCAAAGTCGGCATCCATGAGTTAGAGAAAATATCTGCAGGGCCCCCTGTAAGGGATTGCTAGCCATGCTTCATTTTCTTCCTTCTTCCAACATCTCATTTACCTTTGTGTTTTTTTCCCACCAAACCGAACTTCTTCTCTTAAGAGAGAAAAATGTGCCTCATGACTTGTTAATCCAAGCATGATCTGTTGAAAAATAATTATGAAATATTTCTAGTCTACCTTTGTTCATACCATTAGGTTTACAAAAGCAACTTCATAAAATTTCTATACAGAGAACAATTTTAAAGTCACAATGTGAAAATCAAAATCAAATATGCAGCTATCATAAAATGATCCAATTGCAGGATATGGGCGGAGTCAAGAGAGCACACTTTGGTAGAGCTATGCTCACCTTAGAGCCCAGGAGCCTGTGACTGACACCGCATCCTCCCTCCCACTCCTGAACACTCCTCCTTCCATACATCACAAAATGTCCTCTGGGTTTTCGCAAATTCCTACTACTTATAGGGATTAGAAATTAGAAGCAGCAACTTTTCCATGCTTCACAAATACAGAAGATACTTAGAGGTCAGGGTAACATTAATATGAAAATTCATTCCCAAATGGAAAAGGGCACTTTAATTTTCTCCTATGTTGTACTCCCTCGGTGACCTCAAAAGTCTAGTTAACACGTGAATCAATAGTAATACATATTGTTTCTTTAAATTCTTATTCAAACAACAAAACAAAATGAAACATTTATGAACCAATCATGAGATGCGGTTATTTACCTTAAGCAATTGTTATTATATGTGTAATAATGGCATTGTGGTTAAGTACCTTAAAAATTTATTCATAAAAACATTTCGAAAATATGTATTTATTAAGTAAAAACAGTGTATGGAATTTGCTTCAATAACTCATCCTGGTTGAAAAGAGGCAAATGACTACATTAAATTTAAATAAATTAATACTTTAAGAAATGGCGTACGTAGGCCTACTGTCTATATGTTGCTTTCATTGGTTAATAAAGAAACTGCCTTGGCTTTTTGATAGGGCAGAATTCAGATAGGTGGAGTAGACTGAACAGAATGCTGGGAGAAAGAAAGCAGAGCCATGATCCCCCTTCCCAAGACGGACGCTGGCTAGACTCATGACAGTAAGCCACAACCTCATGGTGGCATACAGATTATTAGATATGGGTTAGTCAAGATGTGAGAGTTAGCCAATAAGAGGCTAGAACTAATGGGCCAGGCAGTGTTTAAATGAATACAGTTTCCATGTAATTATTTCGGGAGTACACTAGTCAGGGAGCCGGAATCCCAGCGGGAATGCAGCCCATTGCTCCTTTTGCAACACAGAAACTTGCCTGGTGTGATAACACATGCCTTATTCCCAGGACTTGGGAGGCAGTGACAGGCAGACCTCTGAGTTCGAGGCCAGCCTTGTATACAGATTGAGTTCCAGGACAGTCAGGGTTGCACACAAAAAACCCTGTCTTAAAAAACCAAACCAAACCAAACCTACCCAACCAACCAAACAAAAAACTTAAGGTAATTTAAGCATACAAAGGAGCTCATTATAGTAGCTTGCTTGTCTAGTTTTGGTTAATGAAGATTTCTCTGGTAGATATGGCTCTGCAGCTATTGTCTAGTTTTGGTTAATGAAGATTTCTCTGATAGATATGGCTCCGCAGCTAAAGAGAGTTTACCGCTCTTTTTTTTTTTTTGCTCTTTTTTTTTAAACAATCTTTTTTTTAAAAATTTTATTTTATATACCAATCCCAGTTCCCTCTCCCTCCCTTCCCCCCACTTTTCCCAACCTTTCCCTTTCTCCCACCCCACCCCACCCCACCCCCATTCACTCCTCAGAGAGAGTGAGGTCTCCCATGGGGAGTCAACAAAGTCTGTCACATCACTTGAGGCAGGACCAAGGCCCTCCTCCCTGTATCTAGGCTGAGCAAGGTAGCCCTCCATAAGGGATGGGTTCCAAAAAGCCAGTTTATGTACTAGGGATAAATACTGTTTGAGATGGCTCAGCTATTTGAGGTTAAGAGCACTGGTCCTGAGTTCAATTCCCAGCAACTGCAAGGTGGTTCACAATCACCTGTAATGGGATCTGGAGCTTACTGTTCTTGCAGAGGACCCAAGTTTAGTTCCAGGTACCTAGAGGGCAGCTCATGACTATCCTTAACTCCAGTTCCAGGAGATCCAATGCACTCCTCAGGCACCAGATGATACAAATACATACACATACATGATACACATACATACATGCAGGCAAAATACTCATAAAAGGTGTTTGAAGCATGGAGCTGTGAATTAGGAGGCTTTCATGGCCCTAGGTAAAACAGTCATCTTTCCTTGGCTTCTGCATTTTCTTTTCAGCACCATACTCATAGAACTAGGGTTGCTCAGATTTGTAGACTATACCGACATTCAGTTGTTTATAGTCCATGACAAACAAACAAAGCTTATCTCCCCAATTCTATAGAACTTAGATAATGGCAAATGTAGCTATCATTGCCTTCTGTATTCGATGTACAGCCAGTAAACTTCCTGCATTAAAAACTCCATCTCTTATAATTTAGTTCTACGACACAAACTTGTAACAACAGGTAACTGTTATACCTACCAAGTCAGCATCTAAGCCATAAAGACAATGTCTGGTGTTTGGATCATGATCTGGCTTTGCTTTCTCGGATCTGATAAATTCCATGATTTTATGCTCTCCTTCTCCAGGAGTCTAAAAACAATGTTTAAAAAAGAAGGTGGTAATATACTATGCTTCAAACTTTTTTAAAAAATTAAACTTTAAAACATTTTTTAGATGAAAAAAGATGCTAACCTCATGGCCTGAGAAGTAGATGGTAACACCTTGCCATGATTTGTCAGTGGAAATTTTCATATTTACAAAATACTTCAGATGCTCATGCAACCTGGCCATGAATTCAGTCCCTATAAACAAAAAATTTTAAAAAGGTTAATCTGAGAAAGATGAAAATAGCAAAAACAGTTAAGTTCCCAGTAACAACATATACTCAGCATCTTCAAAACAAGCCCAAAGCTCTCTTGTTTATCCTACAAGCAAGCAACTAAACGTGTTCCCAGCAAGTTTCTCCAATGCTTCAAAAGTCACCAGCAATCTCAAATGGAGTCAGTGTCACAAAAGCAGTCATGAGTTTTACATCATCTACAGACTGTGCTTTAAGTATTTTACCTAAGATCAGTATGAACTCTAACTCCAACTTTCTACATTTTTGCTGGATTCCTAAGCATATTATTAATTTTATTTATTATATTATGTCTGTGTATGGTGTGTAATGTGCGAGGGTAAGCATATGCATGCCATGGCACACATGTGGAGGACTGAGGGCAGTACTTTGTAGTTCCCTCCACCCTTCGTCCATGGGCTCTGGGCTTTGAGCACAGGTCAGCTTGTGTGGAAAGTGCTTTGCTTTTGCCCACTGAATCGTCTTTCTAGATCCTCAAGTATCTTTATAAGGCATGTAATTTTAATTAGATTGCCAACAATAACTATTATTGTTCATTTATATTATTAATAACTTGTTTTCTTTTTTTAAAATGGTGTCTATAGTCCAGGTTAGTCTTAAACTCACTATAAGCTATGGATAACCCCAAACTTCTGATCTTTTGCCTTTATTTCACAAGTCCTGGGATTACAGGAACGCACAACCACACCTGATTCATGTTATGCTGGGGAATGAACTCAGGATCATGTGAGCAAAGGGTGGACTCTACCAAGTAAACTATATCCCACTCCAACAACTACTAGTATGTGTATAATATGAGTCACGCAGAAGCAAGGGTTTAGATGAAGTGCAAAGGACAACCTGTGATTGGCTGGTTCTTCCTTATATACCATCCACCCTGACTTTTTATTTTTTGGTCAGGGTCTCTATGTATCCCTGGCTGCCTTAGAACCTGATATGTAGATCAGGATGGCCTCAAATTCACAGAGATTCTACTACCTCTGCCTCCCAAGTATTGGAATTAAAGCTGTGTGCCACTGTGCGCAGTCACCTTGTCTCTTGAGACACAGATTCTCAATGAAACCTGGTACTCAATAATTAAGCAAAACAGGTTGACCAGTGAGCCCCATGAATCTCTCCAACTCACCTCCCCAGCAAGATTACAAATCTGCACCACCATACCCAGCTTCTTATGTGGGTGCTGGGGAGTGAATTCAGGGCCTTATATTTGTGTGATTAAATACTCTACTGACTGACTTATCTCTCAGTTATCTCACACTCACACACACACACACACACACACACACACACACAAACATATGTGCAGACAGAGCACTATATATATATATATATATATATATATATATATATATATATATATATGCGTGCAGTACCTTGGAAGCCAAAAGAGGGTATCTGATCCTCTAGAACTGGAGTTATAGATAGCTCTAAGTTACCATGTGGATGCTGGGAATTGAACCCAAGTCCTCTGCAAGAACTATCAGTACTTTTAACCACTGAGCCACCTCTGTAGCCCCAATACCTACCTACTATTCTTAACATGAAAAATTATTTTAATATGGAAAGTGTGAATATACATGATTATGCCATAAAAAATCTCAAGATGATCAACAGTCAAAGGCAATACTATCTTAAACTATATCCAGGAGAAACTGCTTATTAAATTGAGCAATGTGTATGTAAAACAACAACAACAACAAATCACTAGTTTATATGGAATTTAAAAACTTCCATTTAAGATTTCTGTTCAAAATAAATGACTATAAAGATGCTAGTCAACTCCCTCAAGCGTATCAAGTAAGGTGATGTATATAAACAAATTACTAATAAATTACTAATAATTTTTATATTTATGCATTTATTTTATTTGTGTGTGTCTAGGTCAGAAGATAATTTGAGGAGTTGGTTCTTTCTTTCAGCATGCAGGTCCTGGGACTTAAGGATGGAGAGCAACTGCCTGTATCTGCTGAGCCACTTCACTGGCCCTATTTTCTTAAAGTCATAAAAATCCTAGATTCCTTTGGGAGATAGAGGAATAAACTCTCTGGATTAAAAGAATGGGTTTCTTATCCTGAAACCAATAGGTAGATATAGATACTTATCTATTTGATACCAGTAACTGACCAGAATAAACTGAAAGCCCCTGTAAGTTCCTTCTAGGTCAGGTCAGGAACTCTACGTAGCTGGCAATGTCCTGTCTGTATCTGCTTATCAGCACCTGAAAACACTACAGTGGATCTTTATAGGAACCTTCACAACCAACATGAGATCATCTCCTGAGTAGACAAAAATGCAAAAATATGGCTAACGAAAGCCTAAGGACAAAGAGTCTAAAAACAAAAACACATTAGAAAAATGTTCAATTTCTATATTATGTCTTTAGAATATCTTTCAGTTTACCTGGCGTGATACAGTTAGAATCAAATCTGGCTTCTGTAGGAAGCGTTTCTCCCTTTTCAATTGCTTTTTTAATTTTGTCTTCTGCCTCCTTGGCTGACCTTAAAAGTCAAAGAGAAAAAATATCTTACATTTTGTAAAAAAAAAAAAAATGTATCACACAACTATTGCTTAGAAGATTTTTACATAAAACACTAATTTGTCAGTCTTAAGGTTCAAAACTATATAATTTTAAAGAGTAATTATAATAGAAATGAATAAGCCTAGGAATTCTTTCTTTTAGTTACAAAATTGAGGCTTTTTTAAATATGAAGACTACAGAAGTTGGACATTAAAATAGTAAAAAGCACACAAAACGCTACAACACTTAAGAAATTCTAACATAAATATATAGCAAATTTATTCCAGAAACAAGGTCAAAGGCTTTAAGTGTCAATTGTGTCTGCTATATCTAATTAAACCATTTAATGATTTTAATAATTTTCCTAATCATCAATGATATGAGTAGATAAAATATAACAAAAATGATGCCAGGGTTTAAAGATTATATTCTACAGGGGAGGGAATATTGAATAGCCATGTTTAATCTAGTTGCAATACAGAAACAACTATTAAAATAATCTAAGTAAAGATAATGACACTCTAAGCTGAGATACTAGAGTCTAAAAAGATGACAAAAAAAAGTATAACTCAATCATAGACATCAGGAATAAAGACACAGAAGGAGTTCAAACGACTCTTGGGCTTTGGGTGGGGCAGTTAATCACACAGTATGGAAGAAGGAAAAAGAAAAAAAAGAGTTGCTTTGTGGAGGATGAATTCAGTTCTGAAAATGGGAAGTCTTCTGGTATCTAGGTACCTAAAAGGAGACATGTGTTTCAATAGAAAAGGAACTTGGGAGTGAGAAAAATATCATGAAGATAAAATTGGGAGTCATTAGTAGAAACATAGTAACCCAAGTCATTAGATGTGATCACTCTGGCTGAGAGTCAAGGTAATTAAAATGGTAATTTAAGAAAAAAAGAAGCAGAGAAAGGGAAGATGACAAAGGTCCAACAGGACACAAACAGAGCAAAGCTACATGAAGGTCAAGGAAAGAAATTACGGAAAGAAAGAAGGATCAGTGTGGGTGGAAGAAGCAATGCAGACTCAGGCATGGATTAGGACATAAGCCTGTGATCTTGTAAGGAAACTTTAGTGGCACAGTATGGATAAAAACCAGACTCAGAGAGAAGACATCAAGCATTAAGGTATGAAGCAGATGGGGCACTTTCTAGGAAATATGGGTGACTTTTGGTGACAGCCTAGCATTTAATATACGGTTGTGGTAGTTCCAATGGCTTGATTGGTCCTCAATCCCCAGCCAGAAGTCTGTACTTCTGATACTAAAAAGGTTATGAAGTTAAAAATAAAGCCGGAAGGCCTCTCTGAAGTTAAGTTTCTAGAAATGAGTTGATTTTTGTTAGTTAGAAGGTGGGAGGAAGTCTGATGATACCAGCATGTCAGCTGAGTCACTAGGGCTGTTGGGGGTAAGGGCTCAGCAATGATGGAAGAGTGACAAGAGCTGATACCAACACTCAGTAACATTTTAGGTACCGAGAAGCAAAGAGTAGGGTATCCATTTTGTCTAATGTAGATCTAGAAGACAGAGCTAAGATACACTGACACCTTCTGGTGGCTGAACTCTAAGGAGTGGCTTTGCACTCATGGAAATATCCCTGTCTGTGCTCACAAATATTGGGATAAAGGCCTGAACCATCAGCATCATAATCTGAGTTTTTAGGTTAGTGGTTCCCTAAAACTAGTTAATAAATACCATGTATTGATACCTAGTATAATTTTCCAATGACTAGAGATTCTGATTAAGTCTTTAGGTAGTCCTTAGAAATTTAAATTTTGGTTTAAAAAAGTCATTGCATTTAAAGATCCTCGTATTTTCAATATTTTTTAGACTTTTTTTGGTTTGTTTGTTTTAGTAGTTAAATCAATGCTCTGCCATCCTGTCCTTAGTCTCACTGGAAGATTTCTTCAAGACTGTGTCAACTTTCTTGACAACATCCACATTTGATGCATGAATATTTCTATCACTCTTTGTTGTTTTTGTTGTTTTGTTTTTTGATTTTTCGAGACAGGGCTTCTCTGGAACTCACAGAAATTCGCCTGCCTCCCAAGTGCTGGGATTAAAGACGTGCATCACTATATCATTTTTTAATCCTGTCATTATGATTAAGCCTTTCATTATGCTAACAACTCATCACACTCTGAACTTAGAAATCCTCCAAACAGGAATAGAGCCTGACTTCCCTGTCACTCAGATATACTCGACACATCCAGGAGTTTGATTTTAAGACTCTTTATCTCTGACCCTTTTATTTCTACAAATGGTGCTGATAATGCCAAGTCCCTAACTGAACTCTCTTCCCTATCCCAACAATCACCTTCTAATCATTTGCCTTACTGCTCAATTAGGGCTCATATTTATGCAGAATCGGCATCTAGACTAGGTCTGGTCATTCAATAGTTTGTTGACTCACTGTCATTAGAAGGGCCTCCCGCACACTCCGTGGTGACTAAACTGAGGTGGGTCACCACAGGTGTTCTGCTCCCCTTCTACTACCTTGGAACTATCAAAGCAAAGTTTGAAAACCTGTACCTGAGAACAGAATGAACTTTCCATGAAGCCCAACAGAAGCTTTGAGATATAATTCATGAGAATTACTAGTTTATGACTTGACTAGCCAAATATGCTAATAAGTATAGAGTACACCGATTACTTTGAAGATTTAAATAGAAAACAAATATGAATGGAAGATGCACTGTATTATGTCACTTGTTTTAAATGATTTACCTAAAACGTCTTCCACGTTGCTGGTTCATTTTTGCTCGAGGAGCCACACCATCAACAGCCATAAAGAACACTTTCCTAGGTTTAATAATTCGAAATAACACCTCCAAGTAGTGAAAAATGTCAGTAAAGATTTTGTCATCTGAAATTCTGAAGTGAACATCATCATCATTAGGATGGGAACACTGATGAATAATTCCATTCATATCCAGATACAAGTTATCAAATTCTGGAATCTAAAAAGCAAACAAACAAAGAAAACAAAACTCCAGGTTATTATTAATTATTATAACTATTTTAAAGCCTGGCAAAAGTGATTCTTCAATGGTTCAAAGCGAAAACAAAACAAAACAAAAAACCAAACAGGATGATGTAATGTCTCCTGATTAGAAAAACTTGAGGGGCCTCTCCCAGGGGACCCAAGTTTGGATCCTGGCACTGTCAATCAGTCTGTGACAACCAACTGTGTCTCCAGTCCTAGGGTATCCAATGCCTTCTTCTGGTCTCCTCAGGTACTACATGTATGTGCACAAACATGCAGATACACATAACATAAATATACATACAAAATAAAAAATAAATCTTAAAAAAGTGAGTAAACAATCATTGTTGAATAAAGTAAGCAAAGGAAAGTAAACAGGAGCAACTAGTAATGCAAAAAGAAATTGTGTAGTTATATAATGTGTGGCTTGACCTAACTTACTCTGAGGAAATAATCATTTATTCAAAGTAAGAGTCCCAGGAAAACAACAGAGAAAGCACTTAGTTAATATGGCACTCAAAATATTAGTTTCCTCCCTGTTTGCTACTTGGCATCTTAAAGTCTCAATTTTGTCTATAAATGGGAAAATAATGCCCATTTATATCAAAAGGTTTTATAAAAGAGTATTAAAGGTTTTACAAGTGATTTAATGGCTTTTGTATTTGGTTCACTCAAACAAAGCCATTTACTAGTTACATTAGTTTAAGAGAGCATTCAAGACTTATTATTTGTTTCAAGAATCTGAAAACACCAACTGACCTCATTGTAAGCTCTTGAGAGGGAAATAATTTATACAGAATGACTTCACTTCTTTAGGATACTAAATGTGTTACAATGCTTAGGAGCAGTTTTAAAGGCAGAGTAAGGAAGGGAAATCAGTCCTCAAGGACTTCAGCTAACAGATGGAAACGAGCAGCTGAGACAGTGTAAGTGCACGTGACATTTGCATACAGAAGAAACATTTCTAACACTGAAAGGAGGGGACAGGGTACTTGCCCATCCGTCAGAAAACAAAACAAGACTAAGAGAATCTCCAAAGGCAGTGGTACATGTCTCTTGTTTCCTTAACTACTCAGAACATGGAAGCAGGAGGATTGCTTGGGCCCAATAATTCAAGATCAACCTGAGCTGCTCAAAGGTGGAAAAGTGTGGTGTGTGTTGATCTAGGGCAAGGAAACCCCCAATCATAATCAAACAAATACTAAAATGGTTATGTAAAAATGCATTCTTTCAAATCTATAGGAGTAAAATATGAATCCTAACATGAAATCCTAAAATATGAATCCTGGCAATCCTAACATCTGGGAGACACAGGCAGAAGGTCTGCAGTTCCAGTAGGGAAAATGCCTAAAAAGTTTCCCACAGAGGACCAACTTGCAAAGCTGTTCCAGATATAGCTCTAGTACTTACCGCATTGGTTCTGCAACAAATCTGGCTGACAATGTCTTTCACACATATGTATTGTTGGTCATAACACACACTAATAAAATGGGTTTTTCTCTCCTGCAGTTTTGGGACATTAAACCCTGGACCTTCATTCTAAGCAAGTGCTGTACCACTGAGCTGCAATCCCAGTCTCTGCCCCCTTCTCCCTTTTCTGTGGTACTGGGTGATTAAACCGTAGAGCTTCAGGTAGGCTAGCAGGTGTTCTAACACGGGGCTAGCTATACCCCCAATATTGTTTTCAGAAGTTTTTACTTTGAGACAGACTCACCAAGTTACCGAAACTGTTCCTGAACTCATTTTGTAACCTAGTCTCTCCGAGTAGTGGGGATTTCAGATCTAAGTCTGGGGGTGACGGTAACACACGACATCCAGTCTTTGCCTTTCTTTCTTTTCTTTTTTGAGATAGGGTCTTAATATGTAGTTCATGCTAGTTTTGAAATGGCCATCTTCTTGCCTCAGCTGCCCCAGTGGGATTACACATGTGTATCACCACTGCTGGGCAGGGAAGTAAATGAAAGCTTTGATTTCATAGCTGGAAAGATGGCTCAACGGCTAAGAGCACTTATCACACTTGCAGTATATCCAGATTCGGTTCCCAGAAGCTTTATGGAGGTTCACAATCATCTGTACCTCCAGTTCCAAGGATCCACAGCTCTTTTCTGCCCTCTAAAGGCACCAGGCGTGCATGTGGTACCTAGATTCGCATGCAGAAAACACACTCATTCTCTCTCTCTCTCTCTCTCTCTCTTCCTCTCTCTCTCTCTCTCTCTCTCTCTCTCTCTCTCTCTCTCTCTCACACACACACACACACACACACACACACACACACACCTAAATATATAAATAAGTAAAAATGTATGCCATTTGGTCTCAATCCTTTTCTGCTGTTTTTATATGAACTGAATTTCCTTAAGCTTTAGAATGACTAGAGGTTCAGATTAATTTAGCTTTCTTTTGCAGTTTTTATTAAGTTTTAAAACATGGTAGCTTGACCAAAACAAACAAACAAACAAAAGCAACAACAACAACAACAAAAAACAACCAAAGAGCCAGGCGGTGGTGACGCACGCCTTTAATCCCAGCACTAGGGAGGCAGAGGCAGGCAGATCTCTGCCTGACAGGGTTTCTCTGTGAAACAGCCCCGGCTCCCTGGAATTTGCTCCATAGACCAGGTTGGCCAGGCATAGGTCAGAGTTCTGCCTGCCTGTCTTCCAAGTGCTGGGATTAAAGGCATGAGCCACTATGGCCTTCCAGCTAGTCAGTCTTAAGAAAAACACCCCCCACTGGGAGGTGGTGGCGCACACCTTTAATCCCAGTACTCGGGAGATAGGGAGATAGAGGCAGGCAAATCTCTGTGAGTTCGAGACCAGTCTGGTCTATAAGAGCTAGTTCCAGAACAGGCTCCAAAGCTACAGAGAAACCCTGTCTTGAAAAACCAAAACCAAAACAAACAAACAAAAAAACCAACCAAACAAACAAACAAACAAAAAACCACCCCTCCACCCGCTTTACATACTGTTATCTAATTGGCTAGCATAGTCTTTTTTGAAACTAACAGGGTAAGTTTCTGGAGTTCTGCTCACAAATTCATCAGCTATTTCTTCCTTTTTCCTCTTATAACCCTGTCTGTCTAGAGTCTATTGACCATTTGTCATCATCTAGCAATATTTTGAACCAGTAACATGTGGATACTGTATCACATGACTTGTTATAATTGTTTTATAGACTTTAAACTTTGTAATCTAGTTTCTCTTTGTATTTTCATGTGAGGATTAAAAGACTGTGCTGATACCAATCCTCTCCCCGCTTCCCAAACCTATTCCTTCCATCCTGTCCCTCAGGTCTGCTCCTGCTCACCCTGCCACCCACACAGCAGGCCAGAGGTCAACTCTGGGGTTTTCCTTAACTGCTTCTTCACTTTATTTTTTCAGACAGATCTCTCAGTGACTGTGAAGCCCACTAATTCAGTTGGACTAGCTGGCTAGAGAGCCCTTGGGATCCATCTGTCCCTCCTCTCCATTACCTAGCAATATTTTGAACCAGGAACATGGGGATACTGTATCACATGACTTGTTATAATTGTTTAATGGAGTCTCCAGAGCCGGTGTTACAGGTACCCTATGCCACTCCCAGTTTTTATGTGGGTGCTGGGGATCAGAACTTCGGTCCTTCTTCTTCAATCCCCCCTTTTAGGTGTCCTTTTAATAATAAAGTATTTGTGGAAGGCATTACTTTGATACACCAAGTCTCTATTTTATGTGTAAGGGTGCTTTGCCTGCATACATATCTGTGTTCCATGCTCTGGAAGTGCAGTTACAAACAGTTGTGGATGCTAGAATCAAATCCAAGTCCTCTTAACCAGAGCTCTCAGCGCTCTCTCTCTCTCTCTCTCTATTGGTTTTGAGTTAGGATCTCACTGTGTGCCTCTGGCTGGCCTTAAACTCAGAGATCTGCATTCTCTGCCTCCTGAGCACTTGGATTACAGATGTAGGACACCAGGCCCTGCTGATATACCAGGTCTTACTGCTCACTTATGCTGTAATTTTAAAGCAATCCTTACTTTTAATTTCAACCAAATATGAAACTTTCAGGAAATCCATCTGGCTGTCATAGTGCTGCTTTTAGTGACCGTATGGTTTTTGCAACGAAATTCCCCAGGATAGAGACTGCATGATTTTTTTGTTTTGTTTTTCGAGATAGGGTTTCTCTGTAGCTTTGGAGCCTGTCCTGGAACTAGCTCTTGTAGACCAGGCTGGCCTCGAACTCACAGAGATCCGCCTGCCTCTGCCTCCTGAGTGCTGGGATTAAAGGCGTGCGCCACCACTGCCTGACTGCATGATACTTTAACCAAATAAATGACTGTGGCCAAAGAGTACAGAATAAAAACATATTCAACATTTTAGATACTATCATATATTTATTGATCAAAGTTCCAGAAAAAGAAAAACAATTTAATTGTGTCATTTTTCACTCTTCTCCCAGGCAATAAATATCCTCTAAATCTAACTTAATCTATGTCTCAAATAAATGAAAGACAAGTTAGCACTTTGGAAATTTTTATAAGCTTTTTTTCATATGCCAAGTTTTATTAAAGCTTAACATCAAAAGAATTCTTTCCAGAGACTGGACTCTATCGTTATCCTTACAAGTACCTTAAACAAAACAAAAATCCCATATAATTGACAACTCTCAGTACTAATACAGTTATACTTATCACAAGTAATTCAATTAGCTATGCAAATTTCAAAAATGAGTTTTTATTTTGTAAACCAAAGTCATTATCAAAGTAATTAAGTGTGACATACTAAAGTATCATTCAAAGTCTAGTTTACCTATTAGAACATTTGGTTTCTCTCCTCTGTTATTTAAATATGTGAACATATTCCAATATATAGATATACAAATACACACTTTTAGAGCTCGCATAAATGCTGCTGTTGGGTCATTATACACTAACTATTGGTAATAATGTTTCGGGCTTTTTCTGCCATATCAAAGCTGCTAAGTACCAACCCCCGCGCCCCCCCCCCTTTATCCCTGCGCTCCATCTAAACGTTTTGTTCCTCTAGACAAAAGGGGTCGGGGTGTGTACTATTTGAGAGCTAACAGGAGTATCAAAGATATCACATCAATCGGTCCAGGCTTTGGGGTTAAATGCAGCTCTTCACAGCTGGAGTACGAGGCAATTTCACCGCAGGGACGTTTGTTATTGTTTGCACACAGGTCTGTTGCTTTGCGTGGGAGAGACCCGGGAAAGCATCCCACTCAGCCTCGCAGCCTGTGGTGAAGCCAGTTGCGACTCCCAGGAGGACAGGGGGCTCCTAAAAGTCTCCTCACTAAGGGCTCCTTCGGAAGTCGCGGAAGGCTCTCCCGGGGGAGTTCAGACCTGCCGCAAGCATCCAGCGCTGCCCCACGGATCGTACCTGCCTCTACCCGACGCGGCTCACTAGGAGGCCGCCAACCCTCGGCCCTTCCTCTCCTCCCCCTGTCCGGCTGCTGACCAGCACCGGAGGTAGCTGGTTGGCCCGGGTCCCACACAGCGCAGAGGCCCGCGGTCCCGCCTCTTGCACCGCGGCCTGTGCTCACCCACCTGATGCTCCTTCACCACTTCGCTGAGGCAGGGATACCGCTCCGAGATCCATCGGTAAAACTTGGGGACTCCCATTTTGACCGTCGACACTAATTCCAGTAGGTGCAGAAACGAAACCAAACGCCCCGCCCGGGCCTACGCCGCCGCCTCCGGCCGTCGCTCGGAGTATGACAACACAAGGTCCGCCAGACCATAGAGCAAGCCGCGGGCCTAGAGGGGCAGGACGGTGTCTGTGGGCGGGGCGTCCTGTCTACCTCGCTGCTGTTCCGTACTCGTTGGTGGCGGTACAAGAGGTGTGACTGCTGTGGTAAGCTCAATTTGAAAATACTGTTTGGTAGACGTGTGGACTTGCAGGTGGCATGAAAACAATTAAGGGACAGTTGGGAGTACTGGTTAGTTTTATGTCAACTTGACACATGGGAGAGTCATTGGGAAGAGGAACCTCAACTGAGAAAAATGCTGTCTCCAGATTGGCCTTTGGGAATATTTTGATTACTGATCGATGGAGGACCCAGCTCATTGTGGACTGGTGCCACCCTTGGTCCTGGGGTATATGAGAAAGCTGAGTGAGTGAACAAGCCAGAAAGCAGCGTTCCTTCGTGGTTTCGAGTCCTGCCGCACGGAATCGATATTAGACTGTGATGTGGAAGTGTAAGCAAAATAAACCCTTTCCTTCCCAAGTTGCTTTTGGCCATGTTTATTACAGCAATAGAAACCCTGAGTAAGAGAGGGTATTGGACATTGGATTTTGTATTGTGGCTTGCCCTTCTGGGATGGCTAAACTATTTTTCAACACGGACTGGAAAAGTTTCAGTTAGTTTGTGAGGGGAATTATTTTCTGAGTAATGTAAATCTGCACTAGAGCTTCTTTTAAGAGCAGTTTCCCAGCGTTTCAAGACTGGGTTACTCTGCTTATCCTCAATTGTTGATAACCTGTTTCAAAAAACAGAGAAACCACCACCAACAAAACAAAAACAAAGAGGCTGCTGTGACTCAGCACACCTATAAATCCCGGCACTTAGAAGGCATACGAGGATCAGAGGTTAAAGGCCATCCTTAGGTACATAGCAAGTTCAAGGCGATCTTAGACAACGTGAAAGCCTATCTCAACCAAAAACTCAAAAAGCATGGTGTAGCTTGTAAGTCTTTATCTCAGCACTTGAAGGATGGAGGCAGATCAGGAGTTCAAGGTCTTCTTCACCTACACAAGTTCCAGACTTTTTCCTACATGACAATCTGTCGCAATCAAACAAACAAGATGAAACATCTCTGTATCTGTCTCTATCATTATGTGACTTTCATTACGGTAAGTACTTTGTAAAATTACTGAAGTCTTTCCTTTGGTTCTGCCTATCTTCCATGATTAGGATTTGGACAGCATCCATCTTTAGTCAAGAGAACCTTCTATATATGTGACTTCACTCTTCATGCAAGGACTGTTTAGAGAATATAGAAAAGACTCACTCTCGTGCACTTTCTCTTTTTTTTCTTTTCTTTCTTTTTTTTTTTTTTTTTTTTTTTTTTTTTTTTTTTTTTTTTTTTTTTGGTTTTTTGAGACAGAGTTTCTCTGTGGCTTTGGAGCCTGTCCTGGAACTTGTTCTGTAGACAGGCTGGCCTTGAACTCACAGAGATCCGCCTGCCTCTGCTTCCCAAGTGCTGGGATTAAAGGCGTGTGCCACCACTGCCCTCTTTTTTTCTTTTTGATTTTTTGAGACAGGGTTTCTCTGTGTAACCATCATGGCTGTCCTCAAACACACTGAGATCCGCCTGCCTCCACCTCCTGAGTGCTGGGATTAAAGACTTGTGCCACCATGGCCTGCCCACTTTCTCTCACACAATAAAATTGTTTTATTCTTTATTGATCCTTTGTAGCCCTGGCTGTCCTGGTACTCACTATGTAGATCAGGTTAATCTCAAACTCATAGAGATCTATCTGCCTCTAATTCCAAAGTACTGGGATCAAAGGTGTACACCATCAAACCCAGCTTGTTTTATTCTTAGAATGTTTCCAAATCTCATGACCTTCACACAGGTTACATTTGCAAAAAAAAAATATGATTTTACTTTGGGAAATGAAAATTAGGTTGAATTATTTAGATAATAAAGCACTAAATATTGACTGACCTTCTAAGAAGTTAGATTGGCATTGTATTTAGAAACTGATCCTTAAAAAATATAGGAATGAATATAGAAAACATTTTTTCAGTAATGAAGAATGAAGTTATATATCATTTGCAAGAAAATGGATGCAAGTGTAGATCATTATATTAAGTGTATTAAGTCAGCCTGAGAAAGATTACATTTTCTTTCATTTATGGTTCCTAAATTTCATATAGCTACTTCAAATCATGTATATATATGGGACATGAAAGCAGAAACAACACTGTTGAAGGGAACAAAAGAGACTGAGGCAGGGAACAGCAGGAAGTATGGGAGAAAGTTTTCAAAGTATATTATATATTTGTATGAAATGATCCTTATATAATCCATTACTGGTGTGGGAGAATTGTCTGTATTCTGTCAATCATATTTTAATAAAACGCTGATTGGCCAGGCAGGCAGTATAGATGGAAAAACCAGACAGGAAGTAGAGGTGATGCAATGAGAACAGGAGAATTCTGGGAATCAGGAAGGTTCCTCTGCGACTCCTGCACAGACCACCGAAGAGGCAGGATGTAAACTGCCAAGCTGAGAAAGGTACTGAGCCTGAGCCGTGTGGCTAATGTAGATAAGAATAATGGGTTAAGATAAGTCATAAGAACTAATAAGTAGCCTGACCTAATGGGCCAATCAGTTTATAATCTTATGGAGATTTCTGTGTGATTAATTTTCTTTGGGACTTGCCGGTTGTGGGGTGCCAGGCGGGACAGATATCCCAACAAGCTGGCCGTCATGTTACATATGGCGCCCACGTGGATAACCGAATCCACAGAAAGCTTGGGAAAGAATAAAGTATGTTTTCTTGGTAGTAGCAATTTCTTGGGTCTGCTCTGCTTGCTAGAGGCAAGCAAGCACTCTCATCTAAGAGAGGCTTCCTGACTCAACTTTAGCTGCAAAACCTTGCAGCTCTTTTAAGAGGTCCTGCCACGAAAAACTTAAACGGTGTCAATGAAAAGCTGAACGCATGCTTTTCAGTTTTCAGCTGAAGCAGGAAAAAAAACTGCACTGTTTTAAAATGCCGGCTTTCTGGATTGTCCTGCCAGGGCAAACTCTGACTCTTTCAGGCAGGCAGTCCGACTGAATGTGGTCTGTGAGCGGAATGTTGCAGCTTGCTTGCTGGCAGGGACCTTGAAACGCCATAGAGTTGTGGCAATAAAAATGGCTGCAGTCCCTACCTCAACCATGAGACTGGAAAGCTAAGGAATGCGCTAATTCCAGCCGTAAAAGCCACAGTTTTAGTCCTCTCCTTAAAGACTCATGTGGTCAGAAAAAGGGACATATACAGTAAAGAGAGATTCAAAGACGAAGAAAACCTCTAAATGGTTTACAGTGTGTTAAAAATATATGTAGGCTAAAAGGTTAAAGTCATTAAAAATAAAAAAGGGAGATATAGGGTGTGGTGGTGCACACCTTTAATCCCAATGCCTGGGAGGCAGAGGCATATTGACCTCTGTGACTTCAAGGGACAGAGGTAGAGATTGACCTCTGTGACTTCAAGGTGTGGTAGCACACGCCTTTAATCCCAATGCCTGGGAGACAGAGACAGACAGATCTCTGTGAGTTCAAGGTGTGGTAGCATACACCTTTGAGCCCAGCACTGGGGAGGCAGAGACAGAGGAATCTCTGTGAGTTCAAGGACAGCCTGGTCTACAGAGTTATTCCAGGACAAAGATATACAGAGAACCTGTCTTGAAAAGTAAAAGTAAAAATAAAAGAAATAGATGTTGAAATAAAGCCGCATAAAGATGGAAAATACACAGAGAATCTTGATACTGTATGCTATTATGCTCTCTTTGAATTGTTTGAATGCTGAGGAAGGAGCAACAGCTGCTAAAAGACTTTTGTTTATAAATGCTGCTGAACTAACCCAAGATAGGAATTTTGAAAATACCTTGGCTTCAGAACTGAAGTCAGAAGGTATGGTACTTTGGAGAAGAGATTTTGCTTTTGTTTTCACAGAAAATAAGAGGCTGTGGATTCAATCTGAGTTAAGAAAAATCAGGTTCGAAAAAAGAAGACCACCTGAGAAATCTCCGATAGGAACAGATGGCCTGGATACAGAGTTCTACATCCAGAAAAGATTCAAGATGCTGCCTGAGATGATCAAGACTCACAGGATACTCCAGTCAGGACTTGATTACAACTCTAAATTTTCTTTAGGTCCCCATAAGATCATCAGCGCCCCCAACCAGCAGGAAGTAGCCTGAAATACTACGCCCACATTCCCAACAAATGGACTATGGGTATTTTCCTTTGTTTTTTTTTTTTTTTTTTTTTTTTTAAAAAGAGGGAAATGGTGTGGGAGAATTGTCTGTATTCTGTCAATCATGTATTTTAATAAAACGCTGATTGGCCAGGCAGGAAGTATAGGTGGGTCAACCAGACAGGAAGTATAGGCGGGGCAATGAGAACAGGAGAGGAGAAGGCTAGGAAGGAGGAAGTCCCTCTGCCACTCCTGCGCAGATCACCAAAGAGGCAACATGTAACTTGCCCATCTAAGAAAGGTACGGAGCCATGTGGCTAATGTAGATAAGGATAATGGGTTAACATAAGTTATAAAAGTTAACAAGAAGCCTGACCTAATGAGCCAATCAGTTTATAACTTATGGAGTTCTCTGTGTGGTTGATTTTCTTTGTGACTTGCCGGCTGTGGGGTACCGGGTGGGACGTAAACCCCAACAAACCGGCTCCCTCGTGTTACACATTACTGTATGTAACAAATATCTGTACATCAGTGCAAATTAACTAATTAGTTTAAACATGTCTATATGAATATGTAAAACTCTAGAATAACTCTGAAGCCATTTCTGACAACTCTGAGGCCTCTCAGCAGTAGTGCTCCCCCCTCCCCTGTGAACCAAGGACCTAACAACTTCACATGCACGTACTGGAATATTGAGGATTTTCCATCTCCCTGTGTCCTTGTGGATGTTCTCCAGAGAGAACTCAGTTATTGAAATTGGGGCAAGATAACACTTAGAGGTTAACTCAGTTTCTCAGCCTTGGTCAGGGAATATTGACTCAGTTCCTTGGATAGGTTAGGATGACTCAAGGATGTTTCCCTCTTACCTCCACCTGATCTAGAAACCATTCTTCAGCCCTGGCTCAGACCAATCATTGCTAGCCTTTTGAATCAGCCAATCCTAATAGTTGGAAAAACAACCCCCATATTTCCCCCTTGTTTCTGTAGCTTTTTGCTTTAAAAGTAGCCTGCACCAGCTATTCGGGGTCTTTCTGGCTTCTTGAATGCTGAAAGACCCTGTTGTGACAGAATTAATTAAATCCTCATGCTTTTACATTAACTGTGGTGTGAGAGTGTTTTCTTGGGGCGACTCCTCCTCAGTAATGGGACTCCAGGGTCCAACAAACAAACCACCAAAATCGAATTAAAATGGATAAAAAGCACACACACGCACCCTCAACCCACTGGGTACTGAAAACAAGATGTTAGCATCTAGGTTTGAGTAGTAAATGGTATGTTCCAGTTTTCACATTTATGCCTTCTAGCTTATTATGTTTTACCTCATTATACTTTTACTCATAGGAGAAAAAAAGGCAGAGTTCTATATAGTAGTTTTTCATTTATCTGTAATAAATGTATTATTTTATTTTGCAAGTCTTTTCATTTTAATCTATAAGAAACTGTACAGAAAACAACTAAACACATTAAAAACCTTTAGATTTTAAAATCTTAAGAGAATTTTAAGTATTGTGTTTTCCATCGCTACTGTACTATGTATTGAGCTGTGGCTCAATGGTAGAACATATACCTAGCATGGTTCAATCTTCAGTATCACCAAAATAATTCCATAGCTGATTTATTTTTCACATTCATGTTTCCTGAGTCTCTCTCTTGATTACATTTTGCTGTACACTAAAAGCTTTATGAAGTGAATTTAATGATGTGCTATCATTCCCTATAGGGCCGGTCTAGTCTAGTTCCTGCCTACAACATAAAGTCAATATAACTTGCTGCTGTTCAAATGAAACCTTATGCTAACATTTTGAAAAGGAAATTTATAAAAACTACAAAATGAAATTAGGCTGGCTGGTTCCTTCCAGTTACATTGTTTTTTGATCATGAGAATACAATGTTCTATCTCTCTAGGTGAAATACACAAGTATGTACTAACAAAGCAGTGTTTAAGAACTGAATCCATAATTGTTAATACAATCACAGAGAAATACTAGTTTCTCTAAGAATATAAGTAAATGTGTGTTGTACTGTATACTTAAAGATATACCTCTGATTAATAACACAAGAATTTTAGATTATTAATATAGTCTTTGAAATAATTTTATTTTACATATATGGGGTCCAACCAAGGTACATCTGACATAGCAAGTTTTCATCAGTAGCTTCTTGTATGAGGTAATGCACATGTCCTTCAATAGATAATGGCAACCCTGTTACTCTATTTTGGGTCTTGATTACACCTTGTAGTCGTTGTTCAATGTCAAGAACATGGGTTTTGGCCTAAAAAAATACAGAAAGTCATTAAGGCTACAGACCCAATAACAAGTACCGTTGTTAGTAATTTGGAGCTTCTACTTTTCTCACTACTTAATGTTAGCACCGTTTAACAAAACAATATCCCATTCGTAGCAATGAAACAAATCCAGTTAATTTGAAATGCTGGCTTTGATGTTTACAATGATTGACATCTGCTAATGGACATGTTTCTATACTATAAAAATTACCAGGTAAGTCTGCACATTACTTTTGGGGAATATTATTTTCATGTGTGTGACTTTATACCGCATTTGTTTAACTCTGTGAAGCTGTGTTACTGTGCCTGTCTAAAACACCCAATGGTCCTAAGGGTCAAGAGCAAGGCAGGAGCAAGGATAGGCAGGGCTAGCAGGCACAGAGTATAAATAGAAGGCAAAATCTGGAAGAAGAGAAGAATGAGGAACAAGATAAGGAGAGGAGGACGTCAGCGGCCAGCCATGGAAAAAAAAGCAAAGGTATACAGAAATAGAGAAAGATGCTGGGCAGTGGTGGCGCACTCCTTTAATCCCAGCACTTGGGAGGCAGAGGCAGGCGGATCTCTGTGATTTCAAAAACAGCTGGTCTATAAGAGCTAGTTCCAGGACAGGCACCGCACCAAAGCTTGTCTTGAAAAAACCAAAAAAAAAAAAAAAAAAAAAAAAAAAAAAAAAGCTGGCAAGAAATAGGCCAAGCTTAGACTGGGCGTTCATAACTAAGAATAAGTCTCTGTATGTGATTTATTTGGGACCTTGGTCACGAGTTCTCCAAAAAAATCAAACATTACACAATCCACCACAGTTCCAGAAAAGTATTAATAAAATATCTGTTTTGAGAACTAGGGATGTAGCTCAGTGGTGGGACCCTGGGTTCTATTCCTTTCTACTATCAGAAATAAAGTAAAGCAAACAAAAAGTAACCTGTTTTGAAATGTTAGCTCTTAACTATTTGAGTGAAGATTCTAATGATGGTAGCAATGCTCTAATGGCTAATGAATTTACATTAGTGCACGCAAATGGAATTTTAAATAAACTACTTGGAATTCTTTACAGCTTCTTAAGAAAATGCATACCAGAAGCAAAATTGAAAATGATATTATTAGAAAAGTAATTTTTAGGACAAGGATGAAGCCTGGTGGTGTTGAAATTAATTAGAGCATGTACTTAACAAACACAAGGCCTTGGGTTGAATCCAGCATCAAAATGGGGGTAGAGGAGAAAAAGACTCCTCAATATATTTCTGTCAACTCTAAGGTTGTAGCTAATTTTAGATTCCAAAGTAATTAATATTTAGGTCACCAACAGTATTTGGAATCAGATCTCATTTAAAGAGAGAGAAACTATTCACTATGCCAAGCTGAAGTTTTTACGAACCTTTTCATTGACAACCTCCCCTGTCTCGTTCAGTGGTGCTTTGGAATGTCCTTTCACTGGTTTACTCCATTCCACAAGAGGATCGTGTAGAAAAGTCTTCAAGACACTAAAATTGAGACAGATATAATATAGTAATAAATTCTTTACCTTTGCAAAAAGGAATCTTACTAAAATCAATATTTAAAAGTAGAATAATCTGGGCAGTGGTGGCACACACCTTTAATCCCAGCACTTGGGAGGCAAAGGCAGGCGGATCTCTGAGTTCAAAGCCAGCCTGGTCTATAAGAGCTAGTTCCAGGACCGGCTCCAAAGCTACAGAGAAACCCTGCTTCGGAAAAAGAAACAAAACAAAAAACGCAAAACAAACAAACAACATCAAATTGTCTTTTCCTAACTATTTTCTTCTGTATTACTAAAGCAGTAACAAATGTCACTTGCAGTCTTGCCCTGGATGAAAAATAAGCTATCATCCTTCACTCTTGTCCATCTGTCATCCAGTTTTCCCTTCTAAACCTGTATGGAATCTCCATACTTACTCCATCTAGTATCTACTACTACTGCACTACTCAGTAACAGTCTGGTACTCTGATTTTTCTGCAATGCAGAATGGATAGTTTTAGTTCCTCTTCCTCTACTTCTTTTAAAACATTTCCTTCTTGGCTGGGCGGTTGTGGTGCATACCTTTAATCCCAGTACTCAGGAGGCAGAGGCAGGCAGATCTTTGTGAGTTCGAGGCCAGCCTAGTCTACAAGAGCTAGTTCCGGGACAGGCTCCAAAGCTACAGAGAAACCCTGTCTCGAAAAACCAAAAAAACCCAAACCAAAACAAAACAAAAACTCGCTTACCTTTTACTTCTCAAAACACTTTTCTCCTGTGCTTGGTCACTTAAAAAGATTTTCCTGACTTTTCTAAAAAAAAAGTGTGTTGTGTATAGGCTCTCTTAATGATGATTTCCTCTGGGTGAAATGTCCATTTATCCGTGTTTAACAGAGTATTCTACCATAATGTCTATAATTTCTGCTTATAAAAATAAAAGATAACTTTAAAAGTCCTTTAAAAATGCTCTTCTGCCAGTTGTGGTGGTATGCCACAGCAGGAGGATCACGAGTTCAAGGCCAGCCTGGACTATACATTAAAAAAAAATCAACTTTTCTGAACAGGGGAGGTAACTCAATCAATAGGTGCTTGCTGTACAAGCCTCAAGACCTGAGTTCTGATCTCCAGCACCCATGTAAAAGGCCAGGAGCACCAGCGCTGTCTGTAATTCAGCTGTGACGAGATGGAGGTGGTGCTGACTGGAGCTCAGTGGCCAGCCAGTCTAACCAAATCATTGAATTCCATGTTCAGTGAGAATCCCTATCTGAAAATGGAACGCAATTAATGAAGATAGCTGATGCTGACCATTAGCCTACACATGCACAACACTAGAAGTGAAAAACTGACTGCCTTATCTCTCTCTCTCTCTTTTTTTTTCCTGGTTTTTTGAGACAAGGTTTCTCTGTAGCTTTGGTGCCTGTTCCAGAACTAGCTCTTGTAGACTAGGCTGCCTTATCTCTTAAGAACAACAAAATTCCCTTGCTCCATCTAGTACTTGTTGATTAAACTCAGCAATTACCTGAGTTGCTGATGGAGAGGGAAAAACCCATAGGTATCCACAAAGTAACTCCTTAGAGCCAATGTAGCCCAGTAGGCTTCAGGACAAGAGTAGCTGTACTTCTGTAAACTAACAATCAACACCAGAAAATTGATAGAAAAGTCGTGCATGACATGTGTGGAGGGCAGAGGACAACCTCAGGGGTTGGCCCTAAGGTGCCCTTTACCAAAAAGGGCCTCTCATTGGCCAACTTTGCTATGTAAGCCAGACTCGCTGGCTAGCAAACTCCAGTCATCTGCTTGTCTTCGCTTCCTGTCTCACCATAGATGCGATTATACGTGCTTGCCACAAAACCCAGGTAATATGGATCCTGGATATCTGAACTCAGATCCTCACACTTGTCAGGCAGGTGCTTTACGGACTGAACCATCTCCCAAATAAAGAATGAAGCTTTGGAAAAATATTGTGCATGCACACATAGAGTACAGATGCCTAGGGAGGCCAGAATCATGGATCCCCTTGTTCCCTTGGAGCTAGAGTTACAGGCAGTTGTTAGCTGCCTGACATGGGTGATTGGAATTCAGTTTGGGTCCTCTACAAGAGTAGTATGTGTTCTTTGCTAGTGAGCCATCACTCTCCCCCAGGAAAGCAACTTTTAGAAGTGGTTAAGGGCACTGGCTATGCTTTCAGAGGACAATTCCCAGTACCATCATGGCAGCTCATAACTGCCTATGATTCCAGTTCAAAGGGATCAAACACCCTCTTCTGGCCTTCATAGGCACCACAAACACACATGTAGTAAGCACAGACATACATCCAGACAAATACCCATTCACATAAAATAAAAATTTAAAAAGCGAGAGAAAATATTTATTGATCATATATATATATATATATATATATATATATATATATATATATATATCTCAGAAGGTTCTTGTATCCATAATAAGTAAAGAACTTTTACAATTCAAGTATAAAAGACAACCCAATTTAAAAACAGGCAAAGGAGACATGCAAAGTGGTATGTGTCTATAGTTCTAGCTACTAGAGATGCTGAGGCAGGAGGATAGATTGAGTCTAGGAGTTTAAGGACAGATTAGGTTAACATAGCAAGACACACCCAAAACAAATATGCTAATGATTTGAATATATATTTATAAAAAGAAGATATACAAATGCTAATAAGGGAACAAAAAACCCAATACTGAACATTCATGGACATTAGAAAAATATAAATTAAAACTACAATGGAATACTACTTCACCCCTAGTATGATGATTTAAATAATAATAACACCTTCAATGCTGGTCAAGAGGTGGAGAAATGGAAACTCTCATACATTACTAATGGAATTATAGTTTTTATAGCTGCTTTGGAAAACTGATAGTTATTCAAAGTACTGTGGTTCCACAGTGCCATCCCAGGAATACACAAAAGAACTGATAATATTTGTCTACATAGAGCTTTTGCACAAAATTCACAGCCATGCTATTCATAAGAGCCAAAAGGTGGGATCAATACAAAAATGTCAATTAGCTGATGGTTGAATAAATAAAACTCTGTACATTCATATAATGGTGCAGGAGAATTGTCTGTATTCTGTCAATCATGTTTTAAATAAATGCTGATTGGCCAGGCAGGAGGTGTAGGTGGGAAAAAACAGACAGGAAGTGGAAATGATGAAAGGAGAGCAGGAGAATTCTGGGGAGGAGGAAGTTGATTCCTCCCACTCCTGCCCAGATCACCAAAGCAGCAGGATGTAAGCTGCCCCACTGAAAAAGGTACTGAGCCACATGGCTAACATAGATCAGAAAAATGGGTTAATCAAGATGTGAGAGTTAGCTAATAAGAAGCCTGACCTAATGGGCCAATCAGCTTTATAACTTATAGAGATCTCAGTTGATTTTTCTCTGGGACTAAATAGCTGGGGGGGCAGGTAGGACAGAAAAACACAAACAAGCAGGCACCCTCATGTTACAATATAATAGAACACTACTTGGTAATTAAGAATGAAGTACTTGCTCATGATGAACCTGTTAACCACTATGCTACATTAAAGAAGACAGACTCAAAAGGCCACAAATAATATGATCAAACTGATACTAAATGTTGACTATAGGTGTAATGGTCTGTCCTGCCCCTTTAAGAGATAAGCCCCACCCACTCCCTCCCCTGTCCACTGCCTAAATAGGCAGATCTTCCTTCTACTTCAGGCCTGAGCTCTCTCCCTTTCTGTCTTTATCTCCAAAAGGGTTCTTATGCCTCATTCCCATCTCCCCACTTCTGCCCTTCCCCCACTCTGATTCTCTCTCTCTCTCTCTCCCTCCCTACCTCTCTCTGCTCTTCCCTCTTCTCCCCTCCCTTCCCTTCCATAACCCACTAAATAAATATTCACCCTCACTCTGCATGGCGAGCCTATCCTTCTAGGTCTCTCACCCACCATGTGACTCCATGCCTAGGACCCACTGGCCCTCATGGCCCACAGGCCACTCAGGGGCTTCCTGCCTGGGCTAGCTTGCCTTCATGGCCTGCAGTGGTCTTGGGACCCGCTGCCCGCTGCAGTCAACTCGGGGAACAGTGCCATTTTACTTAAACCATTACAATAGGAAATCCAGAAATAGGTGTGGATTAGTGGAAATGGAAAGGAATAAGAAGTTGAGTATGATTGTTAATGCTCCAAAAGTGTTCTGTGGGTGGGAGAAATGGCTTAACTGTTAAAGGGTAGGCTCACAACCAAAAAATAAGTTTTGAATCAAGTGTTGAAAATATCTTAAAATTAGAGAATGCAAATGGATGAATAATAATGGGACTATACAAAAACACACTAAAAACTGGATTTTTTTTGGGGGGGGCATACCTTACTGCATAGCAATGCCTGGCCTGGAACTCAGTATGTAGATCAGGATGGCCTAGAACTTGCATGATTCTCTCTTTGGGACAACAAGCATGAACCATCATTCCAAGCCTTAAGTTATTATTTTTAAAAATATACTTTAGTTAACACGAAGTGGTTTCCATATAAAGAAAATGTATTAGGGGATTGGTACGTACACTCAGGGTCACTAGTAGATTATATACAAAGCACAGATGATTACCTCATTAAAGGTTCTCTCTGATCCCTCATCAGCCTCAGTGTAACTTCACATGCTCTTCGAAACAGACCCTCTGTACCCATAGGACCCATTCCATTAACCATATTATGAGTCAGGCGAAACGGTACAATTTCTGGAACTTCAAAAGTTTCTCCCTTAAAAACAAATAGTTTTATTATATGGTAATAATAAACATAAAACCTTTGTGCAAAGAGTTTGAAACTTCATGTCTAGATTCCTTTAGGAAAGAGAAAAAAAATATCCTCCAAATATTTATGTAATTACATTAGAGGCATCTCTTGAAACGTGTCTTATAACTCTGAGCTCCCTTTTGGGCAATTTGAAACCATTGATTGATCTTAGATAAAATCAAGAAGATGAATGGATTCAGATTCTACAGCTTAGTATACTGAATATAGCTATAAAGAATATTTATGCATTCAATATTTACTCTCAATAATAGTATAAAATTTTTCTCATGTCTTTATTTCCTCTTTCTTATTTTCTTTTTACAACTATCACTTTAAAATAGGAAATAGCCACAGACTTTTCCCTCAGACAGGGAAAGAAACAACTTAGTCCAGCTGTTTGTTCATTTTCTGACATTATTGATCATATCTCTTCCAAAATTCTTTTAGCCCTCTAAACAGCTATCCTAAATTCCCCTTTTGTCTGATCTATACCACTTATTGTTTTTTTCTTTTCAGCTGAGTCTATGAACTTTTTCATCTTCCTTTAATAGCTAAAGAAACCCAAAAAAGATAGGGTCAAAGAACCCCTTCTAATTTTCCTTGAGAACTGTAATTGTAGAAAATTACAGAAGTTTTTAGAGATGTATCCAATAGCTTTTAATTTGCTCTAAAGGACCCATTCTGGTACTATGTTATATCTTTTAATATTTAATTGCTAGAGCTTGAATTCTGGGTGTAGCAAATGCTAGGTAAGTACACCAATGAACTATCCCAGTCTGATACTTTTTTTTTTTTTTTTTTTTTTTTGGTTTTTCGAGACAGGGTTTCTCTATAGCTTTGGAGCCTGTCCTGGAACTAGCTCTTGTAGACCAGGCTGGCCTCGAACTCACAGAGATCCTGCCTCTGCCTCCCAAGTGCTGGGATTAAAGTGTGTGCCACCACCGCCTGGCCTGATACTTTTTCTTTAATCAGGATCATTCTCATATATTGTCAGATTTGGAAATATTAAACAATCTGACTTTATGAAAGTAGTGTTTGTAAAATGAACTGATCTGCTCATTGTTTATGTTTATGTAACTAGTAACTAAGTCAGAACTTAAAATTCTTGCTAGCTTTCATACATCATTCTTCCTCTCTGCTTCCTAAATAGTTTTCCTAAGGGGTCCACTGATGAAAACCAGTCAAGAGATGGCCAGGGTTATGGAGTTGTAACTAATAAGTATAGCTAGGGAGAGCAATAGTAGGGGAGAGAAAAATCCAGGGAATATATCTAATTAACTGAGGTCACATCATACCTTATTAAAAAGACAGTTGAAGTCTACATGTACACATTCACCAGTAAAAGAATCAAAAAGAATGTTTTCACCATGACGATCTCCAAGCCCCAGGATATAGCCAACCATTGACATGACTGCAGTGGAACGGCAATACGCAGATCTACTACTGTACCTGAAGAAATACAATGCTTGTCAAATACTTTGTGCCAGATTTAGTTAAAAAAAAAAAAGATCAAAATTTTAAAATTCAACCATAATAATGCATTATATTCTTGGTAACTTGCCATGATGTAGGATCAGGGAATGTTCTCAGAAACCACTCATGAAAAACAGGAGGGTGCCTGGGCAGGAGTAATTCTCGGAAAACTTTGCGTTTTTCAGATAAAGCTGCTGACTTTGGTAGCATACACTGGCGAAGCTCCTTTCCTGTCATATATACTCCTACAAAGCAGAATGATTTTAATTGTTCACACAGCCAAATTAGAAAAGAAGCAAAAATAATTTTTGTTAAAATATGATTGAAGTGTCAGGTTTTGCTCCAACTGTAAAGAATGGAAAGATACCAGTTATGTATCTAAATGGTTATAACTTGACAGCATAACAAAATAATAAACTGTTTTTCTTTAATATTTATCAATATTTCCATTGATGAACATCAATGGAAATAAACAAAAAAATTATGATCAAATAACTTCAGAATATAAGATTCAGAAAAATTAAGGTATAGGTGATCACTCTGGGCTGTGAAAATGCTGCTACCCTTACTAAAATTATAGTAACCTATTTGATCAGGATGTCATACTGGGCTGAATGACCAGTTAGAAGGACACACTGGTATTCTGAAATAATTTAAAGCTAGTCTATGAAATTCTTGGGTTAATGTGGTGGCTGCCTCCAAAGTGGGCTCATTGAAGTAGGTGTGGCCTTGTTGAAGGAAGTATGTCATTGTGGGGTGGACTTTGATGTCTTTTTCGCTCAGGCTTTGTTCAGTGTCTCAGTCCACTTCCTGTTGTCTCTGATCAAGATGTGGCCAGCACCATGTCTGTCTGCACACTGCCATGCTCCCTACATCATGATAATGGATTGAACCTCTGAAACTGTAAGCAATCTACCCCAATTAAATGTTTTAATTTATAAGGGTTGCTGTGGTCATGGGGTCTCTTCATAGCAATAGAAACTCTAACAAAGACAGTTACCATTACTACTGTTATTTAAATCCAGGTCTCATTCTGTAACTAGGGGTAGCCTGGAAATTAAGAAATTTATTTTGTAAACCAGGTGGTTCTCAAACTTTTGGATACCATTCTTCTGCATCCTGAGTGCTGATATTACAGGTTTGTGCCCCTATACCCTATATGTTTTTGCCTCTGTTTTCTTTTTTTGAGACAGGGTATCACTATGTTGCTCTAGATAGCCTGGAACTCACTATGTAGACCAGCTTACCTTAAACTCAAAGAGACCTGACTGCCTCTCCCTCCTGGGAGAGGATTAAAGATTAAAGGAATTCAACCATGCCTAGCATGTTAACTAATTTTGTTTGTTTGTTTTGAGACAGGGCCTCAGTATGGAGCCTTGGCTGTCTTAGAACTTACTATGTAGACCAGACTGGCCTTGAACTCACAGAGATCTACCGGCCTATGCCTACCAAGTCCTGGGAATAAAGGTGTATGCCAACATGCTTGGTGCTGGTATGTTACTAATTCTTAAGATAAACTTTAGACTGAAAGTCACCTGGATACAATTTCTTATGGACAAGCATCTGATTTGAGATTTTTAGCCTCATTTGTTGTATGGTTCTACTCATAAGATGAATCCTTAACATTTGATTTAGTTTTTTCAGTTCCAGATGTTCATTCTCCATGTGAAGTTTAACTAGTTATTTAGATAGTTGGGCTTGTTAATAATAACAATGAAATGATCTATAGACACGCTTAGTTTAATACCCACACTATAGTAATTTATCAGTACTAATTGTTATGGACTAAATTGTGTTCCTTAAAAAAGTATGTTAAATAGCTGGGGTGGTGGCACATGACTTTAATTCCAGCACTCAGGGGGCAGAGACAGGAGGGTATCTGTGAGTACAAGGCCAGCCTGGTCTACAAAGTAAGTATCAGGATGGTCAGAACTACATAGTGAGACCTTGTCTAAAAAAACAAAACTTCTCAAAAATTTGTTCATTCATTTGGAAACATGGTCTTTGCAGACAGAACCAGGTTAAGAAGAGTTCATTAAGGTGGAATTATAATTCAATAATCCAAGAACTGGTATTATTGTAGTAGACAAAACGAAATTCAGGCCAGGGAGATGGATGAGTGGATGAACTGCCTGCTTTATAAGCATGATGTAAAGCTGGATGCAGAAGTGCATATTTATCATCCCAGTGTTCCCAGAGCAAGATGGGGGTAGAGACTGGAGAATTTCTGGAAGCCCAAGGCCATCTAGCCTGGCCTCTGCAGCAACAAGAAACCCTATCCCAAAGAAGGTAGAAGGTGAAGATTGACACTCTAGGTCATCTCAGACCTCCACATGCAGTGTAGTTCTGCCATACTTGTATATATGTACACAGATTTTAAAAAAGATCAAGATTAAAACATATTGTATACATGTATGGAATTGTTAAATAAAGTAGTCAAATAAGAAAAAAAAAAAGAGGCATGTTTGGAGGTGTACACCTGTAGTCCTGGCACTTAGAAGGCAGAGGTAGGCAGATCTCTGCAAGTTTGAAGCCATCCTAGTCTACAGAGTAAGAGCCTATAACAAAAAGACATAAAACAACAATCACAGAAAATAGCCATGTAACAATACAGAAATCTGATCAGTTATTTTTCTCTATTATAAAGTTCCTATGCTTTTTCTCTTCAAAATTAACAAGTAACTCAGGAAAAAGGATTAGAGACCACAAATGACCTGTTTCTTACCACACTTTTGCCTTTTTTTCTTTTAAAATTTTGAGACATGGTGTCATTCTGCAGCCATAGTTGACACTAAACTCATAACCATTCAACCTTGGCTTTCCTGAGTGCTGGGATTATAGGCAAGCAACACCACACTTAACTATAAATATTAGAACCCATTTACAATCACTGCCTATGATATCAATTCCTATGGTGTTTGCTAGTTAGTAATATTCTATTTCCTCAGTCCTGCATTTATTCATTACAATTTTAATATAAAAAAGAGCTTTTTCTATTCACTTATGAAAGTATTTGTTTACATTAGTATGAAGGTATGCTTATTTTATTTCCTCGATTATAATTAATAACTATCAATATTATTTTTGCTAAAGTTACCTCAAGTTAGGCCAGACTTCTAATCTAACCAAATACTTTCCTTTCTCAGATAATAGGAAAACGCTCATATTCATAGAATATTTACTTATTTGCTAAAGGCACATGAAATAATTTCAGAATTGCTAACAAATAAATATTTCAGAAGGATAAAATGTTCATTTTTTTTTTTTTGTAAGCAACCTCAAAAGTTTTTGCCATTGAAAAAAAAGAGTTCAGAGGAAGAAAGCAAAGAAAGGAGACCTTACATGCTTTTGTATATAGAATATAAAGTTCACTAGGTTTAAGTAAAATATGTGCATTGTTATGATAATTCGTATTCACATGCTTGTAGCTAACAAACTCATAGTATACACTTCTACTGTAAAAATGAATATAATACCCTTTTCTTTATATATTTTGGTAAGAATAGGTCTCAAGCCAGCAGTGTTGTTCACCCATTCAATAATCCCACACTCATCATTCAGTGGAATAACTGCATATGTTCGGATATGAAGTTCTCTTCGACGCGATTCTGCATCTTTTCTTAGACTCTGTGAGAAACATAGAAATGAAAAAAAAGAATTCAAATTCATGTTATCTCAAATTGTTCACTTCCTAAGAAGAGTGCTGATGGAAGCCTTTAAGGAAAATTTCTGAAAGAGGAGGAGGCTATAGGGTCATGTCCTTATTCTACTTCTTTTCTCTTTTCTTTTTTTTTGGTTTTTCGAGACAGGGTTTCTCTGTAGCTTTGGAGCCTGTCCTGGAACTAGCTCTTGCAGGCTGCCCTCGAACTCACAGAGATCCGCCTGCCTCTGCCTCTCAAGAGCTGGGATTAAAGGCGTGCGCCACCACCGCCTGGCTGGAACCACTTCTTTTTAATTCTTCACTATGAATGTACCAGAATACCATATTTGAAAGACAGTAATTGTAACCATAACAACAAAATACCATTGTTTTATTTTCTACTGCATTATAGATATCATTAATGTTAAGTATTTAAGCACAGACATTGATGTTTAATTTTATCTAAAAACTAAAAGAAATCCTTACTGTTACCTTCCTAACACTGAAAAAGTCATAAGGAATCATACTATCTCCTTAAAACAAAAAAGCCTAGGATAATCATCAGGTAAGCTTTATCCGATAATTGACGGGAGCAGAGGCAGAGACCCACAGCAAAATATTAGGCAAAGCTTGGTGAATCCTGCAGAAGAGGGTAAGGAAAGACTATAAGAGATAGAGGGGTCAAGACATCACAATAAAATGGCCAACAGAATCAACAACCAGTTGATACTCACAGTGATTCGACAGGAAGCCTATATGGGTCTGACCTATACTCTCTGCATACATGTTACAGTTGTGTACCTTGGTGTTCCTGGGGGACTCCTAACAGTGGAAGCGGGGGCTGTCTCTTGACTCTTTTGCCTGCTTTTGAGACCTTTCCCCTCCTACTGGCTTGTCTTGTTCATCCTTGACATGAGGGGAAGTACCTAGTTTTATTATAACTTGACATGCCATGATTGATTGATATCTTTGGGAGGCCTGCCCTCTTTTGAAGGTAAAAGAGGCAGATCTGGGGAAGAGGCACTGGGAGGGGAGAATAGAGAGGAAACTGTAGTCGGGATGCAACATATGAGAGAAGAATAAATTTTAAAAAAAATTATAGGAAAACCTTATTAATGCATGCAATATCTGTGTATATACAGTTTAAATTCTCTTGTCTAGGCTGACAATGCTCCCCTTAAAGGGGAAATGATGAAATATATCAAAAAATAAAATATTTATAATAAAAACATAAGAAAAAAAACAAGAGTTGTATGATATTAAAATTTCTCTTCCTTCCTTCCTTCATTTTTTCTGTTTTTTGAGACAGGGTTTCTCTGTGTAGTCTTGGCTATCCTGGAACTCACTCTGTAGACCAGGCTAGCTTCGAACTCACAGAGATCTGTCTGTTTCTGCCTCCCAAGCACTGGTATTAAAGGTGTGTGCCACCAGTGCCCAGCTTCATAGTCTTTAATTTTAAGTTTTATTTCAAAGTTATCATCTGGTAGAAGGTGTTATGTCTCATTTAATGCATCCTGATACATCAGGTAAGGACAAAAAGTAGAATGTTTAATTCTGGAACTTTTTGAAGGAAGTTTAGCACATTTTTCTAACAATTAACCTGTTTCTCTCAGAAACATGATCAACTGACCAAAAAACACCATTCAAGTCAGGCCTAGTAGTATATACCGGAAATCCCAGCACTGAGAGGTGAAGGCAAGAGATGCAGACTACAAGGTCACCCATGGCTACACAGCCAATTCAAGGACAATCTGGTACCTCAAATTAAAAAGTAAAAAACAAAACAAAAACAAAAACAACAAACAACAAACAAACAAACAAAAAAAAAAACAAAAGAAGCATCCTAACCCCAGCAAAACAAACAAACAAACCAAAAAAACCTTTAAGAATAAGTAATTGTCGGGGGCTGGAGAGATGGCTCAGAGGTTAAGAGCATTGTCTGTTCTTCCAAAGGTCCTGAGTTCAATTCCCAGCAACCACATGGTGGCTCACAACCATCTGTAATAGGATCTGGTGCCCTCTTCTGGCCTGCAGGCATGCACACTGACAGAATATTGTATTCATAATAAATAAATAAATATTTTTTTTAAAAAAAGAATAAGTAATTGTCACCAATGCTAGGAAACCATATGACAGAATCTCACGTACAAATTGGTGTCTAACCTCTACAACATACATGGTTAGAAACTTTCACATTGTTTTTCTATGACTATGCTCACAGGAAACCTTAACAATAGTATTAAAACTTACTACAAGGAAGTTAACAAACTAAAGCCAGCCAATCTGACACTTAAATCAGAAAAACATTGAAAGAGTTCTGGTATTAAGGGTTTAATCATCTATGAAGAAACATTTATCCAAGTAACATTTTAAGTAAAAATTAGTTCTCACCATATTGCCTTTGAAGTGATCATGTAGTATTAACTTTTAAATTATAATTGGTTAAAGCAAGCACAGTCTATATTGTCTTTTGGGAAGAGCGGCAGGGGAAGATTAAGCCCAGACCTCAGCATTCTTATCCAACTTTCCCAGCCCTT
This sequence comes from Myodes glareolus, assembly GCF_982192425.1. Classification (NCBI taxonomy): domain Eukaryota; kingdom Metazoa; phylum Chordata; class Mammalia; order Rodentia; family Cricetidae; genus Myodes; species Myodes glareolus. The sequence goes on along the minus strand of NC_142029.1, from coordinate 54,546,365 downwards.
AATAGTTTATGCTATGTAGTTCGTTATAAATGTCTGACTCAAGAATAATTCAAAATAGACAAGACAAATAGTTGACTTTTTATCTTGAGACTGGGTCTTGTTTATGAAATTTACTAATCAAAAAATTGAATTCCATTAGTCTACAATCCTCAAGTCATTTTTATCTTACATATCATGATGCATTTGACTTTTTAAAAAATTTTTTGTTTATTTATTTTTTATTTTTATTTTACGTGCATTGGCGTTTTGCCTTCATTTCATGTATGGTCTGGGTGAGGGTGTCAGGTCTGGAACTGGAGTTAACCGGAGACAGCTGTGAGCTGCACTGTGGGGCTGAGAATTGAACCCAGGTCCTCTAGAAGAGCAGTTAGTGCTCTTAACCTCTGAGTCATCTCTCCAGCCCCACATTTGACTTTTTAAATAAAGATCATTGGCTTCTGAACAGAAATAAGAATTTTTACCTAAAGATGATGAATGCTACATTTAAGTCAAGGGCAAGATTATTTGCAGCCTATCTATGCTTGAAACATTCCTTCAGGCTCATAAATGGTGCTACCACCACCATTCCTGCTAATATTAATCCTTGAAGCATATTACCCATATTTCTTTGAAAAAGATAGCAAGCATTTACCAATAGAAAGGAAAATAAATGCTAATGATTACTTTTGAACAGTAATGCAAATAGAACCTGCAATTTTTTTTTCTAGAACTGAAAACAAAAGTCTAAATAAATCTAGATTAGTACAGAGGGTTTTTTTTTGGGGGGGGGGGTTTCGAGACAGGGTTTCTCTGTAGCTTTGGAGCCCGTCCTGGAACTAGCTCTTTTAGACCAGGCTGGCCTCAAACTCTCAGAGATCTGCCTGCCTCTGCCTCCCGAGTGCCGGGATTAAAGGCATGCACCACCACCACTACCCGGCAAGTAGAGAGTTTTTATACAAAACCATTAAATGGAAAATATTTTCCTTCATTAAATAATGACTTATAGTGGCGGGAGAGATGGCTCAGAGGTTAAGAGCACTGGCTCCTCTTTCAGAGGATCTGGGTTCAATTCTCAGCACCCACATGGCAGCTCACAACTGTCTGTAACTCCAGTCCCAGGGAATCTTCACACCTTTACATCAACACATATGAAATAAAATTAAATAAATTATTAAAAAATGTCTTATAATATCCTCTATAAACAGAGTCATAATTGTTAAAAGTTAACTGAAGTAGACAACTGAAATCTATGTATATACCTAAAAATCTGACAAGAGGAACTTGAACAGTACTGATACACTCATTCAAAATATCACATGGGAGAAAGTCAAGCGTTCATAATGGATAAACAGAAAAAGAAAATGTAGAATTTTCATTAATTATATTATTCACTTTTAAATGGAAAAAAATTCTGAATCTAAAGAGATGCTAAGTGAAACAAGCCAGTCACAAAAGGACTTTTATATGAGGTACTAAAGTGGTGACTTAATGGAGGTAGAAAGTAGAATTGCAGTTGTTAAAAGACTGATTGAGAGATGAAATGAAGAATTATGGTTTAATAGACAGTTTCAATTTGGAATATTAATATAAAATCTTTGAAAAGTATGGTGAGATGGCTGCACAACAATGTGACTACACTCAATGACACTGAAATATATACTTAATTTAAATATATTATGTTCATTTGAACAAAAATAAAAAATGAGAAAATGGAGAGATGGCTCAGGAGTTAAGAGCACTGGCAGATCTTCCAGAGGACCTGGGTTAAATTCCTAGCACTCACACGGCAGCTCACAGATGTCTGTATCTCCAATTCCAGGGAATGGCACCCTTACACAGACATACATGCAGCCAAAACACGAATGCATATAAAATAAAAATAAATAAATTTTTTAAATGAAAAAATGAAAGCATACATTTCAAGAGTGATCTAACCACCTACTGAGAAATTCACATTACTATGATAATTATTTTCCTAATTCTAAAATAAAAGTAATGGGGCTGGACAGATGGCTTGTGTAAACACTTGCACTTCTTGAGAACCCAAAGACAGTTCTTAGTTCCCATCTCAGGTGGTTCATAGCAATCTGTAACTCCAGCTCCAAGGAATCTCAGGCCTCTGGCCTTAGGAAACACCTGTACGCATGTGCACATACATGTGGACACACACAAATATATTGAAAATAATAAAAATAATCTATAAAAAAAGCAAACTATTTCCAACCTTATTAATCAAAGAATTGAATTCCATTAGTCTACAGTCTTTCCTCAAGTCGTCTTTTGGTTTACACATCATGATGTAGAACTTTCCATCTGAGCCCTTTAAAGAGATCTTCTTTGGTTTCTGAAGAGAAGAAAGAATTTCTACCTAAAAAATAATGAGTGTTATACTTAAGACAAGGCTGACATTCTTTGTTAAACTTGAATATTATAAATACTGAGTTATGTATCATATTAAAAAGAATAAGGGGGAGTTTGTAGTAAATTAGTATTTCAAAATTTCTGTAGTGATATTTTGTTTGTTTTAACAAATAAGTCTTTCCTAAAGATCAGAGTGCAAAGCTAAGTCACTAGAGGCCAGGGAGTGGTGGCACACACTTTTAATCCCAGGACTAGGGAGACTGGGGCAGAGGGATCTCTGTTAGTTCAAGGTCACCCTAGGCTACAGGAGATTGAATCTGTCAGAAAGAGAAACAGCTCACACAAAGGTGATCCCAGCACTTGGGATCCCATGTCTTTCAGCACTAGGGAGGTAGAGACAGGAGTGATAAAGCTAGGCAGAGACAAGATCTCAGTGCAGTCTAAAGACTGCTCCTGCAGTCTGAGGAGGCAGTTTGAGCACAGGAAGACCCTTTAGACCTGAGCATTGGTAGAAGTGAAAGGTCTCTCTAGTGGCTGGCTACAGTGCTTCTCTGATCCTTCAACTTTCATACCCTAATATATGACTCAGATTTTTATTATGACCAATTAGAATTCGAGCTACAAATTTCCTCTTACCTTAGTTACCTAGGAGCTAAAAAAGAAGGCTGTCTATGAATAGGGACATAGTTTCTTAAATATTAGTAATAAATATGAAGTAAAAAAAAAATAAATAAATAAAAAAGAAAATTTCCCAAAACAAAAATCATGACTTTGTCGGCAAAAACAGGTACTTACAAAGCATATTCAGGTAGTCCTTGCAAAGCGTCACAAAATTTTACATAGCAAAAAAATGTTTATCATAATGTTGGAATATACATTATACATTATATAAATGTTCAAAGAATGTTTATAAATTAAAAATAATTTAAAAATGCCTTCTCCAAAATGAAGCCTACGCCATGAGCAAACTAAAAAATACTGCTTAAGTTAAAAACAAAACATGATTATTTAAATGTACAATAAAATGACTCTCAAAACAGTTTTAAAATATCTTAAGTCATAGAAAATTCAGAATAAACATGGAGTTTTCAAAAGCTTTCCCCTAAAATTACTTCAGCACTAGTTCCTTAAAATAAACATACATTTACTGCCATTTCTGCAAGTGGAATAGCAGAAAGGTTATGCCTAGCAGGGAAGAGGTCACAGGCTCATTACCAGCAGCAGTTAGAAAACATGATGGGCTGAGGTGATGTTCAGTGAGAGGAGCACTTACTACCCAAGTGTGAAGACCTGAGTGTAGAGCATGTCTGGAATTCAGTGCTTTATGGTGAGATGGGAGCAGAGCCAGAAGAACTGTGGGAAGCTCATGGACCACCTAGTCTGCAACTCCTTCTGAAACAAAGTGGAAGGTGAGGATCAACACCTGAGGTGATCCTCTGACCATCTGTTGGCTGTGGTACATGATCACATTAACTTGTGCACACACAGACAATAAAAAGTTATCTGAATTTGGTTTCCTCATAAAAAGCAAATCAAACATATTTTGTGTCACCTGCTCTCCATTTTTAAGACAAAAGAAAATATAGGAAAATTGTAAAAACATAGCCATCGTGAAATATGTGCATGTGAAGGTGGTTGTGATTCCTTATTACTTACCTTTGTACCACAGTACAAGACAGTTTCATTTCTCTACACATCTAGGATTTTCTTTGCAAATAAACTCACTGAGATTTTTAGCTTAATTTGAAGTTGTAAGTTTAACTACACTTAAAAATTATAGTCATATAAAACTGAAGTTTACCACATCATCGAAGCCCGCAAGGTAGGCCCAATGCCCAGGAAATGGGTCATGATTAGCATGGGCACCCAAAATGGATGGAAGAGTAGGGATCATAACTGACTGCAAAGGAATGAGGATTTCACTAAACGCTGGGTCTTCTACCAGTTTTTTAAGCATTTTAAAGTGAGTGCTCATGCTTAATGTAGAATTACTTCCATCAACCTGAGAAAAGAAAAACCAACACAAATAGTAAATTTCAATTTTTTTGAGTTTACCTAGAATTAGAGAACTTTAAGCACAGTAAACACTTCATTTTTACAATCTCAACTGCTCAGCACTGTACTGTCCTAAGTATTTTAAATCACCTCATGTAGACCTACTACCTCTTTTTTTCTTTTAATTTTTTTTTTCTGAAACGGGGTTTCTCTGTAGTTTTGAGCCAGCTCTTGTAGAGCAGGCTGGCCTTGAACTCACAGAGATCCACCCGCCTCTGTCTCCCAAGTGCTGGGATTAAAGGCATGCGCCACCACCGCCTGGCACATTTTAATTTTTAATTGATGAAGTAAATTGTTATATTTTTCTTTTTTATATTTATTTTTTATGTATACAATATTCTGTCTGTGTGTATGTCTGCAGGCCAGAAGAGGGCACCAGACATCATCAGAGATGGTTGTGAGCCACCATGTGGTTGCAGGGAATTGAACTCAGGACCTTTGGAAGAGCAGGCAATGCTCTTAATCTCTGAGCCATCTCTCCAGCCCCAACCTACTACCTCTTTTACCCCATGACACTACTCTATCATAGGAGTGTCTAAACAGGAGAGGACGAGTACAAACAAGTGATCTATTATGAGACATGTGAAAATCTGTAATAACTTCTTTTGGTCATCAAATCTCATTTGGCAACAAAATGATACCTGAATTTCTTAGTGTAAAGATCAATGCAATGTGTGTTTGATTAGGAGATATGCCAGCAGATTATCATCAGTTACAATATAAAGTATGAATACCTTTAAAATCAGAAAAAGAATTAAATTTCTAAGTGTAGTTTGCCATGAAGGTTTCAGATGAAGAACTAAGCACTTGACATAAAGTGGTACCTTACAAGGCTGATATCTAAAAAATAAGTTTCCTTAATGCCAAGTACGTAAGAGGCCAAATAGAATTAATGGGAATAATGAAAGACTGTACTTTTTGAGAATGTATTCATGAGAGGAGGGAGAGAAATAGGGTCACCTGTATCCTTTTACCTATAAATGGCTAATGGACTTTGATTATTTGGCGAATGACACTAGCTATTTGTCAGACAAAGAACCTCTCTCTTTAATAATTATCCCACACACTTTTATCTCCCCTATGTTCTTTTGCCTTTTTTCCCTAATTCCTCACACAGAATAGTGCTCTACTCCTTTAACCACCTTCCTACTTCAGTCACAAGTATACTGAAAATAATACTTTTTACTCTGTGATAGCCATCTGATTATTTTTCTACAAACCTATCAGCAATTCAAGGCAGGTTTCTATTAGTAATCTTTGTTACCTCAACACAGTGCCTGTGCACTGAAAAATATATTGAAAAAATGAAAATCAAGGGCTTGGGTTAGAGCTCATATGTTAAGTGCTTGCCCACTATGCATAAAGCCTTGGGTTTCATAATCCAACACTACAAAAAGGCAAAGACTAACAAACAAAACCATCCATTCTCTTTCCTATCGCACATGAGGGTTAACAGACAAGTTTTCAAAGCTTAAGGAAATGACAACATAATTAGTGGCTGCTCTAATTCATTTTACATATATTTTTATGGTTGAGTTACTCTTTTACTTAAAACTATCTGATAACTAATAAAACTATATTTTCAGAAAAATTCAGAAATATAAAGGACATCTGAAAGAGGGACATATGTTACAAGTTTAAAAAAAATAAATTTATTAAGATAAATCATTTTGGCATAGAGATGTAGCTCAGTGGTAAAGCCCTTGCCTAGCAAGATCAGGTTTCTGGTTCAATCTTTAGTATTATGAAGAAAGGGGGGGGCCGAGCGAGGTAGAAAAGATTCATTAAAATATATCATTCGATACATTTTGATCCATGTATACTGACATACTTAAAACTCTTAATTTAAAGAAAAGAATCAGCTCAAATCACCTGTAAGTTTCTGTACAACATTTAACATTGACTAATAATCACTAAGATCTGTGACATTACCGATTTATTGCACAATTCTAGCAGCTTGTCTGTTAGGCGAGTTGCATCTCCAACAAACTTTTCTAAAGACTTTTCCATATAGATAGCTTTGTTAAGAATTTCCTTGCATCTGTTCACACGCATGGGATAAGAAGACTGTCAATTAAAAAAAAGAGTAAATTCAATTAAATATGAAATCTGGTAAAAACCAACTAAAGGGAATAATCATGAGGTGAGTTTATAATGATAAGCATACAGGAAATCAATCTGATAACATCAAGAGCCATAAAGAAATTTTAATCCACTGGGCAATAGTGGTGCACGCCTTTAATTCCAGAACTCTTAAACAGAGGCAGGTGAATCTCTGTGAGTCTGAGACCAGCCTGGTATACAGAGCTAGTTCCAGGACAGGTTCCAAAGCTACAGAGAAACCCTGTCTCATTAATTTATGAATTCCCTTGAAAGGATCTACATTGAAGAAATAATCTGATATTTTGATATGTAGTAAAACAGAAAAAAGGAAAATAAAACAAAGAAAAGCTTAATGATTTAATGAATAGTTAGAGCTATTTTATAATTTTATCCAACTACTAAAATGTGTCTTCAAAGAATATTAATACAATTTATCAATTGTTAAAGTTAAACATACTAATGGGCACTAATTATGTAGTTTTTGTTTCAGTATTAGACTAAGTATTTTGAACTAAAACATTCAGGAAAAGGAAGTTATCATAGGGCTGAAGAGATAACTCAGTGATTAAGAGCACTTGTTTCACAGAGGACCTGAGTTCAATTCCCAGCAAACTACTGTAGCACAATGATCTTGTCCACTGTAAATATTTGTCACTCGTATTGGTTTAATAAACGCTGATTGGCTAGTAGCCAGTCAGAAAGTATAAGAAGGGCAACCAGACTAGGAGAATTCTGGAAAAAGGAAAGCCAGAGACACAGTTGTCATCCAGAAGCAGAGGAAGATGAGAATGCCTTACTGAGAAAAGGTACCAATCCATGTGGCTAAACATAGGTAAGAATTATGGGTTAATTTAACTTGTAAGAGATAGTTAGTAATAAGCCTGAGTTAATAGGCCAAACAGTTTATAATTAATATAAACCTCTGTCTGTTTATTTGGGAGTGAAGAGCTGCGGGACCTGGCAGGACAGAAACATCCATCTACAACACTCACATGGCACGTTACAACTGTTTATAAACTCCAGTGGACTTAGCACATTCTTCTGTTCTCTGTGGACACCAGGCATGCAAGAGGTGTGCAAATATACATTTAAGAAAAATATTCATACACATAAAACAAATCTTTAAAAAACTGGTTATCACAACTATTTACTAAAAACTTCATGAGGAAAACATATGTTCAAGTCTTTAATCTTAACATACTGGTCACTTCTTTTCATATGATAAGAATCTTAAAATATTTAAACAAGGTAATATTTTTCTCTGTTAGAAAGTATTTAAAAATTACTAAGAATATAGGTTAGAACCTTGGCACTTTCATTTATATATTTTCTTTAAAAATCTAGGCCATAATAAGTGTTAGGAGACACTGTGGTCACTAACTAATGTACTACCTTTGACACAGCTGTCATCATCCACATGGCTTGCTGAGGATAGGCTAGAAACACCTTGGCTATTATTTCCATCAAGACAACAAAAACTTCATCATGAGAATGACAAATTCGAGAGATCAACTGTGAAAAAGCTGTCAAAAACTGATACGGAGCTAAACGGTTTGTGTGCTCTGTGAGAACGCTATTTATTCTAGACAAATCATTTCTCATTTGGACTCGATCAGAACGGCCACCTAGGGGAAAGGAAAAAAAAAAAAAACAGGTTAAGTCAGGGGAAAAAAAATAAACATCAGTATATCAATTCATTTCACAAAAATAAATGTGATAAACATTGCTTTTAAAATACATTATCTGTATCCCCACAGCTAGTTCACTGTTAGATAGTTTGTGCAAATAGGAAAGCATTTAGTCTAAGAGTCATTTGTTTTTAATCATTCATTGTAAATTTTAGGATAAATTACACACTTAAACTGACATCTTTCAAAGTGTTAAGGTTATCAAGAAATAAAAAAGACTTCATTCCTGAATTACAACTACATTAAAAGTCTATCTTTCTGCTTCTTTTCATATTTTATTTCTTTTCCTAAGATTTACTTTTATTACTTTTCAATTGTGTGTGTGTGTGTGTGTGTGTGTGTGTGTGTGTGTGTGTGTAACATGCACATGCGCACATGAGAGCAGGTACCTGGAGGACAGAAGCTTGGATCCACTGCCCAACATGGGTGCTGGGATTAAATTCAGGTCTGTGAGAGCAGTATGTACTCTTAATTGCTGAGCCATCTCTGCAGCTCTCACACTAAAGTTTCTCACGAGATTAAATTAAACCGTTAATTACCGTTTTCTAGTGGTATTGTCATGCCAAATGTTATTTTATACCAAAGTTATGATTCTTCGTAATGCTTTAGAATTTTTACAAAAAGAATTATACCTTTTTCCCATTCATATGCCTTAGCACCAAAATCAAGCCATAGTGATAACATTCGCGGCATTGACTGATAAATGAACTGATTTCCATACTGAAGAGATCTGCAATTATATAAATGAGAAATATGATTAGCACAGAGTTCTTTTTTAGGTTTATATGAATTACAATTTAAAATCTTAAACTACCACTTCAGTTATGTACAGCATTCTGACAAAAACTATGGTATCACCCGTCTATCTACCTCTCTGCTCTTGAAGTCAGTATATAGCAAAGGCTGAGACCCTGAATCCTCTGCTTCTAACTTCTTCTAAGTCAGACTACAAGCATGGGTATTTATTTGATGCCACATGTCAAACCCAGGGCTTCATGGATGCTGAACAATCATCCTACCTACTGAAATACACCCCGACCCCTGAAATAACGGTATTGATATTTCTTCCTAGTAGGTTATTCCCCCGTTCATCTTTTCTAGCTAAAGTATTTAGTTAGCATTAAAAATAACACATGTTTTAAGAGTTAAAGTCTTTTAATACTTCATTCAAATGATCCTCACAATCTGTACCTTCATTTGTATTCCATGGCAATAAGCTTTGGTGAGCCTTAGTCATTCTATTTCTGGGAAATTACATTTCTGCATTTTTCTTTATGCTTTGTTCCTTTACAGTTGATCATGAAAAAGATATATTTTTATAACCACAAAGCCAGAAGCCTTAGCTTTTACCACAGACTTGCCCTAAGTATGTAACTTTTAGATGTGTCTGCTTTATTTCTGGTATGCTGCATATGTATCTCCATCCATTCCTGGAGAAAAGTGTTAACTACCACAAATTATGCAGAGGGTTTCCCACATTTAGAGAAACCACAGGCATCAGCAAATCTAGAGTATAACAGCTAAGCTTATATTGGCTAAGCTTATCTCAGGAAAACTATCTTCCTGATACTCATGATATTTGTAATCACGACTTCTCCCCTGCCAGACAAGTTTTTAAAATATTTGTATCATTCATTTTTATATCAGCATAGAAATTCTATTATATTCCTGAATGTTTTATATCTTTAAAGTTTCATTCCCCAATTAAATTTTTTGAGGACAAACATTCACACTAAAACAGTAATAATAATTCAAGGTGCATTCAGTTATTCAAGTGAATATATCATAATAGCTAACTTTTACTCCTTTAAAAATATAAAGAGAGGAGCTGGAGAGGTAGTTCAGTGGTTAAGAGCACTTTTGCTCCTGCAGAGGACCCAGGATCAATGCCCAACACCCACACAGTGATTTATAATCATTTACAACTCCAGTTTCCAGAGTATCTGATGCCTTCCTAGCCTTCATAGGCACCAAGCACATACATTAGACATATACATACACACAGGCAAAACACATAAAATAAAATGAGGATATCTAATTAAAAAAAAAACTTTAAATGCCAGCATAAAAAAAATTCCAAAATTTTAAGTATCACAGCTGTAAGTATACAGAAGAAGTAGAGCGTGGATCCTGGGTGGTGGTGGCACATGCCTTTGATTCCAGCACTAGGAAGGCAGACAGATCTCTGTGAGTTCGAGGCCAGCCTGGTCTACAGAGTGAGTGCCAGGACAGGTACCACAGCTATAGAGAAACCCTGTCTTTAAAAGACAAAAACAAAAACAAAAAAAGAAAAAAAACGTAGAGCATTGCACCACACATTTAATAACCTCAGTATTCAGGAGGCTAAGACAGGCAGACGAAGATGTCAGCTTAGGCTATATAGGTAAGACCACACCACAAACAAATCTTTTGAGCCAGCCTGGTCTACAAGAGCTAGTTCTAGGACAGCCAGGGCCGTTACACAGAGAAATTTTGTCTCAAAAAACAAAAAGCAAACATATTCATTAATTATTAGTAATTACAGCTATGGAAACAAATGAGTGAAATTGAGTTTAGAGCTCACAAAAACAGAAATTTCCTTAGCAAAAGGAAATCTGGCTAAGTGTTGTTATAAGTATTTATCCTGAAAAATGATAAAATGTGAAAATAAGGAATCTTAATAAGGTTATTGCTGTTAACTCAGAATCCTTCAGTAGAAAATAACAGCACAGGGGAATACAAGAAAATTATGAAATGCATATGTGTGTGTGTGTGTGTGTGTGTGTGTATATGTGTGTTTGTGTGTGTGTACTGGCATCTGAAATTAAAAGTTATATTCCGACCATAGCTGGAAGATCAAGAAGTTCAAGTTCAAACTTCGCTACTTAGTGAATTTGAGGCTAGCTTGAGCTACATAAGATCCCACCTCACAAAACAAAATGAAAAGTTGTATTTCATTTTCTGCCTAGTTCAAGATTAAGTTTCTGACAGGCATGGTGGTACATTTCCTGTAATTCTAGTACTGAGGACACTAAGGCAGAAGACCATGAGTTCAAGAATGGTCTGAGCTATAAAGCAAGACTCAAATCTCTAAAATTCAAAAGCAAACAAAGAGACAAAAAAGACAAGCTCTTTATTTAGTCTAACTTCAAAATAATGTTCATATTTGCTATTTTTTTTAACAGGATTTGACTAAGAGAAAATACTCAATTACCATTAAATTTAACAAACATTAGGTTTAAGGTCCTCTGAAATACTATACAAAATTTTGGGGGGATGACTGTCACAGCCTCCTCAATTTGGAATTATAAGTATGGGCCACCATGTCCAGAAAATGGCTGATTAAAAGTTTTTTTTACTGTTAAAAATGCTATGCAAGTGCTCTACTATTGTTATATCTGCAATCCAGCACTGTTGATTTTCTAAAACTATATCTACATATACCCTTTGTACACACACACACACACACACACACACACACACACACACACACGGAATCTTTCAAGATTAAGGAAAAACTGTATGAAGAAAAATATTCTGGGATTGGAGAGATGGCTCAGCTCTGCTTGTTCTTAAAGAGCACCCAGGTTTAGTTGCTAGCACCTGTAGGGCCCTGTCTTCCCTGTTCCTTGAGGTCAAAACACAGGATGCAAGAATTGTTTATGCTAACCAGCTTAGCTTCCCCTGCTCATTCTGCCAGCCAGAGGGAATTAGTTCAAGGCCTTGTTTCTGTCATTGCTATGATAATTTCACCTGCTAAGAAGGTCCTCACAGGCGCCCTAAATCTCCTCCCATCTGTCTGTCAGGGTTCCCAGCTCCATACCCCCTGCTTGGCTGTTCTGCCACTTGGCACCAGGTGGTCAACACTATGATCTCACTCCCAGGTGGGAGGGGGGCTCTCATCCTCTTGCCTCCAAGTATATAAGCCTACGTGTGCTGAATAAAGATTGACATTTACCCTTTGGGCAAATGATCCGATCTCTCTGTGTGTGTGTGTCTGTTCAACTCCTAGGATACTGATCCAGACTTGCGGCCTGGTACAGGAAAGCGCGCCCTGTGCCAGGAGAGTGAGGTTTCACAGAAAAGCACGCGGGACAAGCACCTACAAGGCAATTCACAATCATTATAATTCCAGTTTCAGGCGATGTGATGCCTTCTTTCCTGGCTTCCAAGAGTACTGTACATGCACATGGTAAATATACATGCAGGTACGTAGGCAAACACTCATACATGTAAAATAAGGTAAATGAAACATTAGAAAAAGGAAGGAAAAGTATTTTCTCTCAGTTAAGTTGGTGGAATGAATCCATGCTTTGTAAAACAGAAAACATCCTGAACATGCTATGATATGTGATAAAATTCATTCATATTTAATCTCAAACACGCAGTTCTCATACTCACCTTCCAAAATGCAGGACTATATACCGGATGAGATCACCTTGCTTTTCCATTTTGTTGTCTGTTACCATGGGCATCAATTTGTCATAGTACTTGGCAAGGTAGAAATGTCCATCTTCCCACTCTGGCAGAAATGAGGTCACATCCTATGAAAAGACATAGGCTACATATCTAAGCAAATTTCATAGTAGGCTGGCGCATAATGTACTAATATGTGATTAAAAAAATCAAAAGTATGCAACACCCCCGCCCCCCATAAAAGCAGGGAGATGGTGGTGCAGGCGTTTAATCCCAGCACTCGAGAGGCAGAGGAAGGCGGATCTCTGTGAGTTTGAGGCCAGCCTGGTCTAGAAAAGCTAGTTCCAGGACAAACTCAAAAGCTATAGAGAAACCCTGTCTCGAAAAAACAAAAACAAAACAACAAACAAACAAAACAAAACCAAAAAACACAGTACACAGCAATTTCAAGTTGTTGTATGTAACTCTGGTTTAATACACAGTATTCCATTAGAACAATAAGCTCAAATGTATGGTGTGGATAAACATTCTTGCCAGGATGGACAACAACTGTAATAGTAGCACTGAGGAAGCTGAGGCAGCAGGATTTCAGTAAGTTTGAGACAAACCTGGGATATATATATATAGTGAGTTCTAGGCCAATTTGGAATACAAAGTAAAGTCCTGTCTCAAAACAACACACACACACATCCAAAGCCCCAAACAATCAGAAAGCAAAACCCACTTCAAACAAAACATTCTTGCACATAACCTATGCAGTCATGCTAGGGCAGATTATATTCATGATATGAGCCTCGTATGAAATTACAGTTTCTTCTACGGTTAATGTTACTGGTTTGGTTATAGACATGCCTCACCATGTTGTGCTGAGGCTGCTGAGGAAAAAGCGCCATGAGTTTGGCCCTAGTATGACTTGCACAACTGAGTTCCTAGCGGGCAACAGATAGAAGGCATGAACTGATTTTAACCACCTACTTACCCCTAAAAGGAAGTCCTGGCTTAGACTAACAGTTGATTTGTTTAGAATGTGAAGGTGGGATCAATTTTTCCCTACTGTGAAACATCTAAATGACAGAGCACCATGTTTGAGAATTATTTTTTAGTGTCCTATAATAATTTATAACCTGTCTAGTTATAAAACTGTTCTGTTCTACTGGTTTATCTAACTGTATAAGAATATAGTATTTTGATTATAAAACCTCTGCAGGTTTTGACATGTGTGTATGCTGGTTAGTCTCTGGTTTTCCCAACAGTTATTATACTATAGCTTTCCAACCTGCTTAGGGATGCGAAAGACTGGCACTGATGATTTCTATCATTGAGCTTGCTTAACCTGCTAACTTCTAGAAGATTAGGGAGTAGGAGTGAGTCAAGGTTGTTTAAATCTCTGGTTTTCTTCCTGCTGAATTGTAGCTCTGTCTCTGCTCCTACACTCAAGGTGTGGTCCAGCGGCGCCTTCCTACAATAATAATCCTTTAATTCAGGCAATGCTCTCCTATCTTGTTCCTTCTGATCTAGAAGTGGTAATGATTCACCAATCTCTGTTGGTTTCCTTTAACATGATTATTTATTAAACTTTTTATTATCTCTTTTAAATTTCCATCTATTTTCTAACTGCATCCAACCTCATACAATACTGTAAAGGTATCTTGGATATATTGGCACGTTAAGGCTATTATGACAGCTAATAATCTCTAGGATCCTGGATTGTTTTTTAGATATAAAAAATACATTATTGGGGCTGGAAGGATGGTTCAGCGGTTAAGAGCATTGCCTGCTCTTCCAGAGATCCTGAGTTCAATTCCCAGCAACCACATGGTGGCTCACCCCATCTGTAATGAGATCTGGTGCCATCTTCTGGCCTACAGGCATACATGTAGGCAGAATACTATATACATAATAAATAAATAAAACCCCCAAAAAAGAAAGAAAGAAAGAAAAAGACATTATTAACAAAAGAGGTAAAATTTCTGAAAATAGAATTATGGTTGTACAAGTTACTAAAATTAGAGAAGTCTATAATTAGAGAATTCTATACAGGAATTCTCTGGGCTTCTTTGGCTAACTAATTTTTAAGTTCATTTCAAACTAAATTAAAAATTAAAAAACTAAGACATTAGTAAGACAAAATGTCTTGGTTATTATCAGCCTTGGCATTTTCACATAACTTTTAAATTCTAGTTGTCAATTACCTATTTGTTTTTTTGATAAAGACTGCATCAAACTTACAGGTCATTTTATAGTGAAATGACATCTTTACATTATTGAGTTTTCTCATTTAAAACTGTGTTACACTCCCAATTTACTTAGGTCTTTATTTAGCACACAAGGGCTGGAGAGACTGCTCAGTGGTTAAGAGCACTGGCTGCTCTCCCAGAGAACCCAGGTTCAATTCACAGCATCAAGCTAACAGCTCACAACCACCAGTAACTCCAGTCTAGGGGATCTGCCTGGCTTACAGTGGCACCAGCTGTATGGTGCACAGATATACATGCAGGTAAAAAAAACCCAAAATATAAAAATAAATAAATAAAATTAAAAACTCACTCAATAATTTTTCATAATTTTTTACTATAGATTTTTTTTAATGGGAAATTATAATTACATCATTTCCCACTGCCAACCTTCTCATATACTCTTTGGTTTCAAATTAATGGCTTCCTTTTCATTAACATATACACATATATTCCTAAATGCATACATACAACATGTTCAGTTTGCATGATATTTGTATATATGTTTTAGGATTTAACCATTTGATATTGGATAACCTAGACAGGTTTTAAAGAATTTTGAATAACTTAATCCTAGGTGTTGGTCTTTTTTCTTTCTTTCTCTCTCTCTCTCTCTCTCTTTCTTTCTTTCTTTCTTTGTTCCTTCCTTCCTTTCTTTTTTTTCTTTTCTTTACTTTTCGTGGAAGTGAGGACCTCACCCAGAATCCTGCAATTGCTAAAGTAGTCTACCATTGAGCTAAATACCCTATCCTGATACTTTATAGCTTTGATGCTATTCGAAATGCTTTTGTCTTTTACTTTATGCTTTTCTTTTTCCACTTTTCATGTATAAATGTATATATGTATGCATGTTTTTGCATGCAAGTGCACATGTGTAGGGGCCTGAGCTTCATTTCTAGAACCATCTTCAATTGTTATTCCACCTTATTAATCGACACAGAATCCCTCAATCTAACCAAGAGTTTGTCAATATGACTAGTATTGATAGCTAGCTTGCTCTGGGGCTGGCCCATTTCTGCCTTCCTAGGGTGAAATTAGAGTTAAACTACCACATGTTTCCATCATTCATGTAGGTTTCTAGAATTTTTGAACTACAGTTTTCATACTAGAATAGCAAGCACTCTAACTGCTGAACCATCTCCCCAGTCCCCTAAGTTGTATTTTTCTGAGGCATAATTTTCATATAAACCATTAAGTTTGGACATATAAGTGTTTGACAAATAAGTATATCTGTGGAACAATGGCACCAATCAAAATAATAAATATTAATTAATACAACTGTTTCTGGAGTTCCTGTTTTGTCCTACACCTACTGGCCAGACAAGTATTGATATTATCTATCAATACACATTACTTTTACTTACACCGGTTTAATATGACATAATTAACGCATATATCATATCCCTCTTCTTTCATTAAACACATCTGTGATATATATGTGCCTAGTTAGATATACAAAGAACTCATTTCTCTTTTTAATGGGGGAGGCATGGTCTCATTATATAGCCCAGGCTGACCTTAAACTCATGATCCTTTTGCTTCTACTTCCTGAGAGCTGGCATTATAAATGTGTGTACCACTATGTCCCACCCTTAAAAATTCATTTTTTAATAACTTTGGACCATATCATAGCTTATCTACTTTTCTGCCATAGACCAGATGACCTATTTTGTTTTTAATGAATAAAATTGCAATTATTTTATACAACTGATTTTATGAAGTTATGTAATTGTTTATCTTGGCTACATATCTAGAAATAAAATGGCTGACAAATCTTAGGTGCATGACAAAACTTATACTGCTACCAGGCATGAAGAGAGATCTAGCTGTCACAATAATAGGTTTGCTAGTCTTTTAGATGTTAGCCATTCTAACCTCTGAAGTGGCTACCTCACTGTGATTTTAACTTGCACTTTACTACTAATGTCTTTAAACATCTTTTCATTTGCCTTTCATCCATTTATATGTACTCTGTAAGAAGTGTCTATTACAAGTTTTGATAGATATATTGAGTGATTTTTCCTGAGTTCTTCTAATTTACATATAAGCCTGTTGGTAGATACACAGCATATTACCCCACCCCTCCAGTCCATGGCTTTCTTGACAGTGTCTTTTCTATAGTATGCTTTAGCGTTCATGGAACTCCAATTTATAAGACTTTCCTCTGTGGTTAAGGTTTGTTTAATTTTTTTTAACCTATGAAACTTTCATCTAAACTAAGGTAAGAAAGATTTCCTTCTATTTCTTTTATGTTTAAGTTTATAAGTTTAGCTTTCAGTTTTAGGCATATTAAAGTCCAATTTGAAGTAAATTTAGCTAATTAGATAGTCCAAGATTATCTTTTTCTCACACAGTTTTCTAGCTTCCAAAACATTAGTTACTTGTAGAATGTAGGTTTTTTCATTTTTATTTTTAAAAATTATTTTTTTAAAAAAAGGGTAGAGAGACGACTCAGGGTTAAAAGCACTTGCTGCTCTTGTAGTCTGATTCTAAGCACACAGTTATGACAACCTATAACCTCAGCTCCAGGGGATCCAACACCCTTTCTGTTGTCTTTAGACACCTCACCTCACCTGCATATTGCCCCACTATACACACACACAATTATAAATGAAATGTTTTTAAAAAATAAAAATGTATTGTGTGCATGTATGTCAAGTACATACAAACATATACACAAATAAATATAATAAAACATCACCTTTCACAAGTTACAAATAACATTAAATATCTTGGGATGACACTAACCAAAGGAGTGAAAGATCTGTTCAATAAGAACTTTAAGTCTTTGAAGACAGAAATTGAAGAAAATACCAGAAAATGGAAAGATCTACCATGCTCGTGAATAGGTAGGATCAACATAAAAATGGCAATCCTACCAAAAGCAATCTATAGATTCAATGCAATCCCCATCAAAATCCCAAAACAATTCTTCACAGATCTTGAAAGAATAATACTCAACTTCAGATGGAAAAACAACAACAACAACAACAAAAAAAACCCCAGGATTGCCAGAATAATCCTGTACAATAAAGAAACTTCTAGAGGCATCACCAACTCTGACATCAAGTTCTATTATAGATCTACAGTATTGAAAACAGCTTGGTACTGGCATAAAAACAGACAGGTTGACTGTCTGGAATCGAACTGAAGACCCAGATATTATCCACACCTATGAACACCTGACTTTTGACAAAGAAGCCAAAATTATAAGATGGAAAAGAGAAAGCATGTTTAACAAATGGTGCTGGTATAACTGGATGTTAACATGTAGAAGAATGAAAATAGATCCATATCTATCCTCATGCACAAAACTCATGTCCAAATGGATTAAAGACCTCAATATAAATCCGATCACACTGAACTTGATAGAAGAGAAAGTGGGAAGTAGCCTTCAATGCATGGGCACAGGAGACCACTTCCTAAATATAACACCAGTAGCACAGACACTGTGAGCAACAATAAATAAATGGGACCTCTTGAAACTGAGAAGATTCTGTAAAGCAAAGGGCACACAGTCAATAAGACAAAAAGGCAGCCTACTGAATGGAAAAAGTTCTTCACCAACCCCACATCAGACAGAGAAATGTTCTCCAAAAATATAAAAAGAACTCAAGAAATTAGACATCAAAATTCCAAATAATCCAATTAAAAATGGGGTACAGATCTAAACAGAATTCTCAACAGAAGAATCTCAAATGGCTATAAGACACTTAAGGAAATATTCAACATCCTTAGCCATCACGGAAATGCAAATCAAAACGATTCTGAGATACCATCTTACACCAGTCAGAATGACTAAGATTAAAAACACCAATGATAGCTTATGTTGGAGAGGATGCAGAGTTAGGGAAACACTCCTCTATTACTGGAGGAAATGCAACTTCTACAACCACTCTGGAAATCAGTATGGCAGTTTCTTGGAAAATTGAGAATCAACCTACCTCATGACCCAGAAATACCACTCTTTAGGCACACACCCAAAGGATGCTCAATCATACTATAAGGACATTTGTTAAACTATGTTCATAGCAGTATTATTTGTAAAAGCCAGAACCTGGAAACAGCCTAGATGCCCCTCAACTGAAGAATGGATAAAGAAAATGTGGTACATTTACACAATGGAGTACTACTCAGCAGGAAAAAACAATGACATCTTGAAATATGCATGCAAATGGAACTAGAAAACAGATCCTGAGTGATCCAGAAAGACGAACATGGTATGTACTCACTCAAAAGTGGATGCTAGCTGTAGAGTAAAGGACAATAAGCCTATATTCCATGACTCTAGAGAAGTTAAGTAACAAGGTGAACCCTAAGAGAAACAGATAGATCCCCCTGGGAAGGTGAAATACACAAGATTTCCTGACAAAATTGGGAGCATGGAGGTGGAAGTGCAAGCTGTCTGATGAGGATAATCTGCATTTCTTATAAGGAAATAAAGCTGCCAAGATGAAACATTTATTACTAAGAAATGTGATTGTCTAGTTGTTCTCTGTTTGAATATTTATGAAGTTTGCAGTTCATGTGTGACATTTCCATAAACTGTCCTGATTAATGAATTTAACTGTAAGTGTTATGAGCTGATGTCTTAAATTACATTTTGTTTTGTCTGCATTCATGGTATGAAAGGAAACTTTAAGGCTGAGCAATGCTTAGTGGATTTGAATTGGGTGACAAACCTGCCATGCCACATAATGTAAGCAGCATACATGAATGCAACACTGAGGAGTTTCAACAAGGCAAACTCTCGCCAATTGCTAGATTTCCTGAGCTGGTATAGACCATAGGTTGGCTCAGAAGTTCGTCCAGGGGACTCTTAGGTAAGTACTAAGGAAAGATATTAAAGTGAAGCTCTTTCCAACATAGTTCTTCAGATCCATAGAATACAGAAGAG
Organism: Myodes glareolus; assembly: GCF_982192425.1. Classification (NCBI taxonomy): domain Eukaryota; kingdom Metazoa; phylum Chordata; class Mammalia; order Rodentia; family Cricetidae; genus Myodes; species Myodes glareolus. The sequence continues at coordinate 54,526,653 of NC_142029.1, read as the reverse complement.
AAGGATTTTAGTAAGTCTTCATCTTGGAAACAACAGGAAGGGCTAACAGAAAGAAGTAATGAAAGTGACCTATGGTTTACCGTCCAGAGCCTCTTGGATTTCTATCTTGTTCTACTAAAAGGATGAACAAATACAAGATTGATACAAGGCTGCAAACCTTGCACGTTCCTCTTGAAGCTGCCTGGTTAAGTCTGTATCCATCTCCTTCTTTGTTTCTCCTTACAACTTCATATGTCCTCTAAAATGCAAGACTTTAGAAAGCTCCATTTGTATGTATGAGACCAAAGGCAGCTTGCTCACTTTTGAAATCACCATCCCCAGCCAGGAGTGTTTGAAGTACATTGGTTGAGCGTAGACTGACACTTTTGGCTCCAAGGAAAGAGTTTAAATAAAGATGATTTTCTGAGTTATAGAAAGATAGACATCCTTTAAAACCATGTTATAATCTTGACCTATTTTAATATGAAAATACAAAATTTTGCATGTATTCATAAGAAAATTAATCTTATGAATTTTTTCTCCATAAATTATTTAAGCTGACTATTAGCTCTCAGAAGAGACTAGCAAAGTAAACGTGTGGACATTTTCCAAACACTTCTTTATCTGCAGATAATTTACAACTTTGGTCTTAGTTTCTGAAAAACTTCACCTCTGCTCTTCTTTATCATTTTTGAGTTACTCATTTATTCCTGTTTGATAAAATTCCTGTTTGATAATATTCCTTCATATTTCAAGATGTATCAACCTTATACTACCTCTTACACTTGAATTAGTTCTAAAATAAGCCATGTTACTAAACATTTGAATAATTCAAGAATATTTAATCTGCAATATTTTCTTTTCTTTTTCTTTTTTCTTTTTTTTTTTTTTTTTTTTTTTTTTGGTTTTTCGAGACAGGGTTTCTCTGTAGCTTTGGAGCCTGTCCTGGAACTAGCTCTTGTAGACCAGGCTGGCCTCAAACTCAGAGATCTGCCTGTCTCTGCCTCCCGAGTGCTGGGATTAAAGGCATGGGCCCCACCACCCGGCCTGGGTGTTTACCTTGATTGCTCTCAACTTTCTTTTGAAGACAGTCTATTAACCTCTGATTCAGCTGAACTGACAGACCAGTAAGTCCTAGGAATTCTCCTATCTCTCCATCTCTTAGATTAAAAGTGCATACTGTGGCACCCAGCTTTTTCAAACTGACCTAATACCACTCTGGTTGAAGAGCTAGTGGATAAGGCAGAAGACTATCAATTTATTTCCTCCAATGGAGTGCTGGTATTACAGCACCCTCATGGCAGTTCACAACTTTCTCTAACTCCAGTTCTTAGGGGATCTAACATCCCCACACAGACAAACGTGCATATAAAATAAAAAAATAAATAAAATTAAAAAATCATTTCATACATAAAAAACAAATGGTTTTTATTACATATATACTTACCTTATATTTCTTCATAATTGCATTGCTTTCAAAGTTAGCTGTTTCTTCCATAAACCGGCCAACTAGCAGTGTAGCTCGTCCATGAATTAACATGTGCTTACTCTCAGTTGGGGATTTATTTTCAGGAAAACATAATTCAACACCCTTTTGAAGAACAATAAGTGCCTGGTGAACATCACCCTAAAGGAAAAGAAGGCAATTAACAAGTTTTTAATTTAAGAATATATTCTTAGTCAGACAGCGGTGGCACATGTCTTTAATATCAGTACTTGGCAGGTGCAGTTGAATCTCTGAGTTCAAGGCCACCAGGGTTCTGGAGAGAAACCTTGCCTCAACAAATTCATTTGTAAATTAATGTTTATCTCTCACTCTTAATTAAAGTCGTAAGATGGCACTGATTCATTTCATGCATCTGTTAATTCATTCATTTTAAATTAAAGTACAAGGAACTGAAGATATACATACATAGATGATTTGGAATAACAATAATCCATAAATTAAAATCTCTGGCTTAAAAAGCTCAGTTAACTGGACGTGGTGTTATATGTCTATAATATTTCCACCACTCAGAAGATGCAAGCAGAAGGACCACAAATTCAAGGTCAGCCTTGGCTATAGTTAGATAATATCTCAACAAAACCAAACCAAGCAACCAAACAAAAAGAGTAAAAGTTCACAATCAACTGAAGAAACAAACTATGTAAAATACCCAACATGTTTAAGTGCTGGAACATATAAACACAGATGAATACTTTAGTGGAGAGAGAAAGGGGACTCCAAAATCTATCTAAAGGTACAGGAAAATAAAAGAAACCAGTAGTCAGGAAAGATTACAAAACAAAAACAAAAACAAAAACAACGCTCCCCCCCCCCAAAAAAAAAACCACAAAAAACCTGGGGGTTGGAGAGATGGTTCAGTGGTTAGAGCACTGACTGTTCTTCTAGAGGACCCAGGTTCAATTCTCAGCACCTACATGGCAGCTCACAACTGTCTGTAACTCTTGAATACAACAGCTCACCCTGATATACATGCAGGCAAAACACCAACACACATAAAAATATAGATAAATTAATTTTTTAAAATCTCGTTTTGATTCAGAAAAAAAAATCTGAATTTGGTCTTAAAGATGAGTAGAAATTAGCCGGGCAGTAGTGGCTCATACCTTTAATCCCAGCACTCGGGAGGCAGAGGTAGGTGTATCTCTGTGAGTTTGAGGCCAGCCTGGTGGTGTATAAGAGGACAGGCTCCAAAACTACAGAGAAACCCTGTCTTGAAAAACAAACCAACATATTAACAACAACAAAAAAAAAAAAAAGGAGAAATTTTTCTGCACACAATTTAGTGAATGGCATTTTAGCTAGATTTTATTCTTTTTTTTTAATTTCTTTTTTTTTTTAACTTTATTTAACTTTATTTCATGCACATTGGTATAATGATGTCAGATTCTCTTGAACTGGATTTTCAGACAGTTGTGAGCTGCCATGTGGATGCTGGGAATTGAACCCGGGTCCTCTGGAAGAGCAGTCAGTGCTCTTAACCACTGAGCCATTTCTCCAGCCCGCTAGATTTTATTCTATGTGTACAAGTGTGAGATTGAGTGTGTCTATTTGCACGACATATGTACAGGTATACTCAAAGGCCAGAAGAGAGTATCAGATGCCCTGAAACTGTAGTCACAGGTGGTTATGAGCCACTTGATATGGATACTATGGCTGAAACTCATGTTTTCTACAAGAGAACAAATATTCTTAATTACTAGTCATCTCTCCAGTTCCAGAAACACTAATTTTTAATTTTGGCACTTTAAGGTTTGGAATGGGGTCATTATATGGCACTGGCTGGCATGGAGCCCTTGACTTATGATGATCCCCTTGCATCTGTCTCCTGAGTACTATGATTACAGGCCTACACTACCATACCTGGCAAAACAATACTTTAAATTATGATCTATGACCAAGCAGTGATAATGAGTCATCGTTCCCAGTCTACAATACTGATAAAAGTAAACAACTGATACTTAACAGTATGTATGGTCCTCTTTCTCTACAAGTGGTATGTTTGAAGACCTCCACTGGATGCCTCAAATTGTGAACAGTAAAAGCCCTACAGATCCTAGTATTTTTTCAAATATGTATGTATGTATGTATCCATAGTTAAATTTATGAATAAGAGATTAGTAACAATCACTAATAATAAAATTACAATCAAACAATACACTGTCATGAAAGTTATTTAAAAATTATGACTATTTCTGGGATTTTCCAGGAATATTTTCAGCCATAGGTTGACCTCAGGTTACTGAAAGTAGGGAAAGCAAAGAAGAAGATAAGAAGGCTGCTACTTTACCACCATTAAACTTCAGCATTTGTTAGTTTTGATATATTAGAAGCATTTCTGACTTAAAGGCATTTTCAACTTACAATGAGCTTATTGGGATGTAACCCCAACCTAAGCTGAGGGGCAACAGTAGCCTCATTTTAGGTGAAATCTATATAAAGCATTTGTGAGACGGACAAATGAAGCTGAAGGAATAGGACAGCACTCAACCAGAAATGGCCGTGTGTACTTCCCAGAGTTCAGACAATCTAAAATATATAAAGAATACTTTCAAGTATTGAATCATTTGAAGAAGTAATATGTTTCAAAGTGCATTTTGCAAAGGTTACAGACTACAGAAATATAAACAGAAAGTAAGTGAGATACATAAGAAGGTTGTAAAATTGTTAGAGGCTGAAAATAATGGCAGTATTTAAAATAGGATGAAAAAGAGAGAGATGATTCAAGAAACATTTCAAAAGGTAGAGCAAAGATAGATTTAGCTTAAAGTTGGATGTGGAAAGAATTTTAGGTAAAGCCCAGATTTGTCTTAGATAAAAGGATAGAAGTGAGGCTTTTTTAGAAAAATAATGAGAAAAGAAATAGCTATTATTAGGTAATGGACTGCATTTCCAGCATATTGAGTTTAGGCAATACAAAGACTAACACTAGCTCATAAAATGACCTGGTGACATTCACACAGGCTCAATTACCACTTTCCGCATTGGTCCAGGAAACATCTCCCTGTCCTCTCTTAGTTACCACAAAGTTTCTACAATTACATATGACAGCACCTATAGCTACAAAATGTCAACTGCAAAATATGCTATGCCTACTATAAATTCTAAGCTAAATGACTATCATTTAAATATGGGATATAAAATTAGTAAGTAGTTCATACATTTAAAAAATTACTATTTCTATTGCTGGAATCTGGGGGCTGTTGGGAAGTGTCTATGCCTAAACTAAGCCTTCCTGACAAGTGGTGACAGAAGTACATCTTGACAGTAACACTGGGTGTTTCCCAACGCAACGGAGTAAGAAAGTGCTACAATCATTAATGAAGTACATACTGATAACCTACTACATATACAGAAAGTAAACTAAAGTAAGAATTGGTATTTTCCTCAGAAATTTCTCTCAGATGAAAATGGAAAGAACTTTACCATAGGATATAAAATAGGTATTTGAGGACTACAGAATAGAAGCCATCTTCCTACCTAGACTACAGTAGAGAATGAAGAAAAGGACAGAGAAAGAGAGTTCTGAATTTGGACTCAGGATTTCCCCAGCTGAACGTTGATAAAAGTATGTAATTCCAACAGAACATTTTCTGATGAGGTTCCCTTGGCCAGTACCTTGGACCACAGCCATTTTGCCCTTTCCACATACAGTTCGGCAAGTCGCGATTCTCCTGCATTAAGGAGAGCATTGTAGGCTGTTTGATGGTGCCCAGCCTTTCTAGCTACTCTGGCACTCTGCAACCAGCATTCTCCAACCATTTCATTATAATCTGGCCTAAGGAAAAAAAAATGTAGCAAAAATAGGAGAAAAAGAACATCTGTAAGTATATCATTAACTTAAACAGTTCTTCTCAACATAGAACCTTCTCGCTGTACTATTTAATTGCTTACTTTGTAAAGAAACAACAAACAAATACTGGTTTTAAAAGTTTTTTATGCTATTTAATTTGTATCTTAGAAGTCTATCTAGGCTTTTTTCCTTCTTTCTTTCCTTCTTGGTATTTGAGAATCAAACCCAAAGTCTAATACTTGATAGGTACGTACTCTACTAGAAACATCCCAGCAAAAGACTTTATTCTTGACTTGCATTGGTATTTACGTCTCAAGATATGTTAGTTACATTAAAAAAAAGTTAAAAGATAAAAAGATACATATGTATTATATTAACTTTTTTTTGAAACAAGGTCTTCTAAGAAGGTTCACTGACATCTAAGAAGATCCTCCTGTACTGGCTGCCTGAGTACAAAGATTATAGGCAAGCAACATCATGCTTGGCTATAAAATTGATTCTTTAAAAATTTCTTTAAACAGTTTAAAATTCAGTTTATCTTAAAATTTATTTATTTACTTTTATGTGTATAAATATTTTGCTTGCTTACTACGTGTGTGCCAGAAGAAGTACTGAATCCCTGGAACTGGTGTCACAGATGGTTGTGAGTCACCAAGGAGGTGCCTAGAACATAATCCTTATTTTCTGCAAGAGCAGCAAGTGCTTTTTAACCACTCAGCTATCTCTCCAGTCCTTGGTAAAATTGTTATTGTGGTCTAGTTTTGTTACAACTATGTAATGAATTCATAAGTATTGAAAATAGAAAATGTAGATGTAGAAAAAAATACTACCCAAGAAAATATAAACATGATACTAAATTCAAGAGAACTGACTTTTTTTTTAAAAAAAGTAATATGAACCACCTTTTGTTGAGGCTTAATAAAGCTCTCCGAAGGGCCAGGATAGGCTCCTTGGCTCTATAGGAATTCTGGGTCATTTCTAGTCGAGCTGCCCAGTTCAGAGAGTCTTCATAACAACTGTCACCTGGAGATTTGTTAAAAAGTGGTTTGATGCTATGCTCCAACTCACACAGCATGTGCAATCTGAAAACAGACAGAACATGTTAAAATGTTACCACATTCAGTCTTATTAATCTCACATAGTAAGTATATACTTTATCTCAGCTACGAAAAATCAAACTTCTAACATATTTTTTTATTATATAAACAACATTTTTATGATTAAAAACTAAGTGTAAACACCAATTTATTCTCGTTAAAGCATTTAGTGCCTTGATGCTACACTAAAATTCCTATGAATTAAACTGAAGAATATATGAAAACAAAAATCAAACTTTACTGCCAACATAAAAATAAAATATGAATGAATATGAAATATTTATATAATACTGAAATCAATATAAGAGAGCCTCATACAGTAAATACAGTAAAAATAAACCTGTAAAGTGATAGTTAATTTTTTCCCTAGGTCATAGAAGCCATGATACAGTCACACCATCTCTTGCATTTTTATAATAATCAGTGTCTATGACTCTGTGTTGAAGGCCCAAAAATATAGCTGAGTAACTACAGAATGAAATTACATACAGTGATCCAATATCTAGTTTACCTAAGATATTACTGAAGAAGACCACATAGAATATAGTAAATTCTAACAAAAAACTGTATGTTTTTTAAACCTATAATACTTCAATTATAGCATTTATTTTTTAATCATTTTTTTCTCAGATGAATAAGTAACAAAGGAGATTATGTTAAGATATTTTAAAAAGAATATAAGAGCTAATTTGTATTGTTAAGCAATATACCAAAGATATTATCAGAATTATTTACACATAAAAATTATACCAGGTGATATATATAAATGAGGAACATAAAATGGCATTCTTAAAATACCTCACAATAAATTCATATCCTCGTTGGTAGGAGCCTCTTTCAAAGCTTGCAGCTGAAAGAGGTACAATTTGTTCTGCTCTCACTAGTTTCAATGTGTCATAGAAAGCTGCCGTATCTCTTTTTTTAGCTGATAACAGGAGCTGTCCTAGTCTGACACTCCACGTTGTAGATTTCCCATCTGAAATACAAGTCAAGAAGTGCTGTATGAGTGAGTCCAGGATCTAGCTTTGCTGTATTTTATGAGATGGGCAGTAGAAATACTGAACAGATGGTTTCACTTTACTTCAAACAACTAAACAGGCAATCATAAAAAAGGCAAGGTTAACTGTGAATGTTTCTAAGCTACCTAAATTGTAATATTTATAGTAAATTAAAGCTGCTAATATTTTAAGAAGTAACTTTACCTCCTGCCAAATAATTTTCCACCAAATCCCACTGTGACAGTTTCCAAGCTGCTTCTACTCTGTATGTGTTTAATTCATCTGTCCACTCAGACCTATTAGGAGAAATGCATATCAACTACATTTTAATCTACTTACATTTAAAGTAGCATTATATTTTATAGGTTTAGATGTTTTACTTATTTATTGTATTTATATTATATTTCATAGTCTGATACAAAATAATTACACAAAACAACCAAGAAAATCTAAGTCTTTTGCTATTGAAGAACATTTCCACTATTTTTATTGAGCTGGGCATGATGGAAAACATCTTTAATCTCAGCACTCAGGGAGGCAAGGCCAGGTGTATCTTTCTGTGAGTTTGAGGTCAATCAGGGATACATAGTGAAACTCTGTCTCAAAATACCAACCAAATAATCAGACAAAGAACTCTCCCAAAGAAAACTATTTAATTTGTGTTCATATAATCTGTCACAGAGCACCTGTGAGGGAAAAACTTGCTACAGGCTGTTCCTCCTTTCACCATGTAGGTCATTGAGACTGAACCCAGCCAAGTCACTAGAGAGATCTCTCTACCTAGGCTCCTGCAATGCTCTCTACCAACCCGACTCCACATCCACTAAATTCCTATCTCTTCTTTATATTTCTCTTTCATTTCTGTTTCCACCTCCCTAGTGTCGGGATTAAAGGTGTGTGATCCCAAGTACTGGGGTAACTTTGCGGGATTTAGACAAAATTTTTCTCTGTTTCTCTTTGAGACAGATTCAATTTTGTGTAGCCCAGGATGGCCTTGAATTTACAGAGATCCCTCTGCCTACGTCTCCCGAATCCTGGGATTAAAGGTGTGTGCCACCACTCTCTTGCCTGAATGGCTGACTAATGTGGCTTTGCCCTCTGATCTTTAGGCAAGCTGTATTTATTAAACACAGACAATATTCCACTATATAATTATCTGTATCTTAAAAGGTGGCCTTATTATATTAGCAAAGTTGGCCCCTGGGCTTATTATACCATCCTTTTGTCTCAACCTCCTGGGGAAGAGCAATATACATGTGCTACTGTCTTTGCTTCTTTAGTTATCAATCTGATACACATGAGAACAGAGAACCTCAACTGAGGAACTGCTCCCATCAGCCTGGCTTGTGGCCTGTTAAGGAGCATTTTCTTGATTGCTAAGTAGAATCTTTAGAAGAAAATAGCCCATTAATTGAGTATGGGTAGCTATTCTAGTTTGCTTTTCTATTACTGTGATAAAACACTGACCAAAACCAACTTGAGGAGGAGGAGAGAGTTTTTACCTTGGCTTACAAATTACAGTCCATCATCAAGGGATTCAAGACAGGAGCTTCAATAAACAACAAAGAGACCAAGGAGAAGCAAGGCTTATTAGCTTACTCCCAGTCTCACATTCAGCTACCTTTCTAATGCTGATTAGGCCCACCTGCCCAGGGATAGCACCACCCATGGAGGGCTGAGCCTTCCTTCATCAATTAACAACTAGGTGACACTAGGATGAACAGTGATATTATTTTGGGTTATAACTGCATAGTAGCAGCTAGTCTTTTCATTTTTTAAAATTATATAACTTGAATATTGGTTATAAAATAGATTCTAGGTAAATCTAGGTAAAGAATCTAGCATGTAGCCAATATTCAAATTCAATGTTATATATAACTAAGAAAATGAGCTGGGCAGTAGTGGCACATGCCTTTAAGAATCCAAGCACTCTTGGGAGGCAGAGGTAGATAGATCTCTGTAAGTTCAAGGCCAGCCAGTGTTCATTTGTATTTTAATAAAGCTTGTCTGAAGATCAGAGAGGAAAACAGCCACATTGGTTGGTCTTACAGACCAGACAGTGATGGCACATCTTTAATCCCAGTAGCCACATTGGTTTGCCATAGAAGCCGGGTTGTAGTGGTGGTGTACACCTTTAACCCCAGCACTAGAGAGAAATATAAAATGAGAGGAGACAGCTCTCAGACAGTCTCATTCTGAGGATTTGTGGAGGCAGGATCGCTCTTTCAGTCTGAGGATTTCTTAGAGGTAAGAGCTCTCTAGTGGCTTGGCTGCTTTGCTTTTCTGATCTTCAGGTTGAACTCTGGGTTTTTATTAATCGTGCTACAAACCTGGTCTACACAGAACAGTTAGGACTATTACATGTAGAAATCCTGTCTTGAAAAACCCAAAACAAAACAACAACAAAAGATTCCTTATCTAATAACACCACATAAAGGTACATATATAACCATTTTATTTAAAAAACAACAACAAAAGCAAATGAACAAAGTAACAGGCTGGGCTAGGACCATTATCCTTAAAAGCCCTTATTGGTCTTTCTGCTGCAAAAGAAGAAAATATGACAAATAGCCTAATAATTTTTAGTTTAAAGGTTTACAAATAGGGCTGGGATTTAGCTCAATTGGTAGAGTGCTTGCCTGGCATGCACAAGACCCTAGGTTTATATAAACCTGCTGTGGTGCAGCATAGCAATAATCCCAGAGAAGGTAAAGGCAAGAGGATCACAAATTCAGGTCATCCATGGCTACACAGTGAACTTGAGACAGCTGGGGCTACATGAGACCTTGTTGAAAAACGCCCTGTCCCCAAAGTTTGAATAGCAGTATACTGAGCATACTTCAATTTCTAAATATTAAAGTTTCCAAAACCAATGTTGAACAAAGCTAAGAGCAAGGTAATAAACATTTAAAACATTTAAAAATCTAACTAAAAACAATTTTAAAAGCTTAGCATCAGATGTTAAAGTATCAAAATTTCAGGATAAAAATAATTATTATTAAAGTATCAGAGATGTATCATCCCAAGCCTTATACCAAAGGTACCAAATGATGAGGATTAGAATATGAGAATTTATTAATAAGTAAATAAAGGAAATTATGTATAGGTTAAGCACAGAAAAAGTCTGTTTAAATGCAAATAGAGATCTTCCCCAACAAAAATATGTGGCCCTGCTGACCATTTTGTTTTACTATGATACAGTATCCTTTCATGAAAGTCACAGCCCAAAGACTGAGATGTATTAGGTCTTAGACAGAAAACAAATCTAATTGTTTAACTAGAGTCTAATTGTACATTGAATATTTTAAAGAACTTGACACATCAATTTGTGCCCTGACAAAGTCCCCTCCCAAACTCCAGTAATCCCTTACTCATGAGGTCTCTCAAATTGGGCGTGTAGCAATCTCCCCAGGTCTGTACAACTTCCCCATTGCTTAATGAGTTCCACTGTGATAACTATCAAACTAAAATATGTGTATTTGGCTCTGACAAAGTAGAAAATATATATACTCCATGGGGAGTCACCATGTTTAGGCAGGGCCAAGCCCCTCCTCCCACCCTGCATCTAGGCTGAGGCTGAGCAAGGTTTATCTTCATAGGAAATGAGCTGTAAAAAACCAGATCATTCATTAGGTATGCCTCATGGGTCCAGTGCTAGGGGCCCCATAAACTGCTCAAGCCACCCACTGTCACTTGCATTCAGGGGGCCTAGATTCACCCTATGCAGGTTTCCCAGTTGTCAGTATGGAGTCAGTGAGTTCCCACTAGTTCGGGTCAGCTGTTTCTCCACTAGTTTTGACTGAATGGAGGACCTTATTAATTACAGATTTTTTTTTTAATTTTATGTGCATTGGTGTTTTTCCTGCATGTACATCTGCATGAGGCTGTCAAGTCCCCTGAAACTGGAGTCATTGATAGTTGTGAGCTGCCATGTGGGTGCTAGGAATTGAACCCAGGCCCTCTGAAAGAGCAGCCAGTGCTCTTAACTACTAAGCCATCTCTCCAGCCCCTAATTACAGATTTTAACTTAAAGAAACTGAAGATAAATTTGTTCAAAGTGTCTGACTACAAACACAATCTGCATTTTCTAATTAAGTGAGATCAATTCCTTGTAGATCAAATATGGCTACCTAGAATAGCTGCGGTGTGGAATGTATAACAAAATAGGATTTTTTTTTTTGAATCTCAGGGAAAGCAGCTTTAACAGCAGAGATAATTTCCTCAGGTAACAGTTTAACTGAAAGAAGTGTTTAACCTTTATTTTTGCCATGAGCAACCTTTCTGTTATTGTTGCTGTTATAGGGGATGCACAATTTACTACAATAAGTTCATTTTCTTTAGGAAGATTGCTTTTGTAGTGATGGATCTTTTAAAATAAAATCAATTCTATAGTGGTATTAAAAAATGACTCAAAAAATTTTTTCCTGCTCCTCCACCTCTAGCATAGAAAACAACCGGTGTTAATACTACATACTGTCTGAGGCTGGATGAGTTTTGAAGTCAACTATCTATACGAGTCAGGTGAACTCTGAAGAGGTCCTGTCTTAAAGAACAATCTAATTAACTGGGTGTGGTGGCACACACCTTTGAGCTCAGCACTCAGGAGGTGGAGGCAATTGGATCTCTGAGTTTGAGGCTAGCCTACTCATCGAAGGACAGCCAGGGCTACAGAGAGAAACTAAATAAAACAAAAAAAAAAAATCTAATTCAAGAATGATTCTCAAGAATGACTCTATAGAATGACTCTATAAGCTATTAACTGGGAGACTAAAATATTAAAAATTAGAAAAGGGCTAGCAAGAATGCTCAGTGGAGAGGAACATTTACTGTGTTAGCCTGACACCTCAGTTTGATCCCAGAAGAAACATAAGGGTGGAAGGAGAGAAGTAATCCATGACACTGTCCTCTTACCTCCAAACATGCATGCCTATCCCTTCAAGCCCTGCCCCTACAATAATAATTTTGGTGCTTTTTCCAACATCATAAAAGCATATTAAATATTTCATTTCATTACTTTAGTGAACCCAAATCCAAGCAATTCACTAATCAAAAAGTCCCTATTCTTTAATCAAAACTTACCTGTTAGCATGCACTCCATTCACTTGAGTGATTACAGTAGACAGCTGACCAAGACCTAACATAGACTTCACTACACCATGATAATGAATGATCTAGGAAAAAAAACATTTATGACAGGAATTTCATTTCAAATATAGCTGAAGCAGTAAGAACAGCTTAATTTCCTATATTCCTACTTATGTTTACCTTTCCTAGTTTAGCAAAACTATCTGGGTTGGCTATGTAGCAGCATATACTATGAATGTCCTAATATACTGAGAGTAACAGAAAAAAATCTAAAAATAATTCCAGATTGAATTTATTTTAATTTTCCAAATTTGTTCCAATTCTAGACCAAATATAGAATGTAAACATACTCAATATCTTTAACATCCTACTTCAAGATTATGCATCATAAGTCCACAAATATTATTAATATAGATTTGGTTAATTACTAACTTGATGGGATCTGGAACCATTCAGGAGACAATCCTTCAGGGGTACTTGTTCAGCACATTTTCTTCACCTTATATAGTTCAAGAACCCTCAGGGAATAGTCCTACCCATCAACTAAAGTCATCAAGATAATCCTCCATAGGCATGCCTAAAGTCTTATATCCTATGTGATTCCATATTCTGTCAAGATGATAATTAATACCAAACATCATGACAAGACAGTTTGAGGCCAGACTGAGCTACATGACACCCTACCTTAAAAAAAATGAATAAAATTAGTTTGATCTCCCCCGCCCTCCCTTTGAGATCAGTTCCTCAAACCCTGTAGCTCTCCAAGTCTGATAGACTGATTAACTAGAGAGTTCCAAAAACCTGCCTGTTTCAGCCTCCCCAGGGTTAGTATTACAAGAACATGCCACTACACCTTATGTTTTTAAGTGGATTTTGGGTATTGAACTGAAGTCTTCATGCATGGCAATCACTTTATTGACTGAGCTATTTCCACAGCCCTAATTTGAGGGATTTCTAAAGTCAGAGGAATTTGACACTGAAAAGAATTTCTGAAATCATAAAGCAGAAGTCTCATATATTATTGATCTGGAAATTAAATAGTAGTATTAAACATTTTCCAGATACATTGTGATCTTGACAAAAACAGTTTTGAAACCAAGGTTGCTACCATTCCTATTTAGCAGCTTTTAAATGATCATCTCACCTGGTCTGGTTCTAGCTGAATAGCCCTGTCATAACATGCAGTGGCATCCCTCAGCAAGCCAATACTTTCATGTTCAAGAATCTGTTCCTTTAGGGATGGCTCTGCTTTTCGAATTGCACTTACTCCAGCCACTCCATCTGGTTCATGCATAGCAGCATACAATTTCTTTGTTGATCCATTAAAAAACAAAAACAACCCAATCAAATAAGAGAGGAAACATAATAAAAAGTAAAGCCAAAATCATACATAAACAGCATATGAGAAATTTTTACTATAAATAAGACTCTGTCTTACTTGTTTTTTTTTTTGTTATTTATATTTGTTTCCAGGACAATTCTCAGACATCCTGTTACCTTGACACTTTTATTCCACTAAAATACAAATTGACATTAGCAACTAATATTGATTCTGAGAACTACAGAGAGGCTCACATCCCAAATTTTCTTTGAGTCCAAATGAAAATAGTTTCTGTGGAGTACAATCTGTAAGTGTTTTATTGTGTTTAAATTTTTTAAAAAGTTTTAAATAAACATTTTAACATAGTGATGTTGAGAAAACTTCAACAAACCCAACTAATTCATAATTTGGGCATGGCTAGATATGGGGGTACACACTTTAACCCCACAATTTGTTAAGGAGAGAAGAAACATAAGGAATAATAGATACATATTAAATTCATGGCCAACCTAGGCCATATAAGACCCTGTCAAAAGCAAGCAAGCAAGCAAGCAAGCAAGCAAACAAACAAAAACCCCAAGATAAACAAACTAAAAAACACTCACAAAAGGCTACCAAAACAAACAAAAAAAACCCACCCTGGCTTAAAGGAGATATTCAGGCTTACTGATAAAAATCTGAGAAGTTAGCACAAGGCATTCTTTAAAGGCAGAGAAAATAATACTAGAAACAAACAGAAGAAAGGATGCTAAAGACAGATGCTGGAGTTTCTACCTTGCACAGAGAGCAGCACTGGTGCTGCTGAAAACGATTGCGCTCATAAGAAGCTACACACGCAACCACAAGGAATCACCTCTGAGGCAGGAGTTCAGCTGTCACTGTCAGGACAACAGAACCTGCTAGAGGTGTTTTCAGAACTCTATTCTAGTGGATGTGAAGTAGTATCTTACTGTGCTTATCATGTACACTTTCAAGATGGCATGTGTTGAACTATGCTTTAATCTCAACGAAACTGAATAGCTTTTAAATGAGAGACTTTACTTATTATGTAAAGAATGAACTGTTACAAGAAAGTATGGAACCAGGATATGTGGATAAATTTGACATAGAACTACGAAAAAGTAGTCAAGAATGAGCCCACATCTATAACTGGAAAGATATTTGATCTTGACCACCACACTCTCTGCAACCAATTGTGAAAGAACAAAAGATGCCACAAATGGATAGCTCACTACTGTGGAATTCAGATAACTGAGCAAACACGAGCATTTCAAAGTGCTTGCTGCTCTGTCCTTGAAGCTCATTTATTTGTATCTGAAATGTAGAAGAGATTGATAAATGCCACTCACTACTTTTAAGATATTTGATCTGGGTTCAGGGTTTATTATGTGAGAAGGGGAAAACTAGGAATAAAGCAGACCTAAAACACAAATGCCAGCAACTTACAATGAAATACAAAAAAAAGAAAAAGAAAAAAAAAGCCAAAGCAAACTGAATATCAAGTGTGGGATGGGTGAACAGATAAAGCAAATACTAAAAAAATGTTAATTGTGGAATTCAGATGGTGGACATATGTGTGCTATATTTATATTGTTATATTGCTATAACTGTACAATTTTGAAAATGTTTCTTGCTTGAATTATCTTTATAATAAAATCCTGTAAAAGCAAAATGAAATTACAAATAGACTACAGGGAGGAAAAAGCACTTAATTTTAAGTTCTTTTTCTTCAAGAATTGTAGGGCAAATAAGACAGACACAGAATGGATGCATATAATCACTACTTTAGGTTCTTCATAGAAATAGAGAGGAGAAATGGTACTTGTCAGGGGCAGGAGACTGGGGAATTATTTACACAAGGCCACAACATTATACAACATGAATAAACCACACTGACTAGTTAATAGCATAGCATCGTATGTTTAGAGTTCAATGAATGTTCTTATGTTAACTGCTTTTAATATACGCACAAATCAGTCCATCAATCAATAAAGAGTATGAGGGGAATTTTCAGAAGTAATGATATTCCTAGTATTATTATGATGACTGTGTGTGTGTGTTAGCTACAAACATCATGTAGCACACGCACAACTCTTTGTGCACCAGCTATGACTCAATAAAGTAGTTTTCGGGGTAGGAACAATGCATTGGCAAGAGAAAACAAGGAGAACTGAATCCTGGGGGAAGCAAATGTCTCCCAGATTAAAAGAGCAAACAATAATAAAACACTTGTTTTGTGTGTTTTAGACAGAGTTGTATGAAGCCCATGATAGCCTTGACGAACTTGAACTTCACCTGATCCTCTTGCCTCTACCACCCTCGTGCTGGGCTTACCATTGTGTAACACCAAATCTGCTAAAATCAAGTCTTGATGATCATAGAAAGGTCCAACAAATAATACTGTGAGTTTAAGAAAATAAAGACTGAACTTGGTACCATGGAGGCCACTGATCTTTTCAGCAAGAATAGTACTGGGACAAGCGGGTATGCTGTCTTAGCCCCATGTACGTCTTCTTTTGTTTCTCACACAGCATTTTATCTTCTAAACCTTTGTTTCACCAGCATTCTCACATCTCCTTATTTACTTACCCTAAACTGAGGTCACCACCTCTGCCAAGGACAACAGCAGTGCCTCGATTTATAACCCTTTATACACAACTTCCTCCACAACTGCTATAGACATTTAGCTAAGATACTATAATACTGTCCCAGCACACACCCTCTAAGGTTCTCCATGGCATAGGATCTTTCCTTTATCATAGCTAAATGTCATTCTAAAACTGACATTTTACTGTCTGCATACATGATGCTCTTTCCCAAATCCACTGAGCTATCTCTAATAACTATGATTATTTTAAACATCATTGACATTAAGTTATTCCTGGATCCCTCATCTTCCTACTCTTAAGGACAATACAGTGCCCTTCTTCAGGACAAATGCATCAAAACACTTACATATTTTACCAAATTTGTTTCAATCTCTTCCCATTATCCGTAAGAATCTAAAAGTATTACAAATACTTAGTACCTAGCACAGTGTCTGAAATAGTCAATAAAATTAACAATATCACCATGACTGCCAATGCTACTTTTATTATTAAATTCACTATATTAATTTCAAACCTGTAGAAATCCAAGATGCTTCTGAATATTTTGCTTCTTTTCTGTAATATATGATTCAAAGTGCATTACAGCTCGTGTGTATGCTTTGGAGCGAAAGGAAGCTACAGCCAGGGTATCCTGAGGTATGAGGTCTAGAAAGCGAGTTACACTCTGATAGTCTTCAAAATTCACATTTGATACTGGATTAAAAAAAAAAGTAGTTAAAGATTGATAAGATAAAAATTTAGAAGATGAAGCATTTAACTTTAATTTTTTCATTAAATAATACAAATGCATTAAAGACTAATAGTTTGATCTTAATAAAGAACAAGATGACTGCTCATAGAATCTTGCTCCAGTTCTACCATTATTATTAATTTAACTCTGGACATTATTCAACTCACTGAACCCAATTCTCATATGTTAAAGAGAAATACTGATACTTATTTTTGCCTTCCTTACAAGTTATTTCAAGTACCAAATGCAAAACTATGATTGAATATTAAAAAAATATGAAAACTGAGTAAAAGAAATAAAATTATTTACTACTTACTACTACAAAATACTGATAAGATACAATTATTCAATAAAAAAAGTTTAGAATTATAGAAGAGATCTTTTTATTTTGAAGTTTATAGAAGCTTTTATTTCCCTCCTTGAGTGCTGAGGATGAGTCCTGGCCTTTGTTCATTTTAGGGAAAAGTTCTCTGGTCTGTTTGTATTCCTTGCCTCCAAGTGTTAGTCTTAAAAGATGGAATGTTAATTGCAGTGGTAATGAAAATAAGTCAAGTTAGTGCTGGCTTTTAACAATAAGATTTTCACAAACAAAACTAGGAGCAAACACTTAACTGCTACTTAATCATACTCCATAGAAAACATTCCTGAAAACAGGTAATTATCTGCAAATATAGAAAAATTTGTTAAACAATAACATATTGTCCTTAACATTCATATGAGTAATGGAGGGAGTGGCTTACAAACCAACAAATTTTCTAAGTAAAAATCTGTTTAGTAATTATCAGATTGTAAGTTTTGAAAGTAGCCCCAAAACCTAGCAAGAAAAATTTAATAGCCATGAAAATGGCTGAGGGATAACAGTAGCAATACGATTATAACCATCTATGAAATGCAAAAGCAATAAAAAAAAAGGTTCAAAACCATGAAAAGTATTCATTACTGTGTGATCAATATAATTCTTGACATCAAATGATCACGGGCCAATTTGTAGGATAACTCTTATGAGATTCACTTAACTCTGAAAGATTCTTTAATCTTGTTAGTGAAAGCTGTAATACCATAAAAATAAGATTACACACTAGTAGGTCTAACACTGTGTGTACTACAGCATGCTCAGGGTGTTTGCAGATTCTGCTGGATAAACAGACACTACTTGAACCCAGGAAAATAAAGCAAATGAAATAAGAATCTTCTTCAACATTTAAAACTTAAAGATGTGAAAATGACACACATAAACTAATACACTGAAGCATGGGGAGCAAATGAGCTAACAGTAAGGAGTAGCAAAGCCACAATATCCCTCTATCATCTCCTTCACAGCTCACAACTTAACACTCATGCATATCACCTCATCAATCCTCACAAAATCTTATATAAAAAAAAATTAGGTACATATTTTGTCCATGGGTAAAGAGTAAGAACTTAAAAGAGCAAGTTTCTTGGTTTTTGTTTCATTTTTGCAGTTCTGGATGTAAAAACCCTAGATCTCTAATATACTAGATAAGCATTCTACCTCTGAGGTACAGCCTAATCCTAAAGTGAGGTCATATACATTAACTGCTTTTTCTCAGTGAAAAGTGTATATTATTACAACTTAAAAATGCACATAGGCTGGAGGTACGGTTCAGTAGTAGAATTCTTGCTTTCTATGTATAAGCCCTTGGATTCCATCCTCAATAGTACAAAAACAAATGAAAAAAAATCAGACTTTTTAAAACTAATGCTTAGCTGGCATGATAGAGCACACCATTAATCCTAGCACTCAGGAGGCAGAAGCAAGCAGATTTCTGAGTTTGAGACCAGCCTGGTATATATACTGAGATTTTAGGCCAGCTGAGGCTAAACAAACAAAAAAACCCTCTAATGCTTAAATTGTAGAATTAATACAAGGTCAAGTTAATCGATGGAAATTACAAGAAAATATTCACACATTAAGCTGACCTTACCTCCTTTTAATTTATTTTGTGGAAGTTTCTCAGCATTTAATGCCTGAAATTTGTGCCTTGCCCATTGGGTAAGATGATCAAGCATAGAAAACACGGTCTGTGTACTCAATTGGCACAGATCAGACGCACTGTCTCGGGTACTGATGGCATGCTGATCATCATGCTTTAGCACTGCCATAATTTCTGCATAAACCTAAAAATTTAATTTATAGTTAATAATGCATCCATATAGTAACATTTTATTAATATATGACATATAGGACCAAACATTATAGCAATAATTAAAAGAGATTAATAATAACCTTTCTTATCTACAGCTAAATCAATGAGAAAAAAAGCTGATTAAGAGTGACCAAACAGGTGGCTGGAAAGATGTCTTGGTGGTTAAGAGCATTTGCTGTCCTTGCAGAGGACCTAGGTTCGATTACCAACATCCACATGTTGACCCGCAACCATCTATAACTCCAGTCTTAGGGGATCAAATACCCTCTTCTGGCCTCTGTGGACAGTTGGCTTATATATATATGCCATATATATATATATATATATATATATATATATATATATATATATATATATATATATATATGGTGCACAGACATACATGCAGGCAAACCACCATACACATAAAAGAGTGATTAAAATGGGCTAGAGAGTGATGGTTCAGTGGTTAAAAGTGCTTGCTGCTCACTCAGAGGATGGGAGTTCAGAAGATGCACAAGATGTAGGCAGCTCACACTGCCTATAACTCCAGCTCCAGGGATTTTGACACCCTTTTCTGGTCTCCCTGGGCACCTGCAAATATATGTGATGCCCATATTTAAAAAAAAAAATTTTTAAGAAGATTCAAATTAATTTAATTTGAATTAGTTTAATTTAATAGTTAAACACACTGTTAATGTTATTAGGTTTTTTGTATTAAACATTTTTTTTTTAATGTTTAAAAAAAACTAGTAAGCTAGTAAGACAAGATTTTGGCTTTTGTTTTTCAGATGGATCTCATGTAATACAAGTTGTACTGGCTACATAGCTGAGGATGACCTCTAACTCCTGATGCTCCTGCCACTCTGCCTCCCAAGTGCTGGAATTTACTATTTGTATATGTGAGTGAGAGTGTGATTACAAGGGTTCCACAGTGTACATGTGAAGGTAAAGGCAAAACTTTTCGGGTTTGGTTCTCTTTCTCCACTGTGGAATCAGGAGATTGAACTCAGGTCATCATTCTTGTGTGGCAAGCACTTTATCCATCGAGCCATCTTACTGGCCCCTACTCTGTAGCTTCTAATACGAATATGTTAGAGAAATAGTTTCACTTGTTCAGAACTTGTGTCACCTGTCTGAAACCAAATAACTCACCTCTTGCTGATCTTCTTGATTACAACCCAACAAGACATATACTAGAATATGTGGAAGAAGATAGATGGTGACCTTGAAATCATGCTTCATCATTATGCTACAGCATGTAAAGATTTTACTGGCAAGATCATGCCGAACCTGTAAACTCAAATGGTTTAAGAAAGATTAGTAGTTTTATACAATTTATTCTACTGATTGGATGTTAAAATGTAGCATGTGAGATAATTCATGACTGAGTAGGTCATTGTCCATGCAGTGAAGGATGTACATTCAAGCAACTAAAACATCAGATGATCTCTCTAACTAATCCCAAATGCCAGACCGCCTGAGACCCCTAAGGCAATGAAGAGCTAGCTGCTAGCTTACACTAGTATAAACAGCCTTAGCCCTTTTACAGCTCTTTTTCAATGTGTTATGTTTTGTTATAGATTAACTTTCCTAATTATAATATATGTTATTTAGCTATTGATAAATTTAGTGTGCTAATTCCTTAGGAGAAGCAACAAAAAAGTGTGAGTCAGCACAGTAAGCATGCGACTGGTACTTTAAGCAGTGCGTAATCACAAACTATAAGATAAAAAAATAAGAAATAGAAAATTAAGTTAGTTGAGCAGAAAAAGTTCAAATCATGTATACTTTAAATCAACATACAATCCTCAGATCTTAATTTAAAGTCAAATGTAAGACTTACGAATACTGAACTGTTAGAAAATGTTTTAAAGGTTTATTTTTAACTCAATAATAAATTTTGATGTAAAACACAAAAAGAACTAAACGAACTATTTGGAGCTACAAATAGTTACTTTAATTATATTCTACATTTCACACATATTTTTTTATGTGTTCTTAAAAAAGTTAAATAAAATGCTTTAAAATTGCCATTTAATACTTGAAATATTTTAAAATATTAATTAACAACAAAAATGTAAATTTAAAGCAAAAGTTATATTTAAACATGTCTTAAGTATTTCCTTAGAATGCATAGTTTAATTTCATTAGTTAGGCTCATACAAATGTCAAACAAGGAAAAATTATAATATACCTTTAGTTTTCCAAGAAACTTCATTAAATTATAAACGATACATCTTTCAAAAGTATCACTAACTAGTAATATACTGTTTGCATAAAAATATGTAAAGATAAAAATTAAAATATTCTTTTAATTTTGTCAGCCTGAAATATCCTCTTGTATGCTATGCACTCATGTATATGCTCTGGAGTCCCTTCAGAATTTCTGTGCAATTAATACATTCTAAACTAGGTTCTCTTACCTTTGTTATAAGATAACCTGCCCAAGATGATGACCATTCTGCAAAGTTATTACCTAATTTACTTAAGTAAATTGGCTTCTTTACTCCAGACCAATCTGTTGACTTCTGGGAACTCTTATATCTGTAATGTTGAAAAATTATTTAGAAATACTGTAAAGAGCCTGGCGGTGGTGGTGCACACCTTTAAAACCAGCACTCGGGAGGCAGAGGTAGGTGGATCTCTGTGAGTTCAAGGCCAGCTAGGTCTACAAGAGCTAGTTCCAGGACACACTCCAAAGCTACAAAGAAACCCTGTCTCGGAAAAAAAAAGAAAAAGAAAAAGAAAAATATTGTAAAGAAAGCATAAGAATTCACATGCACCTCTTCACTGAGAACTGTACTGTATTATATTTGCTGAATTCTGGTAAAAGACAGTATTTTTCTATTATTATCTGTCTTAAGGGTGGAGTAAGAGGTTATTACAAACGCCTCTGGTATACCTTAGGATGTGAGATGTCTTTCCCTTGGAGCCTTCCAATCAAGTTCTAGTCAAGTTCAAGCTTCTCAGTTACATTATTCTCTATTTTGGGCATCCACCAAACTCACTGCCTACCACATTAATTGACAATTTCAGTGCACTGCTGTATTCTTTCTTCCTCAGGTTTTATAATCATAACTGATTTCAATGTTTTGGTTGGACCACTTAATCGAATGCTTAGCTTCTAAAGAATTTTCTCCTTCACCCAAATTATAAGGGCTCCTCAAACTATATGTACCACGTCTACTGTCACTTTTGGACAATGATCTCATCTCCTGTACCTCTGATTTCACATAAGAAAAAAATAAACCACCAGTCTTTCTCAAAATTTAATCTGTAAACCCAGCTGGTATCATTACCTTTCCTTAATGAGAGAAATTCTCCCATTCTCTCTCATTAGTTCAATATGATTTTCCTGTTTGTCCTCAGCATTTTATTTTCTTAAACAAGTTCAAACAGCTCTCCTCTTACAACTAACTACATAGCTGCAGGACTTTCTCAAAGTTACGGTTCTTTCAGAATCGTCACCTAAGTTTAGGAATTGATAAATAAAATAGTTGCCCCATACTCTAGGTCTCCAGCAAGCAAGATTCATTTTACTATATTCTGTGTCTTAAAAAACAAGAAATCCCACATCTAAAATCTAAAAGAGGAGAAAAACTTTTATGTGAAAAATTTTTTATGGAACTAAAATGCTTATGTGAATTTAGTATTAAAAAAATTAGTAAATTTGGCCAGGTGGTGGTGACACACACTTTTAATCCTAGCACCTGGGAGGAGGAGACAGGCAAATCTCTGAGTTCAAAGCCATCCTGTTCTACAGACTGTGTTCCTAGACAGCCAGGGCTACACAGAAAAACCCTGTTTTGAAAAAACAAAACAAAACATAAAAGTAAAAAAAAAAAAATCAATGAGTTTGAACTACAAGTCAGGTTCTGGTTAGTCACATTCTCAAGTTTTCTGCACAAATTATTCCTGTGGCAACTTTGAACTACACTGAATTTATCTGGTTCTAAAATTAAATATTCCAAATATAGGTATCATTTACACCTGTAATCAAGGTTTAGAGACTACATATCAAAAAGCTTAATGTTAGCATCTGGGAAGTTCCTTAAATCTCTAAGTTACAAATGTATCATATCATGGGCTAGAGTAAGTAAAGCTCAGTAAGTAAAGGTACTTACTGCCAAGTATGATTTAAGCTTGCTTAAACCCTAGAACCAACATGGTTGGAAAGAGTCAACTCCCATAAGTTGTCTTACAACTTCCAAGTAAGCTGTAAAACATATGTACATAAGGTGTATGGGTGTGCACGCACAGCACAAATAAATATGAAAAATAAAAAATATCATGTACAAATTCTCATTACTGTCGTAAGGTCACTCTTGTACACAACTACTTAAAGTGAGAAGAAACATGCGCTTCTACTTTTTGTGTGCCTATAAGTGTGTGTTCTGTTATAAATGTGCGTGCATGTGGAGGTCAGTGAACAAACTTGGGTGTCTTCTCAGATGCAGTATACCTTCTCTCTCTCTCAATCTCTCTCTCTCTCCTCCTCCCCAACCCCTCTGGTGTTTCAAGACAGGGTTTCTCTGTGTAACAGCCCTAAATGTACTGAAACTCACTCTGTAGACCAGGCTGGCCTCAAATTCACAGATATCCACCTGTCTCTGCCTTCCAAGGGTTGGGATTAAAGGTCTGTACCACCACCACTCCACGGAGTCTACAGCTTGTCAAGTAGGCTAGGCTGGCAGGCTGACCAGCTCCAGAATCCCCATGTCTGTTTACCGAGTGCTGTGATTACAAAAATGCACCATCACAAATGCATTTTTTCACAAGAATTCTGGATATTAATCTCATATTTTATAATACAAAGAAATATGAAGCTTGCAAAAAACATTTTTAAATATAAAATAGTTATCCAGAAAATATAAATACAAGCTTTAGGATTCTTATGAGAAATTTCAGTAAAAGTATAGGTACTTGACTAGGCTTCAAAGAAGTGATTTTTCCAAGGTCATGTATTTAATAATTACATGGCCCTAAGTACCTAAAATTAAAGTCTTCAGTTTTAAAAAAAATCCAAAATTTAAAATTAGTAATTGTACCGATCAAAGTTATTGGAGAATTAAATAGAAAACACTTTTTTCCCCCAAGACAGGGTTTTTCTGTAGATTTGGTGTCTGTCATGAAGCTTCCTCTGTAGACCAGAGGCTGGCCTCAAACTCACAGAGATCTGCCTGTCTCTACCTCCCAAGTGCTAGAATTAACCATAGCCCGGTTTAGAAAACGCATATTTAAAGTAGAGGGAAAAAAAGATATTCATGATGGAAAATCAGGAAGGATGAAAATCTCTAATTGGGTTTTTTGACTAGTTCTAAATGCTTACATTTCTTTATTTAAATACTTCCAAATGCAAGTTTATGAAGACCTGAATTAGGATGTCTAGCATCCAAATAAAATTTTGCAACTGCAGTCTCATAGTTAAGGGAGGCAGAAATGAATGGATGCCTCTGGTTTGCTAACCAGCTTAATTGGTAAGCTACAAGCTCAGTGAGAGATCCTATCTTAAATAAAAGAGACGTGATAGAGGAAGACACCAGCCTTATAGCCTCCATACATGTAGACACAAGTCTATCCTCATACACATAAACAATGAACACAATAGTACCAACTCATACTCAATGTAGATATTTCAAAGCACTACTGATGACTGAACTGATACAAAATCCTTTTAACGTCAATGAATTAGTCTTAAATATTTAAAGTTGTAAAATTTAACCAAATGGAGCTGACTTTACTTCTTGTTTTAAACGAGTATAAGCATAAATCAGAGTAGAAAACACACATAAGAACATACTTAGATTACTTTTAATTGTTTTTGTATTTGTGTGGTGAATGCATGTGTATGTTATATGTGGAGAAAATAGGCCAATGATGGGTGTTTAATTACTCTACAACTTCTTATTTTTCAAGACAAATTCCGTTTGACAGGGCTGGCTGACCTATGGGTTTCAGGAATCTGCCTGTCTCTGGTCCCACTTCCCTGCTGACAGTACTTATGGACACGCGCTAGGTCTGTCTTTTTACATGGGCTCAAGGATCCGAATGCCGATCCTCATGCTTAAGCAGCAGGCACTTTACTTAAACCCCAGCCACTAAAAATATTTTGATGTTAAAAACTTTATGAAGGTAATATTAAATTTTACAAAATTAAAAAAGTTATGTGAAAATAATTTAAATGAATAGACATTACCTAGTATTGAGATGAGGTTCTAATATTTCTCGGACATGCTCAGGAAATCTCTTCCACAACTGGTGACCTGGGCCATTGCTTTGTATCTCTCTACAGTCATAAATAGAAAGTAATTCCTACAAATACATTTTACAATAGTAAATCCACAGTGAAACAGATAAATGAAAACTTTTAAGATTCCAAACTTCCTTAGGATATCTATTTCAATGATCTGAAACATTAAGGTACCAGACTTGGGGGTCACAAAACTATGACAATACTTAATTACGATGCCAGTTCCTGTAAAATAACCCCTAAAATATAAAATTAAGAACTACTTTGAAACAAAAAGAATTTTCTATATTCACAAAATTACAGTACTTAGAATATTTCTTTTGGTGCTAAGGACTGATCCCTCTATACATGCTAATATGCACTCTGCAACTGAGCTATACACCCAGGCCCTGACCCTGAGAACCTGATTTCTTTGGAGTTGTAATGAAAGTAGCTAGAAGTCCAAAAGAGTGTATAAACTAAGACACCTTAACTTCTAGATATAAAATATTGAGCTTAAGGACAGGCAGTGGTGGCACACACCTTTAATTCCAGCACTCCAGAGGGAGATGCAAGCGGATCTCTGAGTTCGAGGCCAGCCTGTTCTACATAGATTTCTAAGACAGCCTGGGATACACAGAGAAACCCTGTCTAGGGAAAAATGAAAAAAAAAAATACTGAGCTTAAAATCCAACCAAACAGTATGCAAATGTTAAAGATCAGTTCATACCAAGGTATGGAAGAGCACACCTGTAACCCCAGCATTAGGAACAGCGAGACACAAGGATATCTATAAATTGCAGGCCATGCATGGGCTTGAGACCATGGACTACACAGGGAATTCTAGACTAGCCTGGTCTACATCGGGAGGTACTGTCTTAAAACAAATAAAACAATTAAAAAAATTTCAAACCACCAATTTGTTATTCAAGTTCAGAGTCTGAATGATTCTATTTTGTTCCGGTAAAGAACAAAACAAACAAAGCTCGGTGTTGTGGTACATGTTGGTAATCCCAGCACGCAGGAGGATGAAATAGGTTTAGAATTTGAGGCAAGGATAAATATATAATTAGAGCCTGTCTGAAAAGCTAAGAGGGAGACACAGGAAGGGAGAGAGGGGGAGAGGAAAGAGGAAGAGAGATTGATTTTGATGTTTTTAAACAAGGTGTGGGGGGAACGATTTCCTGTCACTAATACCTATCTTTTAAACAAGACAAATAATTTAGGGTATTATATCTTGTAGTACATAGTATTCTTCTTTTTCTGTTCTATTGAAAATAATCATGTGCAATAGACACATGTTTTTCTGGTACTTTCAAAAAAATAAACACTATCAGGCAAATCATGTATCTTATATTTAGTTTTTTTAAATTAAAAACTGGGACAGCATTTAAAAAGCTCAAAGAAGTACTTAAATTTTATCTTTCATTTAACCTTAAAATGTTATTAAATTTTTGTTTTAATCTAGTCTTTTCTAGTTTGACAAAGTCTCTTTAAAAGAAGCTCTCATGAAACTGGTGAGATCACACAGGAGGCCAAGGTATTTGCCACCAAGCTATCCAACCCCAGAACCCACATGGTGGAAGAAGAGTATTGATTCTCTCATGTTGTTCTCTGACATCCTCCAGATGGGAGTGCACACATGTGAGTGTGCACACACAGACACCTATAGAAATATGAGAGAAAATAATAAAGAATGCCTATTCTATAAACAGGATGTATTAGATCTGTGATTCTTCTTTGATTTCAGGACACTCACCTACATTGTTAAAAACATCAATATGGGGTTGGGTGTGGTGGTATACAAATTCAATCATACTACTTAGAAGGCTGAGATTGACAGATCTCTAAGAGGTTTAGTTTAGCCTAGTCTACATAGTTGAATTACAGGCTAGTCAGGACTCCACAGTGAGTTCCTTACCTCAAAATAAATAACAAAAAAACCAATAAACCAATACTAATAATATGTTTATAGGCACAGACCTTGTTTCAAATTTCATAGAGAAAACAGTAATAGGCAATCTCCCCAATTTCCATTCCTAGACTGTATGTGAGCCTGGTACCACAAGATACTTATACACCTTTGACCTGCTTTCTTTATTGTTATTACAATTATTTGTTCTTTCTTGTTAAATTTCATTATTTTATGCATATACACTTTTGCCTGTGTGTATGTCTGTGCACCACATACATGTCTAGCATTTATGGAGGCCAGAGAAAGGGACTGAATTCTTTGGAACTGGAATTCTAGACAGCTGTGAACTGTCATGTGGGTGTCAAATCCTATGGAAGAGTAGCCAGTGCTTTTAAGCTGGGCCATTTCTCCAACCCCAATAGAGAAATTGTTCTTTTGGAACAATGGAAAATTATTCTTTTGTTGTTGTTTTTTTGAGGCAGGGTTTCATGCATCACTGGCTGACCTCAAGCTAAGGTAGGTTGGAGATCCACACAGGACGTTCTGCGTGTTAGGAAAGCCACTCTGCCAACAGAGATATATCCTCAGCTCCTGTTCTTATTTTTAATGAAGGCCAACCCTCTACTTCTGCACTGAATTCCATGTTTCCTCACCAGGTTAATATAGTGCATCAGGACTGAGGTCAGAGGTAGACTGTATACTTAGCATTAACATCCCACATTAAAAACAAAAACACTTCAATCACTTCCACATTATTCACTGTCTCCTTCCGAATGATCTGTTCCCAGGCAATATAGAAATACTGCTAATTTTTAAAATCAAGTTTACTGTTCTTTATGTCCCAGCTCCTCTCCCATTCTTCTTTTGGGCTCGATAGTAAAATTCCTCAAGGACTGTTTTTTTGCCTGTTTTTTCTTTCTCTCTTCCTATATTCTTGATAAATTTTTGAAACTGATCTTGTCAAGGCCAACTATTGTCTCCGTTTCTATGCAGTCAGTGGGTAGTTTTCAGTTCTTAAACTACTATAGCTGTCATCAGCATTTAATACAGATCACAAAGAGACTTCTCCAAATTTTTAT
Organism: Myodes glareolus; assembly: GCF_982192425.1. NCBI lineage: Eukaryota > Metazoa > Chordata > Mammalia > Rodentia > Cricetidae > Myodes > Myodes glareolus. The sequence goes on along the minus strand of NC_142029.1, from coordinate 54,498,164 downwards.
CTTCTAGAACAGCACATTCTCCTGCCATCACTGGCAGCTCTCTGTTTTGTCTGGTTTTTTTTCTTTGTTGTATCTTTTTCTATTCTCTAACTTCTCATGAAGATTAAAGACTAGAATACCCATCTCCCTTTCTGAAACAGTCTTGATAAGTTGGCCTCAAATACCTTAGCTAAAGCAACCCTCCTATGCATTCTGAGCATCTGGGACCACAAGCAAGTACCACTACTGACTTATAGAATCTTTTAATCAATACTTCCTTTCTTGATTATTTCATCAAGATGCAGCATTTTAAAATGCCATATCCACAATGAAAACATCCAAATGTATATCTATAACCTAGACATTTGTGTGATTCCAGATCTAAATGTCTAACAGAATAACCCACCCCCACACACACACCAAAAGGGGAAAGAATAGGTGTAATGAACTCAAAACAACAAAAAAAATTAACTTAAGATACTTACAAAAGGCAGAGCTGTCAAGTTGGGGAAATAATTAATTAATTTTTTTTTTCATTTTTTTGAGACAGGGTTTCTCTGTAGTTTTAGAGCCTGTTCCAGAACCTTCTCTGTCGACCAGTCTGGCCTCGAGGTCAGAGATCCACCTGCCTCTGCCTCCCAAGTGCTGGGATTAAAGCGTGCGACACTACTACCCCTCTTACGTGGGTGAATTTATAAAAATAAAATCTATCACTGCAAATTATATGCTTGGTCTAAGATTAGTTTTAATGTTCAGTTATTTATACAACTAATATATTCACATATGCATAAAATACATGTTCTCTGAATTTTTAAAATTTTATTTTATTTACTTTGGAGAGAGTGTCACACTATGTATCTTTGGCTGGCCTGGAATTCTCCAGGTAGATCAGGATAGTCTTGAATTCATAGAGATCTGCCTGCCTCTGCCTCCTGAATACTGGGATTAAAAGCACTTGTTTTTATTTAAAAATTAAAAATTTGTAGGATATTCCAAGACAAAGAAAGCCCCACAATGCAAACCAGGCTGCTCTGCTAGGCTAGTCTCAGATTTTCTGCAACTAGGCTAGTCTCAGATTTGTGGTGATCCTCCTGCTTCTGTCTCTCAGGTGCTCAAATTACTGGTGTGCACCACTATTCCTGGCTCCTAGGTTATGAGTAATGTTTTTTAAAAGCAGCAGAACAGCCTAGATGTTTCAAGCAAATTCTTAAATACATTGTACTATATTCATATTGAGTATCATTCAGTTTCTACAAAGAATGAATTAGCTATATATTACTGACACAGGTAATTCTCCAAGATAGGTCATTAAACATAAGAAAATAAAATTGAAGATCATAAACAATATTTCACATTATTTAGCATAAAAGATATTTTGTATTTGTATAGCTTCTAAAAATTAAAGTATTTGTAGTATGTGAAATACTTTTAAAAATTAATATATGCTTTTAAAAAATTATTTTTGTTTGCAACAATGTAATGGATTTCATTAAGGCATTTTCATATGTATGTGTTATTATACTTTGTTCTTTTTTATTCATAAAAATAAACTTATGTGTTCTCTAAAATATTTATTATGAATCTGTATTATTTAGTTGATAAAGATAATAGCTAAGTATTTTACAAGTAAGAAATTTATAGCTTTTCTACTAGCATTTAATATTGTAAAGCCAGTAATGGCTATTATATACTAACATGCTTACCTGAATAGCATAAGCAGCTGAATCTTGTGCTCGGCTATTATCTGCATATGCAAGGTAAGCTCTTGTTAGCTCCATCAGCAATCCATAGGCAAAGCTTAAATCTTCTACTCCAGTCTTAATAAAAGCAAACAAAACAAAACAAAAAAAACCAACAACCCTAAATAACTGATACACACATTTTTTTCAGGTGTTAGTTACTGTGTTACCCATGGTGAACTTCAAAATGGGAAAGGAAGTGAAGCTGAAACAAAGCTGGTATCAATGGCTGAAATGATCCATAGCTAAGAAGTCAAATGTTGCATAATTGTATCAAAATCATTCACTTTTGAATAGTTAGAACATTTTGTACTGTTTGTGTTTTAACAGACAGGAAGCAAACTGTAGGGCTACCAAGATGGCTTAGTGGGCAAAGGCACTTGCAGTGTACCTGGTGACCTGAGTGTTCAATCCTCAGAACCCATCTATAGGTAGAAGTAAACTAACGTCTCAAAGTTATTCTCTGACCTCTACCTGCGTATAATAACACACACCCACACCCACACCCACACACACACACACAGACACACACCCACACACGCCTGAGAGTTACAGAGTGTAGTTACTGTAAGGTAATTTCAACATTCTTTCTACTCAAATTCACAAAGTACACTAACATATCAAAAGTTTCATTTTGATTGGTGATATATCTCAGTGAGAAAACACTTGCCTAGTAGCAAGGTCCTAAGATCAAGCGCTAGTATTGAGAAAAAACAAAAACAAAAACAAACAAACCAAAAAACAGAAAAAAAAACCCCACAAACAAAAAACAAAAAACCAAAAAAAAACCAAAAACAAACAAAAAAAAACCATGCAAACAAAAACCAGCAAAAAAAGTACAAATTGATAGTTATACATGGATATCCTTAAAATATACACAATTACTAGAATACCCTGAAAAACTAGTTTTTGATGGAAGCACTAGAAATTATGTTTAAATGTTAATCTTTAGATAACTTATTAGACCTTAATTACTACCATATTTAGATAATAAACTCTGTTTCCAAGAATAGAACACATTAGATCAACTATTATGCTCAAACTATGACTTTTAGCTAAAGAGCTCAATGAGAGAATTTAGTAATAAAAGCTACTTAAAATTTCAGACTATACAAGTGAAATATATAAAACTCAATTCAAGAGCTAGAGAGATTGTTCAGCAGTTAAGAGCACTAGCTGGACTAGCTGAGGATCTGGGTTCACCACATGGGAGTTCACAACTGTCTGTAATTCTAGTTCTAGGGGGCTCTCACATCCTGTTCTGGCCTCTGTGGACAATAAGCATGCATGTGGTGTACAGACATACATTCAGGTAAAACCCTCATACACAGGATAAAAAATTCAAATAAAACAAAAATAACTTAGAGAAATATTATCACTCAAAATTATCATTACTTACCACAAACGTAAAATCTTTTCCTTGAGTTTCCGTTGATGAGAAATCTAATCGTCCAGGATCTATTGCCCCCAATTCTCCTAAACATTCCCCACACAGTAAGCGAGCCTGAGAGTTGGCATCTTGGCAGCCTTTCAGAATTACCGTCACCAGCTGTGAGATAACGGGCTCCACTGTTTCACTATCAGTTGCATATTTTATCAATTTTTCCTGAAGTAAAAAGTAGAAAGTTCATACTCTTACATCTTACATTACAAAAACATTCTTACAGCATCTAGAGCTTAAAAATATTAATACAGACAAAATTAAAATCCTGTATCTTCAATTTTTTCATTCGGTTTTTGATGACTTTACATAATATAGCTCACAATATGTTTTGCAGGAGTAGTAGCTCTCAATTGCTAAGCTATCTCTCACCCAAGAATAATCTTTTAGATAGTATCATTTTAGTGTAATTTTCTATTAAGCCTATACCTAGTTTGCCAGTTTTAAAATGGTATATAACGACACACATATATTTTTGCTTCTAGTTATTGCTCATATAGCAATTACTGAGCTTATTTATTACAAGGTGCAACAATCATGGGGATTCTCCTCTTGACTAAGTATTATTTCATTTTAGATTTACAGTTAACATATAAATAGTAGTTATCAGTCTTCTTTATAAAATCTCCTCTAAAAAGTCATCTTGACGAAATGAAACCCATCTTCAAATAAAAGTCTTAGGAAGGACTCACTTGTAAGAATAGTTCAGTTCTTTTGTATTTAAAACCGCTCCTACATGATACTCTACTAAGCACAGCTAGAGTCTTTCTTTTTTTAAAGACAGAATCTCTATGCCCCTAATAATCTAGTTTCCATACCCTTGCCAATTAATTTTAAAAGGGCGGGAGTGCTAGAGAGATGGCTCAACAGTTAAAGAGTATTTCTTGTTCTTACAGAGGACCTGGGTTCAGTTCCCAGCACTCACAGAGCGGCTCAAAACCATGCAAAACTCCAGTTCCAGTTCTGATCTATGTAGGCATTGGCATGCATGTACAATGAATGGTACATACATACATGTAGGAAAATATTCGTACATAGAAAAAAATAGACATGGAAGCCTAAAACAATTAAGCAAAATTTCATTTTTTTTGGTCTAGAAGTTCTGAATTTTTTTCATATTATTGAAAATCTATTGTAATGTTGGTGTATCTGGTCGGTACAATAAATAACCAGACGAGCTCAAGAACAACAGTTATATTTTTGATAATTGAAAAGGGGGGAGAAGATTGGAGAAGCAGAGGGGCCAGTCACTAGAGAGACCTTTAACTCTAACGAATTCTCAGACCAAAAGGGAGATCCTATCCTATCCTCTGCATGCTCAGACTGCAACTGCACCAAACTTCAGGCTGCACTGCTTTCCTGTCTCCCCCGGCCTTATATTCCTCTGTCCACCTCCCTAGTGCTGGCATTAAAGGCGTGGGATTTCAAGTGCTGGGATCACCTTTGTATGAGCTCTGTTTCTCTTTTAGACAGATTCAATCTTGTGTAGCCCAGAGTGTCCTTGAGCTAACAGAAATCCCTGTCTCTGTTTAATCCTGGGATTAAAGGTATGCACCACTACTCCCTGGCCTCTAGTGGTTTAGCTCTGCATTCTGATCTCCAGGCAAGCTTTATTTGTTAAAACACAACAATATATCACTACATTCATTTATTTGTTTATGTGTGAGAGCGTGTGCATGCACACATGTGTGTGTGTGTGTGTGTGTGTGTGTGTATCTGTGTTTAAGTGAGTGCCATATGAACACGTAGCATGCAAAGGCCAGAAGATATTGGATGTTCTCTATCACTTTGTACCTATTCCTTTGAGACAAGGTCTCCCTATACCTGGGGCTCAAGTTTTCTAGGCTAGGCTGAAAACTAACCCAGCAATTCTTTTCTCTCCAACTCAGAGTTGGGATTATAGGCATACATAGAATGCATGACTTGTTACATGGGTGTTGGAATCTGAACTTTGGTATCCATGACTGGAAGCAAGCATTATTAATCAGTTAGCCATCTGTCCAGCACTCTGATTAAAATTAAAATTCTCATGCAGTTTTTTTACTGAACTTGCAAATATTTGAAATTCTTAATTTAGGTTACAGTGCTAATTCTAGTTTTCTTTTACTTTTTGGTTGCTTTTAAGAAAGAACTGTCACAACTGAAGGACTATTTTCTTTGAGACAGGTTCTCACACTGTACCTTGGGTTGGTCCTAAGCAATCTTTCTTGCCAGCCTTTTCACGTTCTGGGATTAAAGTGCCATGCTTGGATTTCTTTTTCACTTTCTTTATTTTGTTCTTTGTTTTTTGAGACAGAGTCTTACTATATAGCTTTGGTTGGCCTGGAACTCTCTATGCAGACAAGGCTGGCCTTGAACTCTGAGATCCATCTGCCTCTGTCTCCTTAATGCTGGGATTATTAAAGACATGCACCACTACAACCAGCTCCCTCCTCCCCTTTTCCTTTTCCTTTTTTTTTTTTTTTTTTTTTTTTGAGACAGAGTTTCACTATTTAGCTCTGACTGTCCTGGAACTCGCTTTGTAGACCTGGGTGGCAGTCTTGAACTAACAGAAATCCATCTGCCTATGCCTCCTGAATGCTGAGATTAAAGGCATGCACCACCACTGCCTAGCTAACACCCAGCTTTCTTATATGCAATTTTTCTATTCATATTATGAATCCTCCATATAGGCTCTAACAATAAGCATTCTGTAATGGCTTTAAGATTTTCATTTTATAAATAAACACCTATATCAGCACAGTACAGTTAATTGTTTAAAAATAAAGCACCATTTTATTTTCTCTTTTTGGTATCAGAGGTATGATTTGATAAATTTCTACAAGCCTTTTAAGTCTTCCCCCTACCTTTCTTCATTTTGTTTATAACAAGGTCTTCAAGGCATGTTTCCTCCTCCTCCCTATTCTTTTACTTCTCCCAGGGATGATGACTGTCTGAGACCTTAGCATCTATATAGTTTCCAGTATCTTCTCTGTAGCCGGTACCCAGAAACCATTGCCAGTGTTGTTACACTGGGAGTGAAGTTCTAGATCTGGTCTCTTTATACACACTGTTCAGAATCTCCAGTTCTCAGGATCCTATCTTGTAACAATACTGAAGGGGTGGATAGCATACTAGGATTAATGTGCTCTCCTTGTTGGTACTTTTGATATTGGAGAGATTGAGAGTTGATTCAGGCATTCACCTTTATTCCAGGACAATCTGGAAGTCTCTAGCATTTCATTTTCAATGAATTCTTTAAAATAATTAGTAATTTATGACTTTTAAATAGAATTCTGCATCCCATCAAGGTTAATTTGAGTTTCTTACAATCTTTTTATTTTTCTGGAATTTGTCCCAAAAGATCCCTTTAATATGAACACTACAACTAGAAATATAGAAGGAACAGAGAGAAGGATGGAAGCAGGAAAAAGGAAAGAGAGAAAGAAATGTTGACATGATGGTATAAGCCTATAATTCTCTCACTCAAGAAGCAGAGGCAAAGTCGGGTGGTAGTGGTGCACGCCTTTAATGACAGCATGAATGCTTTGGGAAGCAGAGGCAGGCAGATCTCTGTGAGTTCGAGGTCAGCCTGGTCTACAGAGTGAGTTCCAGGACAGGCTCCAAAGCTACAGAGAAACCCTGTTTCAAAAAACAAACAAACGAACAAAAGGCTAAGGGATGAAAATCATGAGTTCAAGGCTATCTTTGGCTCTACTCAAAGTTTGAGGCTAGCTTGAACTACTCAAAATTAAATAAACAAAAACTAATAAAGTTAGCTCTGTCCAACGATAAAATAATAAAATTATTGGCATTTCATATGACAGATACCAGTGAGGTAGTTACATAAGAAGAATCACAAACTGATGTACACTCAAATCCTTACTTAAAATGATGAAGTCGTCAAGGCTGGGAGGATGGGCCAGTGAGTGAAGAGAGTTTACTGCACAAGCATGAGGACCTGAGTTCAAACGTCTAACACTTGAAAAAGTGGGACATGGTTTTGTATGGCTGGAAACCGGGAACTGGGAGAGAGAGAGAGAGGATTCTAGAAGTTCAGTAGTCAGTCAACCTAGCCTAAACAGTGAGGGACCATCATAAAGGAGGAGAGTGATAGAGAAAGACACCTGCACACATGAGAATACACCACAAATATCACACCAAAAATAAAAACAATATTTTAAAATTTAAGATGCAGTAGTCTAAAGTACAACCATGAAATCAGGACCCTTCAAAACAGCAGAATATTCTGCAAATTTGTGAGACTGAAGTTAACGGGCATTTATCTTTCTCATACATTACTCATTTTTCAGTCAGATTGGATAGTTTAGGTAAAATTAAAAAGACTAATTCCACCAAAGTTTTAGAGTTTTCAGGCAAAAATGTCAATGTATCCTCTTTTCTTCAAGTACCCAACACTTTTTTCTTATAATTTGAATTATACTGCTTTAGCATACCTGATTTTTATATAAGGTCTCCTTCAAGCTGGTAAGAGCATGAATACGAACATCTACATTTTCATGCTGAATTGCTCTCATGGACAGCTGAAGAGTGGTTTGAAGATCAGTACTCTCAGAGGTCTCCTAGACAAAGAACAGAAAGACATACCTTATTAACTATCCTAACAACCTCTGAAAGACCTGTGTTTTCTATGTAACAGTTACTATCAAAACAGCTAAACCCTAACCCAATTAAAAGTTTTTCCATCCCTTTCTTTGCAAAGTCTATGTCATCAGTATTTTTTAGGGGAAATTATTTTTAGTCTAACATCTTTAGAACTCCCAATTGAATAAAAATGTATCTAAAATAAGTTCTTTTTGAAAATAAATACAAGCTTTCCCTAATTTACACAGGTTACAATAACCTTGAACCAGGTCTGTGAAGTCTGTACATAATTCTACTGAATCCTTTCACAACTCAAAGTATTCTAGTTTCTATCTTGAAATTCTATGAAGTCACTGTATTTTCATAATTTCATAAAGTTTATAAGATTTCAAGATGCTCAAGAACCACTTAGATCAGACATAGTGATACTATGATTTGTAGCACAATGTAACTGGAATCATACCACATTTTCCCCTAAGGAATGTAGAGAGGGTGGCTTATATTTACTGCTAATGTGTTTCTCACCTAAATAGGATGTGGTAGTGGCACAAGACTTTAATTCCAGCATTTGGAATGCAAGGCAAGTAGATGAAGTATTCAAGACCAGCCTCAGCTACATAGTGTATTTGAAGACAGCCTCAGCTATAAGAGACTGTTCCAAAACAAAATAAAACAATTTTTTTAAAATGATAAAACTGCCAGCCGGGTGGTAGTGGTGCACATCTTTAATCCTAGCAGTCGAGGCAGAGACAGATGGATCTCTATGAGTTCGCGGCCAGCCTGGCTTACAGAGTGAGTTCCAGGACAAGCTCCAAAGTTAGAGAAACCCTGTCTTGAAAAAAAGCAAAGGGGGGGGGGAAGGAATAGGAAACTTCCCCTCAAAGTCATGAATTCATGGTACTATTATATATTCACCAAGATTATATTGTTCTTTCTTTCTCCCTTCCTTCCTTCTTTCCTTCCTTTTCTTTTTTTGGAGACAAGTTTTCTCTGTGTAGCCTTGGCTGTCCTGGAACTCACTCTGTAGACCAGACTGGCCTTGAATTCACAGAGATCTGCCCGCCCCTGACTCCCAAGTGCTTGAGCTACCACACCCAGCTTTGACTGTGAAGGATCTATTTTTCAGTATACTAGAAATCAGGGGCAATTTTGTATTTAAGCTCTTCCATAAAATAAGTAAAGAAATGAAATACCTTTCTATATTCCTGGAGAACTGCTTTTATCTTTTCTAATTCTGGATGATCAGGCAAAAAATATATTTCATGAAGAAAATCTTGCACAGCATCCCTAATAGTTAGAAAGATTTGCAAGACTATGAATGTAAAGCAAAAGTTGAAGGTAAAGCTAATAAAAGTCATACTTAAAAGTTCATTGTGATTATTTACTTCAAAATAATCTTTCTGGCCATGTCTAGAGTCCCAGGTAAATTAACAATTTAAAAATTACAACTAATTAGCAACTGTACTAGGAATAAGTCAGTGGCAGAACAATTGCTTAGCATGTAGAATGTCTGGGCTCAATCCCTAGTATTATAAATTAAATAAATTAAACAAATTATTTAATGGCAAATTACCACAAACAAACAAAAAAAATCCTTGTTAGTCTGTCACATCAGTGGCCCACAATAAGATATGCTTTTCAGTATGCACTTAGAGCCCCTTATTCTTTAACCCAGGACAGCTACAAGAATTCCTTTATTGCTAAATGGATGCAGGAGAAGATATGCTGTGGATAGGAAAGAGCTTATGCCTGGCAGTTTCAATTTTTATGCTCAGAAAAATACTGAGTCACCATGTAAGAACTATGTCTATCAACATAGACAAGACACATAGAGGAAAGAGCTCTGATATTACATGGACAGGGAGGAGTCCATTTCGGTCTCCCTTCTAGCCAAATGTGGCCATACCAGTGATCTCTGATAAGACCAACAGAAGAAATAACAAGCTGAACTCAGCCTAAACTACAAAATTATGAGTAAATAAAGGAGTTCCCTGTTTCTTTTTTAAAAAAATAATTTATTTTTATTTTATGTACATTGGAGTGGATATATCTCTATGTAAGGTATCAGATCTTAGAGTTACAAATAGTTGTGAGATGCCAGGTGTATGCTGGAAATTGAACTCAGATCCTCTAAAAGAACAGTCAGTTCTTCCAACTGCTGAGCCATCTCTCCAGCCCCGCGTTCCCTGTTTCTAAAGTACTACATTTGGGGTGATCTTTAATAGCAGAAAGTAAAAGAAATCAATCCCCAAATACAAATTTACATAAAGAATTTTTTAGAGGAAAATATGCAAATAGTCCTTATTGATGCTCTATTAGTTGCTTAAATTATAATAAAAATCTTTCTAGGTTTAAATATATTTTTAATTCTAGTCTTATTAATATATAAAAAATGAGACATAGCTGCCATGTGTGCTCTTGGGTGCTAAGTGCCATGTTAGATATAGGAAGAAACAATAAACAAACCCAGGACAATTTGTTCACTCAGGAGGTGAGGGTCTAGGGTACCAAATGAAAGACAACTTTCTTATGACATGGAAATATCAGAAAAATTATCCTACCATCTATAACAATGAGGATTTGGATATTTGTATAAAAACTGAAAAGAGATGTGAAGTGATGCTACTGATTTTATTGTTTTAGTTTGTAGAAAACTAAAATAAAACCATAAAAGTATTTCCAGTGAATAAAAAGGTATTAATCTTCTCTTCTGTGTTTTCATGCCTGAAGGTTACCAGAATAATTTAAAGGAATGGTAACAACATAAGGATGGGCAAGTGTGAAGTACTTAAATCCTAACTTTTCAGGAGAATTAGTTAAGTAACAGGAAAAAAAAGCTTACAAATGTGTTGGAAAATATTTTAGGTTAAGAAGCAGCCTTACTGAAAATTTAAGTATGGATAAAGTGTGGTCTCTTCTGTCACTAGTCCACATTTGCTACTCCCTCCTGCTATAGTAATCAGTGGGACTGAAAAATCAGCAGGAAATAATTTTAAACAATAAGATGTGTCCAGCTTTAAAGGTCAAGCTAACCAATGTGCAACTCAATAGTTAGAAGATAGAGAACCAGAGAACATGTTGAAATAATAATAATGCATTTAAAGAATTTTTTTTAAAGTAAAAGAAATGAAAAAAAAAAGTCTAAAGTAGGGGAAGCTGATTTAAAGGTTAATGCAGTGAAACAATAAGGAATACCAAATAACTAAGGTGTAGTGCAGAAAGCGATGAGTATCCCTCCTAACCTTCCTCAGGGTACCTGACTTAGTTAAGAAGAAAGGTAAAATTACCTTTACCAACTGAAAATTAGTGAAAAAAATTTAATTTCTGATTTATTAACCAATGAGTTTCAAACATTTATAATAGAAACAACACCCACTAAAAATCCATATGTAGTAGTAATTACATACTAATAATTTTAATTTATTCAAGGACTCTACATTTTAAAATAGTAACTCCACAGTATCAAAATAATACCAATACTTTGAGACATAAAAATATATTTGAGAATATTTCAGGGTTGGAGAGTTTGGTCATTTGGTAAAGCACTTGCTGTGTAAGCATGACGACCTGATTGGATTCCAAGTAACCACAGAAAAGCATGCTCCTGTAATCCCAGTGCCAAAGAAGCAAAGAGCAGGATCCTTAAGGCTTTGTTGGCTAGCTAGACTATACAAATCAGTCAGGTTTTAAAAACCACTTTATCTCAAAAAATAAGGAGGTGCCATTTAATCCCAGCACTCAGGACGCAGAAGCAGGTATATCTCTATGAGTGTGTGGCCATCCAGATCTATAAAGTGAGTTTCATAAAAGACAGAGCTACATAGTGAGACCCTATTTCAAATAAAAAAACAAACAACAAAAATAAGGTAGAGAATGATTGAGGAAGATACCCAATGTCACTTCTGGTTTCTAAGAGTTCGTGCACACAAATAACTATTTATGCTTAATTTCAGTTACAATACCTGTTTTCAATGATGAGGTAGTGAAAGATAGCAGCAGTTTCTCTTGGCTGCATGTGTATGAGAGGTAACAAAGCTACTATGACATGACTGAGCAGGGGGCCCAGGTAAACATGATCCAGGCAACGAACAAAGCAGTCCCATGCTCTAAGTAAAAAACAAAAATTAATTCAAAATACTTTTATATTTGTAAAATAGCATCAATTAGTTTTAGCTGAATAATGATACACACACACACACACACACACACACACACACACAAATATATAGTCACATACATACAAGAGATTAAAGTAGCTTTTGATATAAAGAGCAATGTGAGCTGGGCGGTGGTGGTGCACACACCTTAATCCCAGCACTCGGGAGGCAGAGGCAAGCGGATCTCTGTGAGTTCGAGGCCAGCCTGGTCTACAAAAGCTAGTTCCAGGATAGGCTACAAAGCTATAGAGAAACCCTGTCTCAAAAAACCTAAATAAATAAATAATCAATTTGCATATACAAACACACACACATAAAGTAATAGTAAGTCAAACAAAACTTAAAAACTCCAAACAAACAAAAACCAAGGTGAAAACAGTATTTTGGGACAAGATCATTTAAAAAGAAAACTTAAATGTTAGGTATTTATACATTTGCTTACACATAAGGATAATACAACTTAAAAAGATTTTTTAACTTCATAATGTTAGAAGAACAACATTTAGAAGAAACTGTTGATGTGGTGATGCACATCTCTAATCTCAGTACTTGTAGAATAACAGAGTTCAAGAACAACCTGGGCTATGTTAGAGGCTCAAAAAAAATAAAAGTGGAAGTGAATTCTCATCTTTCCATGAACTAATAATATAGCACAATTTTTCCCTGTGATACTGGGCAGTGATAGCAACCCACAGTTTCTAGTAAAAGGTTTCATATTATCATGGGGTGAACAATGAATATTGTACTTCATAGCATACTTCTGTGTTGAATAGAGATACTCAACACTTTTTGTTATGACTTTGGCCAACTGAAAGCTATTGTAAGTGTTCTGTGCTCATTTAAGCTGGGCTATATTAGGCTATAGTGTGCGGTAGGTTGGGTACATTAAAAATGTATTTTCAGCCCCAGCTTGCTGGTGAATACCTATAATTTCAATACTTGGGAGGCTGAGGTAGGAAGACTGTTGAGTTCTGGAACAGTGTAGGCTACACAGCAGGACAGTGTCTCAAAAACATACCAAAAAAATTTCCAATTTGTGATATTTTCAACTTACAATGTGTTTATCACAATGTCACTATCTCTCCCCACTCCTGTAAATCAAGCACTAGCTATGCTTTTAAAAAGAGGGCTAACTGGGCCTGGTGGTGCAAGTCTGTTATCCCTGCTGAAAGGTAGGTACAACAGGAGTCATCACTATCTACATATCAAGTTAAACTTGAGGCCAGCCTGGGTTACGTGACACTCTGCTTAAAAACAAACAAACAAACAAACAAACAAACAAAATTAAAGACTGGTATATTGGTCCAGACCTGTAATTCCAAAAACCAGGAACCTAAGGTAGCAGTATGGTCACAAGAAAACAAAGACAGATGTGGTGGTATCCCTTATAATCCCAGCTCTGCCCGCACAGAAAATTCCAGGCTAGCCTAGGAACTATGGAAGATGAAAGAGCTGGGTGAAGTGAAGTATGCTTGCTAGTTTTATGTCACCTTGATACAAGCTAGAGTTATTTGAGAAGAGGGAATCACAACTGAGAAAATGTTACCAAGACATCAGCCTGTGTAGAAGCCTACAGTTACATCTTCTTGATTGATGTGTGTGGGCCCATCCCAAATGGGGTTGTACCACCCCAAGGTGAGTGGTTCTGGACAGTATAACAAAGTACACCAAGCAAGCTATAAGCAGTACTCCTCTATGACTTCTGTGTCAGTTTCCACTTCCAGGTTCCTGTATTGCTTGAGTTCCAGCCCTGACTTCACTGATAGACTCTAACCTGAGAATTAAAAGCTGAAATAAACAACTGTTGTTTTATTACAACAATAGAAATTCTAAATGGTACCAGAATCACAGCATGAATCATTGTTGTGACACACCTGACCACTGGCTTTTGGGGAGGAGTGTGGTGACATTTGAGCTTTGGGCTGGAAAGCTGTTGAGTGCTCAGAGTACAGAGTTCTGTGGGAGCTTGGAAAGTAAGTACGCTGAGAGCAATGCAGATGAAGGAGGCCTAACTTACTGAGTCTGTTTGATATTTTGAATTAAGAATCTGTAGCTCTGGTCGGCTGGGACTTAAGAATCCACTGCAAGAAGAGACAAGCACCACTGAAGTGAAACCTTTGTTTAATAAGAGGTTCAACTGATTCTGGTTAGTTGGAGCTGAGAAATTAGCACTGAATAAAACAAAGATAAGCACCTTTGAAGATCATAAATCTGGGAATATTTCCTTAGGGCCAGCACAAAGAACCTGTGGTACAAAGGGTCCAAGGCTGCATCTCACGCTGGCAGCTGAACTTGGGTAGTGAAAGAGTCACCCATGAGGTACTTGTTTTGAAGGAATAAAGGAGTCACTGGAGAGTGGCTGAGGTTTGGCACCATGTGGTAGGGTTAGGATCTACGAAGAAAGCTCAGTATTTTTAGTGCTGTCAGTACCATGAACAACTACGAGGACAACAGCAACTGTGAAGTGGAGCTGACCAGATCAAAGATGAAAAGGTGAAAATGTTGTGAATGACAGAGAAAGAGGAGTATGACTGTCTAAACTACTTGGAGCATAGAAGAGCAAGGGTTAAGGCTAGACATTGGATACTGAATTATTTATACTGTTGGGAATTTGGCTTTGATTTGTTCAGATTGTGACTGTTCATAAGTATGTAACTTATTTTTGATTTTACAGAATCCCACAGTTAAGAGACTTTGGAATTTTAGAGAGATTTAAATGTTTTACAGAAAGTGAACTTTTAAAGTTAGAATTTAAATTTTAAAATTGGAATTTTAAAGACTGGAACTTTTAAAAGTTAGACTGATTTATATGTGACATTAACCATACCATCTTGGGGATAAACAAGAAAAAAAAGATTATGACTTAATAAGTGATGTGTTTGTGTGTCAAGCTGACAAAGGGTCAACTGTACTGGCTAGTTTAATGTCAACTTGATGCACAAACTATAGTTATTTAGGAAGAAAGCACCTCAATTAAAAATGTTCCTACCAGATCAGTCTGTGGTAAGAACTCATTAGTGTTTCCTAGAAATACAAGAAAACATATCAACTAAGACAGTCACTTACCTGCAACATAATTCAGGAAAATCATCCTTGAATCTAAGGCCAGTTCTTAGTGTGGTCATCATTTTTACTCTCACAGAACTAACATGTTTGGGTCCCATCAGCTTCATCAAAGACATCAAACTACTCAAGGCCTACAAGAAAATTAGTAGTTAAAAATAGAACTTATAAACAAGATGCCAGAACTTAAAAGTTATTTATAAAATTTAAACAGAATGCTTCATAATGGACAATAATGGTTTTAATGATCATAAATTCAAGATATTCTGAATTTAACACAATAAACAGCTGCTGGATATACTTAGAATAGAAACCAAATGAGGACTGCATCAATAGTTCTAGGTTCTAATGAATGAGTAAAGAAAGTCTCCAATCTTATGTATGTACTCAGAAGTTACTATTGAACACACCATGTTCAAAAGCAATTTAGGAGGAAAGGGTTTATTTGGCTTATGTTTCACTGTCAGGACAGTGAAGAAAGTCAGGACAGGAACCTGGAGGCAGGTTCCGACGCAGAGGCCATGGAGGGTGCTTCTTTCTGACTTGCTCCACGTGGCTTGCTCTTTCTATAGCACCCAGGACCACAAAGCCCTAGGGATGGCCCTACTCACAATGGGCTGGGCCCTCCCTCATGGATCACTAATTAAGAAAATGCCCTACAGGCTTGCCTACAGTCTGATCTTTTGAAGGTATTTTCTAAATTGAGGCGTCTTCCTTTCCAATGATTCTACCTTGTGTCAAGTTGACATAAAACTAGCCAACACATGTATCTAAACAAGTAAGCTCTTTACAGTTTATAGTATAAAAATTCCATTTTCCTTAAAGTCATTTATTCTTTCATTTGGCATAAATGTTTAGGGAAGCCATATAGATGGAATTGAAATTATTAAAAATTTACTAGTTAACACTGAAATAACAGGCATTGACTTAAAATTTATAGCAAATTTTTCTATGTCTTACATGGATCGTTAAAGTTATCAGAAGGGAAGTGTATACTAAAATAAAAGCTGCCACTGGGTTAGCAAGATGACTCCCAAGGCAAAGGCTTTGCTGCCAAGCCTGTCAACTAAGTTCTAGTTCTAGGATCCATATAGTGGAAGGAGTGTACTAACTCCTGCATATTGTCCCCTGGCCTCTACATGAGCACTGTTGCACACTAATGCTAATACACATGCACACTAAAAACAGAAATACCAACATCAGACGCAGGTGAACTATAAAATTAAATTATACAACGGATGTTCAAGCTCTCAGTTACTGCTGTTTTATGTCTTCCATTGGGTTAGATATCATGATGGTATGGGCCTGCAGCCATTAGTATTATTATTACCTAACAAGTATGAAGCTAGATGAACAAGGTGGCCATCATAATCCTAGCACACAGGAGGCCGAGGCAGGAAGACTACCATAAATTCAAAGGCACCCTGAGCTATAACAACAAATGCATAAAGTTAATTTGGGTGAATGTTCTTTGAATCTAGAATCAAGCTATGACTGAAGTTACATTATCTTTGTATATTTAGTTACAGGGCCAAAAATTCTTTAGGCCAGTTTAAGTTGGGTTTTCTATTTGTCATCATCAGTGAAAGCTGGTACAGTTTCTATTTTTACAGTGATATTCAGCGATAAATATCAAACGTTTGGTTGCTTCTCTGTTTTGACAGTCTCACACTTAGGTTTGCTTAGAGCTCATTATGGAGCCCACGCTGGCATCGAACTCTCAGATATTCTTTCAGTCTCTGTCTTCCTCATGCTGAAATCACAGGGTGAGCTACCACACCCAGCTTGTTCAAAAGACTTTTTATATTTGAATGTTTGTAACCAGAAACAGAACTTATGTTCCCTGAATATTCAATATAAATTTTATTCTAGCCTCCTTTGATTTCAGATACTACTACTTACCATTTTCTTATCTTCAATGCCAACACTGGAGCTCAGTAACTGCATATTAAAAAAGGCCAGAATGCCCAACAATTTTGGTTGCAAATAATCAGCCTATGGATTGAAAAAAAAAGATATTATATGTTTTATATATAAAGTATCTCTCTTCTTTCCCTCTAAATTGGAGATTTATTACAGAACTCCTACTGGGCAGCTTTCTACCACTGAACTGTATGAGGCAGGAAAAAGAGCAAGACAAACAGCTAGTGAAAGGTGGTAACTGAAATATGTTCCAAGGTAGCAAAGTTTACTGTTGAGGCGGCCGGTTCAGGTTCTTTCGGGGTTATATTCCCTGATAAGAGCAGAAGAGGAAGACTCTACTACTGTATAGTGAACAGGAGTTAGGTATCTATGCTACATGTCTTTTTAGCATATAGAAACTTACCAAGTGAAGAAACTGGGACTTGTTTTTCAAGCTCTAATTTACCTTTTGGTTTTTGAACTTTTTAAAAAAATCATCAATAATTTTTTTAGATTAGCAAAGTATTGGGTTTAATCATAGCATCTCCATAATATGTATTTTGTAAACTTCTTATTTGGACTGAAATTAAACTTTAGCATAATAAATCACAATTTCCTAATTATATGGTTCTAGTCTATGTTATTAAATAAAATATAGGTATAGGTGGCACTCAAATCTACATAAATATTCTAATTTTAAAGTCCCTGGCATCCAGACAAATAGTACTTTAGTATGTATATCTGCCATTCAGCAAATATATGCATCTCTATTCTATCATGCTAAGTAAAGTGTATAAGATAAACACTAATACACAAGGCAAATTAGTAGAAGGCACTGAATAAATTCACACATAAATATGGGTGTGATAAGGGCAATAAGAAAATAAACATGAACATGTGTTAGAAACTGGAAAAATGAGTTTAGTTAGGGGTGATAAAAAAAACTCTGAAGAGTGAAAAACATCCAGGAAATTATTATTGTACGTACAGAGACCATCTAAAGCCAACAGTTACAAATTCTAAAAGACAAAGCAAATAGAGCTAAAGCAGTGGAAGGGAGAGTTTAACAAAAGGAGGGTGGAAAGGCACACTGTCACATATGTCTTATAGATTTACTGTAAAGAGTTTACACATTATTTTCAGGTTTTGGTTGAAGCAAATGGGTAGATAATGGTATAAAATACCATTGCCCAAAGCAAGGAAGATTAGGGGACACAAGTCAGGGAAGAATAATAAAAACTTCTTTGGAGTCTAAGGTTATACCTAGACAGCTCAACATAAGGCAGTTGCTACGGCAGATGACAACCTGACACAGGCTAAGGTCGTCTGAGAGGAGGTAATCTCAAGAAAACACTTCCATCAGAGTGGGCTGTAAGTAAGCATGTAGGCTATTTTTTTTAAAAAAGATTGATGAGGCAGGGCCCAGTCTATTGTGGGTGGGGCCACCCCTGATCTGGTGGTCTTGGGTTCTTTAAGAAAGCAGGCTGAGCAAGCCATGGTGAACAAGCAAGTAAGCAGGCACTCTTCCATGGCCTCTGCATCAGCTCCTGCCTCCCAGTTCCTGCCCTGCTTGAGTTCCAGTCCTGATTTCCTATGATGATGAACTGTGATGTGGAAGCATAAGCCAAATAAATTCTTTCCTCCCCAAGTTTCTTTATGCTGTTTTCTCACGTCAGTGGTAACCCTAACTAAGATACTTGCCTAGTATGTACAAAGCTCTAGGTTTGATCCCCAGTACTGCAAACTGGATTCCTTAAAATTCCCTTTGAGAACATATAGTGGTATATTATTTGTGTTTTAATAAATAAAGCTTGCCTAAAGATCAGTGCAAAGCAGCCACACTAGTCAGTCATACAGGCCAGGCAGTGGTGGCGCACACCTTTAATTGGGATTAAAGCAGCCACACTAGTTAGTCAAGAGGCTGGGTGATGGTGGTGCATGCCTTTAAACCCAGCACTAGAGAGGAATATAAGACAGGAGGAGACAGGTCTCAGTCTCAGTCTGAGGATTAGTAGAGGCAGGATCACCCCTTTTTTGTCTGAGCCTTGTTAGAGGTAAGAGTTCTCTAGTGGTTTGGCTGTGTTGCTTTTCTGATCTTCAGCTGGAACTCCAATATCTGTCTCTGGGTTTTTATTCGTGCAACAAGAACTAGCACAATTCACTAAATATATTTTCAGATAAACATTTTTGTCCATGCCATCTATTTCCTTCTAGGATCTAACCTATATAAACCCCAAAGTTCAAAGTTCATAGTTTAAAAGTTAAAACTGAAACATAAACAATGGAATCACTAGAATCATCCTATCAAAACAAGGGGTCAAATGAGATCACGATGATAGGGCACAGCCAATTGCATTATTCCAAATCATTCCAATACAAAAAGAATAAAGCTGAAAAATAAAGAGAAAAGAGAAAACTGCATGCGTTGGCACAGGTCTGTAATCCCAGAACTTAGGAACTAGAGGCAGAAAGATAGGGGATTCAAGGCCATTCTTAAATATGTAGGGACTTTGAGGCAAACCTGGATTCTATTAGACCCTGTCTTAGAACTAACATGTAAGCCAACAACAACAAAAGCAGAACACATAAAAAAGGAAAACACATCTTTCTTTTACCCTAACAATGGATTTAATTTAGCTTGCTTCATCAAGAATTACCTGTAAGAAGTAACAAGATGAGGGGAAAAGTTGTAAATACATTTTAATGCATATTTGGCAACTAGAGAAGAGAAATAAACCTTTTTGTTTACTTAAATGAAAATATAAATCATGCCAGGTGTGGTTCTGTATGCCTTTAATCCCAACATTCATAGGGAAATCTGTGAAAGTTTGAGGCCAGTTAGGTCTACAAAGTAAGTTCTAGGTCAGCCAGGGTTATATAGGGAGAACTCTAAAAAGGGGGATAGTGAGGACTTAGGAAAAAATAAAATCTTAAGAATCACCTGGAAATCCACACTTTCAAGATACATATACAGCTAACATTTCTGTGACCATTCAACTTTAACCTTTTCTAAAAGAAAGATCTCAATTAAAAGTATAAAGAAATTAGAAAATAGGGGTGACGAGTTTCCTCAGCTTCTTAAGTAGGCTACAAAAAAGGACAAAAAAGCAAACCAAATACCTTACCATCAATTCAGGTGATGTGATATCTCGTGGTCCCTGATATGGATCATCACTAGATGCAAAAGAGGCAAGTATTGACAAACCGTTGAAAACCTGTTGATAATGCTCTCCAATACGCAGCAATAATTCATTGTGCAATCCTTGAAAATCTTGTCTTAAGAGACTCCCCAGCTCAATTTCTGTTTCATTCTAAAGATATTAAAAAAATTATTTTTCTCATATTAGCATTTAAAAATAAGTACGCGATTTTTAACATGTTATTTGTAAATCAAGAGCTCTAGGTAAGATAGCATAGCTTACTAATAGAACTAAGAAAAGACATTGGCAAAGAATTCTAATCTTGTTCTTTCCTGATAGGTCTCCCATGAGCTATATGCAATGAAGAAAAGTGACCAGACTTAATTTTGATATAAAGCTGGAAAAAGCCCTATGTTTTCCTAAACTCTTTTTACAACAGCAACACAGTATTTACAGATGCATAGACCCAGGACCGTGCTACATAGCAGGCTTTTGGTCAGAATTCTGGAGTTTAAATTCTAGTTGTCATTTATAGTCTGTCATGTGATCTGGACAAGTCAACTAATCTAACCCTCACTGCCTTAGTTCTATCATCTGTAAAGAAAAACAATGGTTGAACATTCCTAATTAAAACCCAAATACCAATTCTTTTGAACACTGTCATGATACCAGAAGCAGAATTTTTTATACTTGACTTTATTTGATTGGTTGCAGTAAAAATGTAGGCACCTTGAAATTATTATATAAAAAAATTGTACTTTTTTCTTTTCTTTTTTTGATTTTTGAGACAGGGTATCTCTGTGTAACAGCATTAGCTGTCCTGAAACTCACTTTGTAGACCAGGTTGGCCTTTAACTCATAGAGATCCACCTATCTCTACCTCCCAATTGCTGGGATTAAAGGCATGCATCACCACACCAGTTGGGCTATACATTTAAGCTATGTCTAAAACATGAATGAATTCTGTGTCTAGACTTTGGTCTCATCCTCAAGATATCTCATTATATATATGCAAATATTTCAAAATGCAAAAAAAAGAAATATCTGAAATCTAGTCTTAAGCATTTTTGTACAAGAAATAAGACTCCTATCTTGTCAAATATATGAATTGAACCGGATGTATGTGGACAGAGAAGCTTCTGACATAAAGTATGTACTCCATAAATACTATCATTCTGTCTCCATAACATACAGTTTACGTTCTTGAGATGAATGAAAACAAATTAATAGTCATTAGTTCTCAAGTGAAAAAGAGATCTGCTGTCCTCTTAGAGAAAAATAAAATTAAGGTTTTCTATTTCCACAGTCTTATATTCCTCAAAGACATCGTTAATGTAAAATAAAAAAGAAGCCCAAGCTAAAATTTTAAGCTTAAAAACTAGCAAGACATGCAAACCTAACAGTCTACACCCATAATGAAATGAGAGAATAAAGTCCCCAAAGTTGTTCTCTGATCTACACATGCACAATGGTCCATATGCACCCATGCATTGTCTCGCTTACACACACACACACACACACATACACACACTCTACACACACACACACTCTACACACACACACACTCACTCTAATATTTTAAGATTTATTTATTTATTTAATTTCCATGCCTACAGTGTTTTGTCTACATGTATATATGTGTACATGGATGCGTGGTGCCACAAAAGTTAGAAGAAGGCAACAATCCTGGACCTGGAGTTACAGGAAGATATGATCTGCAGTGTGGGTACTGGAAACTGAAACCAGGTCTTCTACTAGAACAAGTTGGCTGTTAACCACTAAGTCACCTCTCCAGATCCACTAAATTATTAATTATTTAAAAAGAAGGAAAAATTATAATAAAATTATAATCAGAGTAGCAAGTAACTAAACCAAACACAAGCATGGAGTTAAATGTAGTTATCTCTTCCTATAACTACTTGTATATTATGAGGTAACTTATAACTGTAATCAGTTCCAAATTACTAAAAGAAAATTATGTAAGAACCTAATCCATGAAAGGATGGCTATTCTATTCCATTATGGTAAATGATCAGAGAAAATATCAAAATAATTCTATTTAGAATTCTCCCAAGACAATGATTATTTAACATGATATTTACACATATTCTTATGCTATAAATTGTTCTTTCTACATTACAATGATAAAATAGTTTTTCCAAAAATGCTAATCTAAACAAAAGAATGAAATACACACAAATATTTAAATACCTTCAGATAATGAAGGGCACGTTCTAATTCATCTTTGGTACAAGAACAAACCAAATGAGAAAAAATATATTTGAAGTTATTTATTAAAATCTCTCGACGATTAACATTTAATTGTTTTCCTAAAGTTCGAATGAGAGCAGAAGCTGCAGGGCTTGCTTTCGCAGCAAGATCAGGCAGTAGAACTTGTAATGTCCTCTGAAAAAGAACACAATAATTATCAAAAAGTACATTTGTCTGGGTGATAAATTGTTAAATAAACTGTCCACAAAACATTTTTTAACACCACAGGGAGCTATGCATGAATTCATACTTGTATTCAACCTTGCCATTTACTCAGTTGACTATAATAAATACAATGGTATATATTACTATGACTCAGGTTCTATATATAAAGCAATGAACAAAACAAGCAAGGAACCAACAGTATAGAGCTTCTATTATATGAATTAAGAGACAGTGAACGATAAGGAATGAAGATTGGATTAATTCTTCATTCCTATTATATTGTATGTAACTCAAAAGAAGCATATTTTTCATGAGTATGTCACTAAAGCAGATGCACAATCTAAAGTAAAGGTCCTAAGTCTGGCGTATCCTTTCCTGCATTTAGAGAATAAGCATATAAAGAATAGCCATAAATAAAAACTTAAAATTTTTTTTAGGGCTGGAAAGATGGCTCAGCAGTTAAAACCAGTGACTACTCTTCCAGAAAACCTGGGTTCAATTCCCAGCACCCACATGGCAGCTCATGGCTGCCTGCAATTCCAGTTCCAGGGGACCCAACACCTTCACCCAGACATACATGCAGACAAAAGACCAATGTATATAACATTAAAAGAAAAGTTTTTATAATTTTTTGCTTGTTTTTGAGACAGGGTTTCTCTATGTAGCTTTGGAGCCTTTCCTGGAACTCATTCTGTAGAGCAGGCTGGCCTTGAATCACAGAGATCAACCTGCCTCTGCCTCCCAAATGCTGGGATTAGAGGCATGTGCCACCACTGCCCAGCTAAGTTTTTTTTTTTTAAATAGATTATAGAATTGATGCTGCAACATTACAGAAAACAGTTAAATACATCTAACATCTAATACTGCAGTAAGTCTACTTTCATTTTTGGTCTATATCTTTTAAGATCTAGTTCATTAAATTCACACAAAATCCAAAATTAAAATAATTATGATTTTGTTTACTTATTCTATAAATATCTAAAAAATACAACTACAAGTATGTCATTATTTTAAATAGATTATAGAATTGATGCTGCAACATTACAGAAAACAGTTAAATACATCTAACATCCAATACTGCAATAAGTCTACTTTCATTTTTGGTCTGTATCTTTTAAGATCTAGTTCATTAAATTCACACAAAATCCAAAGTTAAAATAATTATGATTTTGTTTACTTATTCTATAAATATCTAAAAAATACAACTACAAGTACGTCATTATTCTAAACATGGAATGTGACAATGAACAAGATCTAGCCCTTGCCTGAGTGGTGTGACATCAAGAGACTCAGGCAGGAGGACAGCACGTTTGAGGACAGTCTGTGCTACAGAATGAGACTGTGTCCAAAAACAAAAGAAACAAACAAAACAACAAATAAATAGGTCTGCCTTCACAGACATACTTTTCTTTTAACATAGTTATATTTAGATTAAGATGGTTATTTTTAAGATTAAGATGGCTTATATTTAGACATTTAGTTTCTTCTCAGTTTTATATTGCCAATGGGTAATGTTGCAAAAAACATCTGTGGATTTTGATGTAATTAATGAGTAATAAGGCATGAATATCTTTGTTGTTCTTATAATATACCACCCCACTTTCTTTGTATATATAACCAATTTATGAGCAATATAAGTTTGTTAAAATAATATTATAGGGAGAACCGCTGTACAAACTGTTATCACTATTTGTTAGATTGACAATACACTGACTTTGAGGCAAAAACAAGAAAACAATAAGTTCCATCATCCTTCAAACCTTATGCCTAATGAATTCCACAGGCTTCCTAAGTCATGCCATGTTACAAAGCCTGACATCTAAAATAATAACAAACCATATCACTAATTCTGTATTTCATAATTCAACTTCTTAAAAGTAAACATTAGTTTTTCAGTAACCAGTGGAACCCAGGATGGTACTAAAAACAAAGACTCAAATAGTTAACTTGAATATGATATCAATAAGTATGATACATAAAACAATAAAGATATACATAAATTTAAGTTTTACTGTGTAAGCAATAATTTCGTCAAAGTAAAAAAAAAATAGATAATTAGGGACTAGGTTAATAGCTCAGGTGCCATATAAGCATGAAGACCTGTGTTCAATCTCCAGAAAAAGACTGGGAATGGTGACGCATTTGTAATTTCAGTGCTATGGCATCAGAGACAGGGAGATATTAAAGGCTTGATGGTAGTTAGTCATTCAAACTTACCTGGCAAACTCCAGGGTATTGTGACAGACCCCGTCCTACACAAACACACACACACACATACCCCAAACCAATGGACAGTGGCTATGCAACAATAGTCAATATTGTCCTCTAACCTACAGACACATGCATGCACACACACAAAATGTAATTTTGAAAATCTTGAATCCATATGGTCTTTAATGTACTTGTAAGGTTTTCTTTAAAAACAAACAAATGAAATATTTAATCAAAAACTTCAAATAAATCAACTAAACACACATTGCAACTTACACTTAGGAAACGATTAAGATCAGGAAAGTCAAAAACATTGGCAATTTCTGACAAGGTATTTAAAGCCATTTCTCTGTGGTGAGCTACATCTTGCTTGCGCATCTCAGCAGTCTGGCAAGGCGTACCTGGGAGTGCTGCTATCTGACTGGAGTGGAGAGTTTCTACCAAAAACTAAAGCAAAAATATTCTTTTTAGTTTTCAAACAAGGAAGAAATTCTAACCCCGTCTCTCTGCCCACCAACTAATACTTTCAAGCTAGCATGAGAGTAGTGTCAAGTTCTACACTGCCAGAGTCACTCATTCAATTCTTGTAATA
Source organism: Myodes glareolus (assembly GCF_982192425.1). NCBI lineage: Eukaryota > Metazoa > Chordata > Mammalia > Rodentia > Cricetidae > Myodes > Myodes glareolus. The sequence goes on along the minus strand of NC_142029.1, from coordinate 54,472,920 downwards.
ATTTTAATGAGGTGAATTTTGTCATAATCTCCATTTTATGGAAAAGCAACCAGACTTAGTCAGGAAACTTTAATATCATGCTAAGGATTATATCACAAACACAGGGTAAACCAGTATTTTAACCTGGTCTAACTTTTCAGTCATTGATTAATATACCTTTTTGAAAACAAAGTGTCATGTTGGCAATATCAAGACATAAAAAAGTTAAGTATCACTAAACAGGCTAAAAAAATGATGACTCTCTAAAGCTTATCAAGAATATAATAATTTTACAAATTATTGTAAGATGATATTCTTTATCATTTATAACCCATATCTTCAGACCAATATACTTAAATACAAATAGCAGCAATTCAGTTCTAAATAAATATAATCTTAAAAATAATTCTTTAAAACAAAACAAGCGAGATAAGACTTACATACATGTTGTTTCTCTCTTTTGGGTTTTTTTGGTTTTGGTTTTTTTTTTTTTATTTTTTTAGTTTTTCAAGACGGGGTTTCTCTGTGTAGCCCTGGCTGTCCTGGAACTCACTCTATAGACCAGGCTGAACTTGAACTCACAGAAATCCATCCGCCTCTGCCTCCCAAGTGCTAGGATTAAAGGCATAAGCCACCACAGCCCATCTGCATGTTGTTTTTCTTAAGCCCAGTATGTATTTAAGAGACCATACCACCTCAGCTTTCCAAGGAGAGTAATTCTGGTTTCTACTTCTTTTTAAATGCCTGCAAAATGTTCTATTGTCTATCTAAAGGCTGAATGCTGGCTTTCACCTGACAGATGGGTTTCTTATATTGGCTGAAAAAATTTTGCAGTTTAACACTTTTAGCTGCAACTAGTGCTCGAATCTCTGTGTACGCTGCTCCGGAGACAGACGCTGACTTAGACAACAAACAATGTAGTAAGTGCAAGAGTGCAAAAGGTATCAAATCTCCTTTAGCTGCCCTGAAAATAAAAACAAACACAGGTATACATAAGGTTAATGTCTCAGAAACTAATGCTGATCCACAAATAAATATATGCTGAATCATATTTTTCTATAATATACATCTCATATCACCATTTACTCTTTTTCCCCCCAGTGCTGAGGAACAAATCCAGACTTTTGTGTACATCAGCCAAGTATTCCACCACTGAACTACATCTCCAGCCCTCACTGTCTCTACTGCTAGGCAAATAAGACAGTAAGAAAAATAGTAAGTTTCATTTCAAATACTGTCAAACGTACCTTCCAATGTCCCCTGTTGTAAGAATCAAGGTATCCTTTAGTTCGTTATTTCTCGACATTTGGGCGTGTGTATATGCTTCTTTCATTCTTAAAACAAAAAGCTAGAAAAGCAAACTTTATTGATCAGAAAAGTTCTAGAGCTACATTTATTAAAAAAAATCTGTGTTTTAATTTAAATTTTAACTTAAAAATTCTAACCTCTTTTATGAATCCATCCTCAGAGTCCAAAGATTCCAATATATACTTAATATTTCCACTAAAAGCAACTCTAACAACCTTGTCTGGATCTTCCATCAAATTTAATAAAGTCCCAAGAACTGTTTTTACCTCTGTTTCATCTTCTTGAAAATTAAGATGCTTACAAAGATGAGGCAGATTGTCTATGAAAGCTAAAGAGAGACAATATATATTTTCTAATTTGACACATCATTTATCAAAGTACTTAAAAATACTGCCAGCAAATAGGATACAGAAAACAATCTCATGCTGCCTTTATGTCAATATTTAGAAATACATAGCACACATATTTTAAGGTGATTAGAATTTATTAATTTATTTTTGTTTAGTTTTTTTGGTCATTTGTTTTATTGTTTGTTTGTTTTGAAACAGTTCTCACTGTGGAAACCTGACTAGCCTGCAACTCACTTTGTAGACCAGATTGGACTTGAACTCACAGAGATTCACCTACCTCTGTCTCCTAAGTGCTGGGATTAAAAAGGCATGTGCCACTACAGCTAGCAAATTTACCAATTTAAATTATTTTATACTCAATGAAGGTAATAAATGACAAATTTAAAATAAATTCTAGAGTCTAAGTTATCAAATGATCATTTTTAGGTCTTGTAGATCATTGTCTCTTATACTTAAACTTTAAAAAAAAAATCTTTCAACTAAGAGGGCTCTTAGACTTTTCAATTTTACAGAACTTAGGGTGTTCCTATAACTACTTACCAACTATATGAAAGTTTGTGAATTAACCGCAACTTACTACTAAACACATGGATCTTCCAAGTGTGTGTGGCAATCTCAACACTGCAGCAAGTTTATACCCAATGTCACTGGAAAGTGTTTAATCCCAATTGACCGCTCACCGAGTTTTACTGGACTAGGTGTTTTTTCTTCCAGCAAGAAAAGGAATGGCTTGCAGACAGAAGCTCGTACTTGAGAAGAAGAACATTCGTGTTGAGGAGTGGCTTTCAAGTTCTTACAGAACAGGTCCACATGTTCAAAGAAAGGCTCTACCGAGGAACTCGTCAGACAAAACACACCATGAAGAGAACAGACAAGCTGATCAAGGACAGAAGCAAATTCTTTTTTGACAATGTCAGAATCATCTTTCACTCTATCTCTGGGGAAAAAAAGAAAAAGTACTAAATCTTCCTAGTAAATATTTTGGATTAGATTTCTTTAATTTGAGACAAAGGGAAAGAAAAGATAAAACTTTAAAGGGAAAAATTTAATTTTCAAGCTAAAAGCAATATTTACTTTATTTACTCTTCAATAATAAGTGAGAGAGACACCCAGATTAATGGGTTACATAATCAAGTCATATATTCAAATTAAAGTCTTAATACATACATAAGCATCTTGGGAATTTGGTTACAAGAATTCTGCTGCTGCAATAAGATAAAAAATCCTTTAACACAACTAGCCCGGATTACTTCATGGGAGCTCATCAGGGCCCAATTATAAACTGCTGTTCTCCATTCAAGGAATATTTTTCTTGGAAACAGAGTCAGAAGAAACACACATTGTGACTGTGCCTGTGGAGCTAAAAAGAACAAACTTTATTAAACAAGATTTCTTTAAAAAGCTTTTTACTTGTTATTGGGGGTGGTGCACAAATGTGCCAAAACTCTTGTGAGGAAGTCAGAGGACAACTTGTGGGCATTACTTCTTTCCTTCCACAATACAGGTCCCAGGGACCAAACTTAGAACATCATGCTCAGTGGCAGGACCCTTTACACACTGAGACACCTTGTCAGCCAGTAAGCAAAGTTTCTTTTTAAATCTTTTAATTAATTAATTAATTAATTATGTATGCAATATTCTGTCTGTGTGTATGCCTGCAGGTCAAAAGAGGGCACCAGACACCAATACAGATGGTTGTGAGCCACCATGTGGTTGCTGGGAATTGAACTCAGGACCCTTGGAAGAGCAGGCAATGCTCTTAACCTCTGAGCCATCTCTCCAGCCCCAGCAATATTTCTAAGAAGTTAATTTTACGTGTGTGTGTGTGCGCACCCATGTGTACACATGAATGCCTATATATGTATGCTGTGAAATTAGCATTTATTTATTTTTTGAAATTAGCATTTAAAGTACATACACTATCAAAGGTAATTAAATCTTCTAAAAATAATGCAAGAACACTGATAAATGTTTACAAACAACTTTTCGTATAGAGAAATGCAAATTGAAAATCACGTGTATCAGACCGAATAACGTCAAGACAGTTATCTCCCTGAATTTTTATTGCTCTACATAATAAGATATTTTAAACCTGGTGATGTCAAGAACACAATTCTCATATTCTGCTAACAAGAATGTAAACTAATGCATCTTTGGGGAACAATACAACAGTACAGAATACAACATGTGGAAATGCTACACCCTAGTAATTCCATTCCCAGGTAATTAACTTCAAATAGCACTTTAAGTAATATGCATATGAATATCCTGATCTTTTCTGAAAATTCAGATTCTCAACCAGAATATTCTAGCAGAACATAAGATACTCTATTTCCTTTTAAAATCTTATATCTTTATTTACTTTTACTGTATGAACGTTTTGCCTTGCATGTATGTCTGTTTGCCATGTTTATGTCTGGTTTCTGTAGAGGTCAAAAGAGGGTATCAAATCCCCTGGAACAAGAGTTACAGGCAGAAGATACTAATTTCTAGGAAGTTCTCACAAGCTTGCACTACTGGTCTATGGGCAATAGTTCAAAGATCAACGCCTTGGGAAGATTCAGAATTTCTTAAAAATATTCACAGACTTAAAATTGTCAGCAACTAAATTGTCTGTCAGTGCCATGATAATGTTTATTTTTTAAAGATTTAGTTGTACTGTTTTAAATTATGAATTGAGGTGGAGGAGTGGGACTGTGCATGTGAATGTAGGTGCCTGAGAAAGCTAGGGACATTGAACTCTCCTAGAGCTGGAGTTACAGACAATGTAAGCTGCCTGATATGATGCTGAGAACAAACTCAGGTGCTCTAGAAGAGCAAGCAACTGATGCTCTGTTAACTGTTAACTGACACACCTCTGCAGCCCAGAGACTGTTTGTCTTATAATTGCTTATTAACTTAAAAAATAAGAAAGAATATATGAATCATCTGAATAAATCCCATAAATACAGTGCTGACCCAGTCAGTCACAGGGGCACATGCCTGTAATACCAATAACTTAGGAGGATCAGAAGTTGAAGGCCAGCTTCATCAACACAGTCAAATTTGGGGTTAGCCTGTTTTATATAAAAGCCTATCTAAAAAATAAAGACAATGTTAACTAACAAAATACAAGTTGTGAAAATGAAGATAATTCTTTATATTATATAAGAAATACATATACAATAAAAGTAATAAAGCAAGAATGGTAGTTATTGCTAGGAAAAAGAGAAAACTAGAAATAAAAGATCAATCAAAGGGTTTGTTTACTTATTTACTTATCTTTCATGTTTTGAGTCAGGGTCTCACTATATAGCCCAGGCTGGCCATGAACTTGCAATTCAGTCTCCTGCCTTGGCTTCCCAAGTGCTGGAACTGCAGGCATGCACCACCACATTCACCTCAAAGAACTCTCACCAAATCCTTAACATTTTTTCTTTTTTGTTTTTTTGTTCTGAGACATTACCGGCCTAAAGGGCTATACCATTCCATTTTTAGTGGCACCGAGGATCAAACCTGGGGCCTCTAGTCTGCTAGGTTAGAGCTCTACCTACTGAATAGGTACATTCCCAGCACTAACATTTTATTTACAGAAGTAGGAAATTGATATGTTTAGAATACTATTCTCTACTTTTTATGTATAGTCCTAAAATACCTCATAGATTTCTTAAATGAAGATTTTTGTCATTTTTGATTTGTTTTGAAGACAGGGACTCACTGGGCAGCTCAGGCTAGCCTAGAACTCATGGCAGTCTTCCTGTCTTGATCTCCTCAGTGCTGAGATGGCAGGTATGAGTCATCAAACCCAGGCTCAAGATAAAGATACTTGAATATATGTAGTGACACTTCATTTGTATTTTAATAAATAAAGCTTGCCTGAAGATCAGAGAGTAAAACAGCCCCAATGGTCACCCTTACAGACCAGACAGTGGTAACACCCACCTTTAATCCTAGAAGCCACACTAGTTGCCATAGAAACTAGGCAGTGCATGCTTTTAATCTCAACCTGAGAAAGGACTATGAACAGGAAAAGACAGTTCGCAGTCACAGTCTCATTCTGAGATTCCTGGAGGCAGGACCGCCATTTCGGACTGAAGTCGAGGTAAGAGCCAGTGGATGGCTGTTATGCTTTTCGGATCTTCAGGTTGAATTCTAATTTTTCTCTTTGAGTTTTTATTAATCATGCTTCAAGTATACATTTCCAATTCTGTACAGATAAAAAGGACATAGGTATAGGGCAAGCATCCCTTCTCTAACTGTTTATATACCAAACTCCTTTCTGTGCTCTTTGAAGTATTCTTTTAATTATTGAAAAATAAGTGATAAAGTATTATAAATTCTACACAGATCAATTATGCACAACATAAGCTACATACATCAGACAATTTTGTGATTACTTACAATAACTATCACAAACCCTCTGGCTCAATGGCAGAAGATTAGTAGCAAATGTGGTCAACTTTAAAGAGTTATCATCAGAATGGGAATAAATCCATGGAAGTGAAAGCATTCCACATAACTCTTCTAGAATAGGCTCCTCAAATGAACTTTTAACTACAGAGATAGACAAAAGACATAAATTATACCAATTCCTTAATCATATTTATTTTCAAGACTGTAGACATTCAAAATATCAAGTGGAATTATATTCAACATTCAATAAACAAGGATTCTTAAAACAAAGGGCCATAAACAATTCTCTGTTTTAACTAGGGGTGGTCTGTGGCAAACTTAGGCCTTGCACATATTAAACAAGTACTCTAACACTGAGCTGTACTTCTAGTCCCATGCTGAAGTCTGTGAGATATGTTATTTAAAAACATATACATCTATGCACTGTCTAAATAGATCATTGTATTCAGATTTTCAAACCAAAACATTTAAACATTTCAAATAAATATCTACTCACAAAATTAATCAAAATATTACACATATAAATGTGAAACTCAGAAACCACCAGAATGTTTAATTAACAGAAATTTTGGTAATATTCTGAACATTGCACACTTTTTCATTTAAACTTTAGGTAAAAACAGAAAGCCTATTTCTACAAGGACTAAGGTTAATCTCCCACTTATTTGTACTCACCTTGCATATACATCAAAGCATCATAAATTCTCACCATGTTATCAATGACTGATTCCAGTTCAAGTTTCTGAACAGAGCCTAACAAACTCCTACAGCTCTTGATCACTTTTTTATAGAAATCCAAAGACATCCAAGTTATCACTATTGGAGGTTTCTTCTTATATTTGTGTTGACAGTCCTTCAAATTATGGCTGCAATGAGTACATTTTTTAAAAAAGATATTAGAATTAAGAATTCTGTTAGAGTTCAATATTTTTATATTTTAATATGTTTCATTTTAACATTTATTTTATTTTAATAAAGCCAAAACTAAATACAGAACTAACCTATAACCTTAAGTCAATTTAAAGTAAGTATGCAAACCAACCAACCTTATGTTTAAGTGTATTCTTTCTCTTTCTCTCTCTCTCTCTCTCTTTTTTTTGGTTTTTCAAGATAGGGTTTCTCTGTGTAGCCCTGACTGTACTGGAACTAGCTCTTGTAGACCAGGCTGGCCTCAAACTCATAGAGATTTGCCTACCTCTGCCTCCTGAGTGTTGGGATTAAAGGTATGCGCCACCATCTCCCGGCCTTAAGTGTATTCTCTTAATATTGTTTTAAGTCACTGTTTTTACAGGTTTTTTTTTCTGTTGTTTGTAATATGTGTGTGATGTGAAGGAGACATACACACACACTGAGTTTAACTTTGAAGCCTAGGCTGGCCTGGTGACAATCCTCCTGTCTTAATCTCTTAAATCACTCGTGATGTGAGTATTGATCTAGGATCTTTGAATGTTGGCATTACCAAGCTGAAATAATGATAGAAGACATGCCTGTGTAGTTAGTAACTGATGTGACAAGTACTCTTCAGAAAAGGACAAGAATCTAATCTATTCCTTTAATTCATCTCAAATTCTAAGTTTAGTGGCATCTGAATTAATTTATTTTTTCCTAAAATCTCCTCTTTTATAGCTCCATATTGGTTAGTTATAAATCAGCACAGAATGATTGATCACAAGCTGTTCTAAATTGGGGCAGTAAAAGTAAGTCTTCTAAAGGTCATACTTGTTTCTTTTGATAGAAAATTTACATAAAGACACTAAACAGAAAGTCTGCCTCTTCTGCATTCTAAATTTCTACACTATTTCAAAAAATATAGTCTAATGAAGATGAATTTCTGAATTGTATGTAAATATGTTCTGCTACCTTTATATTATGTATCCTTGGGAAAAGTTATTTAGGCTTAAGAGAAAAATCTAATTTTTCTGCACTTTAACTTCTATTCAGTAAAATAGGTATAACAGCATTTACCTCTAGGACTGACATAAATATTAAGAAGGAAGCAAGTTGTAGTACCTCCTTTAGCAGATACTCGGTAGAAAATTTCTTAACTACGTCACTACCAGGTTTGTGTCCTAAGGTCACAAAAATCAAGTAAGTAATGAAGTTTCTTAAAATGGTAAATACAAATTCATTAAAGGAAGCCCACACAGAAAATAAAAACATTGGTGGGGCTGGAGAGATGGCTCAGAGGTTAAGGACGCTGACTGTTCTTCCAGAGGTCCTGAGTTCAATTCCCAGCAACCACATGGTGGTTAACAACCATCTACAATGAGATCTGGTGCCCTCTTCTGGCATGCAGTCATACATGGAGGCAGCACACTGTATTGTATACACAATAAATAAAATCTTTAAAAAAAAATTTTAAAAATTAAAAAAAAAAAAACATTGGTTGGGCCAGTGAGCTGATTCAGTGGGTAAAGCACTTGTCCTAAATGACCTGACTTTCTTCCCCGGAACCTATGTAAAAGCAGGAGACTGACTCCACAAAGTTGGTCCCCTGACCTCCACATGCATTCCATGGTACGCATGTCCCATACACACATAATAAAATACTTTTAAAAAAATCTTTTAACATTTTTTTTTTACCCATCCATGTCTTGATGAGAACAGTGAACAGTACAGAGAGCAGTCAGCTGTAATACAACAGTGATTCCTTCTAACTTCTCAGCAACAGAATTCTTTAGAGTACCACATTCAAGAGAAATCTGAAGGGATTCAGCTTTCTGTTTCAGTACATTCCATAATATGCTCTTTTTGTCCATATCCACATGAGTAATTCTATAATTATAATCACAGTAAAAGGTATTAATATATAATACAAATGTATTTCAATCAAATAAAATATACAGCTCATGAATGCAATGCTTACTTAGTATACATAGGCTTATATTCCAGCACAAAATTAATAAGTAAATGATTCTTTTCAAAACAAAAGAGCCAGCAAGATGGCTCAGCAGATAAAGGCACTTGCTACCAAGCCTGTGAATCTGAGTTTGATCTGAGCCACATAATGGAGAAGAGAACCCACTGACCTCTACACAGTAATTGTGGTATATACATACGTGTAGACAAGACACACACACATACACACCAGTAATTATAATAATAAAACAAAAATTGCAATGTATTATCAACTTTTATCTACATTAGGATAGATTTAAAACAATGTTCAATTTGGCTGAACTATAGCAATTCTTTGGCTACATATAAAAAATAGTGTATTTGTTAAGATTTGAAATACAACAGAAACACAGGCTGACACTTTTCAAATACAGGCATGCAAAAACATTCAAAGAAACTATGTATATAGTGTCATACTAGATTAAACCACAATGACTAGCAAAATATTTTAATAATTCCTATTGTCTATGTTTAGAAATATGTTTTAAAACCAGAACACTTAACATTTTTTTAAGGCAAATAAAATTTATGAATTTTCTAAAATAAAATAGAATGAGGTCATACTCTTCAAACTGTCTGGATAACCTTTTGGAAGAGTTGAGAGAAGAGCTGAGTCTACGCCTCTTTGGTGACACCTCATCATTATTACCACTGAGATTTTCCTGTTGAGTTTCGCACTGAATTCCCTCGATAATTTCTATACTTTCCATTTTCAAGGCTGCATAAAATGGTCCCAATAAATACTGAAAAGACAAAAATAATTTCAAATACTATCTTAGGAGACATGTTTATATTATTTATAAACAGAAAAGTGCACTAGGTGTTAGCTACATGTTTTCTAGGAAGATAAACTATTTCTGAATCTTATAAGGCAAATCAAATATCCACATTAATCCATATTATTTTGCATTCTATCAATTAAGAATGGTTCTATAGCTTTAAAAAGGCCTACAACACATATATACTATAATCTTTCTCAAAATGCTATACAGAAATTTTTATAAGGGAATCGCTAACTTTTTCATACTACAAATCTAGCAAAACTTACAGACTAAACTAAATTTAAATGAAATGTGCAATGCATAAAATACTGAATCAAGTTACTACATACCTGAATATTTTATTGCCTGTCTTTTCCCACAGTCCAAAAAGGATTATCACTACTTATTCTAAAGTGAAATCATTCACAGATAAAAATCTCAATGATTAAATCAATTAATGCTGCTATAAACAAATATTTTATAAATTCCACTTTAAAACAATCTATTCCATTGGCAGTTCACTAACATAATGAAATTTTTCTGAAATGGAAGTAAAAAGTCTATGACAGGGAATGAAACCAAACAATGAAAATCATCATGCATTATTATGTGAGATATTCTCTTTTCTTGTTAATAGAGCCTTTACACTTAAATGAACAAAACATGTAATGTGTAGTCTTAATAATTACTTACCCCAATATGTGTCTGAACTCCAAGAACATCTACAAGAGCTCTACAAATATTTGTCACATATATCTTCCTGACCTGTAAAGCCGATTCATATCCAGCTGGCACAAATTTAAGAAAATACTGCAGTAAATGACACAAACTTGCTTTCAGCAAATCAGACTTGAGCCGCATAAGCACACGATCTTCAAACATGACACAGAGTTTTTCCAGCAGCACATTTAAGTAGACAGGTTCGATATTTCTATAAGCTTCTGCTTCAAAGGGGAATAGTGTCTTTACCAGCTTTGACAAGGGCTCTTCATACAGTTTCAATTGGTCAGCATCCATTCCTACAAGGTGTTGTAGTAATTCCAAAAATAAGCTGAAGAAAGTGCTGGCTGGCTGTGCTGGTAATCCTCCAAGCTCAAAGAGTTCAGTTAAAAGGCTAATTGCTAAAGATCTGATTTTGGGACTACCATGTTCTAGCAGAGCACAGCCTATCTGCCACAACAACAATTCTTGTCTTCTAAAAAACACAGTTGGAACAATATGAATAAGAACCATTAATAAAGTGACTTCAATAAATTCTACATTTTGCATGTTCATGAATTGCAAAGGAGCTGGCTGCAAACATCCCATGTATTCATCTAATCGGCTTAAAAATCGACTAACAACCACTGGCCATTCCATAACATTACCCACTGCATTTCTCTTGTGGAGATAAATTAAGTCTTCAAAAAGATAGAGTAATTCCCTTGTGAGTACGCCAAAAATAGCAGGATTCTTGCTTTTAAAAAGAAATAATAATGAGCAGATAACTTCACATATTTTCTTGTGTAACATGTGGCAGGATGGACTTGCTGCAATCCGTAAAAGTCTTGTAATGATCCAATGACTGAATTCTTTGAAACAAACAGAAAATATATTAAATAAGCAAGAATATCATTAAGTGTGAATTTGCTAAATGCATTATGATTGATTTTTAAAGTATAAATCTCACTAAGAGAACAGTCTTAGGTTCCCACAAAGCACAAAGACTGTACTTCAGAATATCAATTTCTGAGCTACACAAAAAAAGTTCTAGTTTACCATTTACTAGTTATGTCATCGCCACCTCGCTGAAGATGCATTATGCTATTTATTATTGTGAAGATCAAGTAATGTAACCTATGTGAAATAGCATAGTTCCCAAAGCATAATAAATATTCAACAAATAGCTACTATTACTCCATCAACAAAAATCCTATTTTTCTTTTTTGAGACAAGGTCTCATTCATGTTATGTAGCCCATACAGCCCTGAACTTACTATGTTGCCAAGGATGACTTTAAACTTCTGAAGATCCTTCTGCTCTCAAGTGCCAGGAATTAGATGTATAAGCCACAACACCCAGCTTCCTTCAATGAAAAGTTACTGATTGTGGAGTTGGAGATGTGGTTCAGTAATAGATTACTTATCACTCCATGTAAGGTGCAATATTCAAGCCTATTCATATGTACATGTCATTTACTTACTTGAGACAGAGTCTGTCTACATATTTACCTGTTTGTTTGAAAGTCTCTCTACATAGCCCAACGTGCAGACCAGGCTGGCCTTGAACTCAGAGATCTGCCTGCCTCTGCCTCCCAAGTGCTGAGATCAAAGACGTGTGCCACCATGCCTAGTTCATCTTGTTTTAAATATTACTAACTCTAAAATTATTTCATAACCCACTCATGGGTTATAGTCCATACTTATATATACAAAATATAGCTAAAACTGGCATGATTATAGCATAAATTAAGAACTTATGACAGGAAAAATACAGAACCTCAATAATAAGAACATATAAAGCAGCAGCAACCAAGGCAGTCCCAGATGGCCAGGAGGAGTCAAAAAATACATTTTGAAGGATATATTTCCAAAGCAGATACTTGTAATACTACCAACAAATTCTAAAATATTTCATTATATAGAGCAAGTTTACTTTGCATCCCTTTGAGGGAACTAGGAAAAAAAAAAGAAAAAAATGATCAATGGAGTAGTAACAATAAAGTAAAAGCCTAGAAAAAAAGCTTCAACATACAAAAAGAAACTTTTTCTTAAAAGGTAATATAGTAAGTTTTTGTTGCTATTGTTTTGGTTTGGTTTTTTAAGACAGGGTTTCTCTGTGTAGCCCTGACTGTCCTGGAACTCACACCATAACCAGGTTGACCTTGAACTCAAAAAATCTGTCTGCCTCTGCCTCCTGAGCACTGGGATTAAAGGCATGCACCACCATACCCAGCATAAATAAGTGTTTTTGAATAGAATGTCTAAACAGGCTTTGTAGTAACTAGAGAGTATGTTCCAGCAAACCTTAAAAATAAATAAATAAATAAATAAGTAGCTAAAAGCTGAAAGGGGTGGTACATGTCTTTAATCTCATTACTTAGGAACCAGGCAGATCTCTGAGTTCCAAACCAGACTGGTCTACAAAGTGAATTCTAGGCCAGCCAGTAACCTAGTGATCCTAACTTAAAAACAAAACAAACAAACAAACAAACAAAAAACTGCTACCATATTTCCCCTCAATATATTAGAAATATGACTTTTACGAGTATGTGATCATATATAAACAATATTCAGAAAAGCAGAAAAGAGATCCCATAAAACTGACAATTTACATAAAATGATACCACTTGCCAATACAACTGTCTTTGGCTTCATTTTGTCCCTGGCTTCCATTCACATTTACAAACATAAGTGGAGAAGACTTCATGATGTGCTGGATGAAATCAAGTAACATCACAGAGGTCGGCTGAGCATCAGTCTTCTTTACAAGTTCTAGAGCAACTAAGAGACAAAAGAAAAGTCATGACAAACTAAATAGAGCTTTTGTTAGGAAATTAATCTTTGGTAATCAAAACTTTTGTCCAGCAGAATATTCATGCTAAACCGATATAGAGAAATACGAGATTATCTAATATTCTTTTTGTATGTATGTAGTATAAGTGTATGTAAATGTTCATGGGTGTGTGTGAATGTATATGTGCAGGTCAAAGGTCAATGTTGAGTGTCTACCTCCATCATTTTTGAGACAAATTCTCTCTCCGAACCTGGACTTCACCAATTTAGCTAGACTGGCTGGATCAGAAAGCTCCATTAGATATGCTCTGAGATTGCAGGTGTGCACCACGGCAGCTGGCTTTTTAAGACTGTGCTGGGGATTTAAAGGCAGGTCTTTATGCTTATGCAGTCAGTTCAGTGTCTCAGTCATGTTTCCAGTCTGCCACCTAATTTTACAATAGCCATATTCATTAATTTATCATACATCAATTCTGCAAGATGGCAGGCCTATAAGGTGCCAGGCACCAAGCTAAAATCTGAAGATAAAAGCAAAAACAAAAGCAATAATCTGGTGAAGGAGGCAAAAAAAATTAAAAATAGTAGTGAAACATGGTAACTCAGGATGAAAGGAAACAGTTCTGGAAAAATACGGGAAGTTATTTCCTATATGAAAAGTTGGCAGAGGGAAAAAGCAAGTGGTCAAAACAGAAGGAGCACATACAAAACCACATCTCCTAAGTGCTCATAGTCCTTGGCTATTTTTTTCAGCAACCTATAATTTTGTGGATTGAAAACAACAAAGTTTAAATGGCTACAATAAATCTAAATCATAAAATGCATTGGTACCAAATTCCACTTTCCCTTCCTTTTGCTATGACAGGTTTTATTTTTGTTTTTGTTTCGTTTTGTTTGTGGCATTTGCTATATGTCTACTATTGGCACAAGCTGTCAATAAAAAAAATCCACATAATTGGAATTGATCAAATGTTTTAAAGCACATCAAAGATCTCTAGGAAGCCAGTAGAAAATCATGGTTATTAACAGAAACACAAACTTTGCTTTAAGGTCTAAATTACATATGTTTTAAGTAACAAGCAACACTGAGTAATAACTTGCTAGAAATTAGTATCTCTAACAAATATTAACTGTATAACTAAAACTGCCTAGAGGAAAAAATTGGTAGTATAAGGTTACATGAAAAACCACCTAATTCCTGAAGTTCATGTAAGAAATAATTCCTTCTTACCAACATTTACATCTGTAAGTATTCGGTCAATGAACTGGCAGAGAATTTGTCTTGGTTTCTGTACAACGGTATTATATTCCTCTGGAGTCGCACTAAAATACAAAAAGCTTGTTAGAAGAGAACAGAGAGCACTTGGGAGGCAGAGACAGGTGGATCTCTGAGTTCGAGGCCAGCCTGGTCTACAGAGCGAGTTCCAGGACAGGCTCAAAAGCTACAGAGAAACACTGTCATGAAAAAAAAGGGGGGGGGGCTGGTGGTTCCTTTTTGCTGGGCTCTAGTGGTATGCGCCTTTAATCCCAGCACTAGGAAGGCAGAGGTAGGTGGATTCCAGCGAGTTCAAGGCCTATAGAGTGAGTTCCAGGGCAGTTAGGACTCTTACACAGAGAAACCCCGTCTTAAAAAATTAAAAAATAAATAATAAAAAAAGACAGCTAAGGGTGAGCAAGCAAGATGACTTAGCATATAAAGGCACATGCTGCCAAGTCACGCTTGAATTTCATCCCTAAGATTGTGGGAGGCGAGAACGAACCCCCACGAGCTATCCTCTGACCTCCACATGCACCGTGTGCTGTGTGTGACTCTCTCTCCTGATAAATTCACATAAAACACACCTATAATTGGAAGCTGAGGCAGGAAGCTAGCAATTCTAGGTTAGCATTGGCTACTTAGAGAGGTCTGTCTCACAAAATAAACCAACAAAAAGGTTTTAATCTTTAAAAGGACTCACTTTTTAATTTGTAAAAAAGCGCTCTAAAGTTGTATTTATCAAATGTGATTAGTTTAAGTGTTAGTATAAATGGTATTCTACTACTTAAAAATAAAAAACCTAAAGGCATTAATAATTTGGGGGGAAGGGTCCTAAATGCCAGAGCAAGAATCTGATCTGCAGATTTTAGAAATGTGCACTTAAAATGGAAATCATTAGCCACATATGAATATTTAATACTTAAAATGAAGTTACTCCAAAATAAGATGTATATTGGATTACAAATACTTACACAAAAAAGGTAACAGCATTAATCATCTTATACAAGTTACATGTGAACATGGTAGTATTTAGATACAATGAGTTAATGCACCGCTTATAAAACACATTACTAACTTAATTTTACTTCTTTCCTTCCTACTTTTTCAAATATGGTTACTAGAAAATTTTCAATAATTACATATGTAACTTCTACTACAGTTCCATTAAACAGTCTGATCTAGAGCTTCTTTAAGAAATAAATTCTGCTGGGGTGGTGGGTGGTGCATGCCTTTAATCCCAGCACTCAGGAGTCAGAGGCAGGGAGATCTCTGAGTTCAAGGCCAGCCTGGTCTACAAGAGTTAGTTTCAGGACAGGAATTAATTCTGAGCCAGGCAGAGGTGCCACATGCCTTTAATCTCAGCCTGCAGGAGGGGCAGAAGCAGGTGGATCTTTGGGTTCAAGGCCATCTTGGTCTAGTGAGTTTCAGGATAGTTAGAGCTACACACTGAAAAACCCTATCTTGGAAGAAAAAAAAAAGGAGGAGGAGGAGGAAGGAAGGAAGGAAGGAAAGAAGGAGGGAAGGAAAGAAGGTGAGAAAGAGAAAAGAAGGAAGGAAGAAATTCTGTGAATGGGCATGGTGGCATACACCTTAATCTCAGCACTCAGGAAACAGAGACAGGTGGATCTCTGTGAGTTTCAGGACACTTGACAAATATTATAGAGAGACCCTGTCTCAAATAAACAAACTACAAATTCTAAGAGTAGAAAAGAAAGTAAAGTCTATAATTAACTTAAGAACCACATAAAATAATTACAATCTGTGATTTAATCTAGATCTCAAATAGCATTAGTAATCTTAAATTGATAATGGTACCATGATTATGTTTTATAAGTCTCAAACAAGTGTCCATAGTGTAGCAGTCATCACATCTGTTTCATGCATGTGAAGTCCTAGGTTCAATCACTAGTGGAACCATAAGTCGTCTTGCTCATGGTACTGGGCAGACAGCTCAGTACTAAGAGTATTGCTGCTCTTGCAGAGGATCCTGGTTTGGTTCCCAACCACCACATTGTTACAATGATCAATAAAGACAGTTCCAGGGCATCCAATGACCTCTTCTGATCTCTGAGGGCACCAGCACACACACATGCATGCAGTCAAAATAACTTACACACACACAAAATAAAATAAAATAAACCTATAAAAGAAGTCTCTATCTTTAACTGATAATTACTGATGAACTCACATCTGGGATTTAGTGCAGAATAATAGGTGCTGAGAGAAAGAAGGCTATGAAGGAGGAAATCAATATATAATTTTTATTCTTTTGTTTTTTCTTCTTTTGTTGTATCTAAAATCTTTCATAATAAAAAGGTAACAAAATTCTAAGAAATATATATTTATTCTTTTTTAAAAGATTTATTTATTTATTTATTATGTATACAACATTCCTTCCATGTATGCCTGCAGGCCAGAAAAGGGCACCATATCTCGTTATAGATGACTGTGAGCCACCATGTGGTTGCTGGGAATTGAACTCAGGACCTCTGGAAGAGCAGCCAGTGCTCTTAACCACTGAGCCATCTCTCCAGCCCCTATAAATTTTTCTTAAGGCTACTCAAGAAAAAGTATTAAAGAGAAATACAATGTGGCAGAGCACAGTATTTCTCTTTAATTGACCCTGGGTTCAATCAGAATTTGGGGAAAAAATGAAAAATACAATTCAACAGAACTGTTCCCTAAAATCCTGAATGTATTCAGCTTGAGCTCCGTGACTTTACATAAAATCACCACAACATAAAATGTAGCTAACCTGTGCTACAACCATGATGACAGCTATTCTTACAGTCAATGCATATTTACTGAGCACAATGCACAAAAAGCTAACATTGAGAGAGACTGATAAATTAGGGTAGACTGTGAGGCCCTTTACCAAACAGTCAACATAAGAAACACATATCTGGGAGAAAAGGAAAATCAGCTGAAATACTCTTTGAGGTTTCAAGGCAATAACTAAGTGGGATAATTACAAGATATATGGATACTTCTAGATCTTAAGACGCATGGAGATATAATCATACAATGTGTATGAAATGAGACTAAACATTATTGCCAATGCTACTCCAACTCATAAGCAACAAGACAAGATACTAAAGATAATCTGGATCTGAGGAAGCTCAGAGTTCTAGAAGTTAAATCACCTCAGTCACACAGCTCCTATCAGTGGAAGCCTGGGATACAAATGCAACTGTAATTAATAATAACACCAGGGAGACACCTAAGCTACACTTAGAAGAGTCACAAGGAGACATGGAAAGGCCAGACAAATAGAAATCTGAGGTTGATTCAAATGCCAACAAGATAGAAATTTCACAAAGGAAACAGAGAACAGGATCAGATCAATTTTAGAAAATATCTTTTGGGTTTGTTTTGATAGATATAAATTATATACTTTGCCATTTTATGATTTTAAAGTGTATACTTTCATAGCATTAAGTTCAGCACATTACCACTGCCCATGCCTAGAACTTTCTACCTTCCCATACTTCAACTCTACACCTTAACAGCAATAACTTACTATTTCCCCTCTTATACTTCCTAGCAATATTCATTCCACTATTTTATCTCTATGGACAGGACTACTCTAGGTATCTTATAATAGCTGCATATCATATTTGTCATGTGTGACTTAGTTCATTTAGTTCTCAACCTTCCTAATACAGTTAGGACCCTTTAATACAGTTCCTTATCTTGTGGTGCCCGCCAAACATAAAATTATTTTCGTTGCTACTTTATAACTGTAATTGTGCTGCTATGAATCATAAATATTTTTAGAGGTAGAGGTTTGCCAAAGGGATCATGACCCACAGGTCGAGAACCACTGGTTTAGTATAAAATATGTCTTGTAGCATGTTAAAATTTCTTTCCTTTTCACACTGAATAATATTCGCTGTATCTATGCCACATTTGGGAGGGTTATGTCTACTTATCTGTTGGTGAACATTTGCTTCCACCATTTAGATATTGTGTGACCAGTGTAAAAATATTTGCTCAAATCTCTGCTTTAAATTCTTTTGGGTATATATTAAAAACACTTGCTAGATTATAGGGTAATTATGTATTTATTCTCCTCCATTTTCGTAGTACCTTCGTTCCATTTTCCACAGGGATTTAAGTTATAACATTCTACTTTCCGCATACCTTAACCAATTTTTTTATATATACAATAGTTATTATAATGGTCTGAAATGGTATCTCCTTTTTTGAGGGAGGTTGAGACAAGGCCTCATTATACAGCCCCTTTTAACTCCTTGGTAGCTCAAGGTGTCCTCAAATTCAGTGAGCCTTTTCCTTGGCCTCCCAAGCTATCACATCAGCTTCCTCGAGGTTTTGATTTGTGTCTCCCTTATTATTCGTCATTTCAAACACTTATCTTTATATTTTCTTATTAGTCAGCTTTATACCCTCTTTGGAGAAAAATCTGTTCAATTTTCTTATCCATTTTTTTTTATCGAATTATGAGTTTTTTATGTTGTTGAGCTATATTTTTAATATAGTAACAGCTGTTAAACTTCTAAATTTTCAACTATTTTTTAAGTCTGTGTGCATGGTGTAAGTATGTACATGTTCATGTGAGTTCAGGTGCTCATGCCCTGGAGCATGTGTTAAGGCCAGGAGGACAATCTTGGTCATTGCTTTCATCTTTGCTGAGACAGAATTTCAGTGATGACCACCTAAATTTGTATGATCAGTTTCCCCAAATCACCACTTTTACTCAAATACTTTTAGACAGAAATTACTAAATGCTCCCATAAAGTATATTTGCCACAATTATGCAAAGTAAAAATAAAAATATCACAGGGTGATGATGCAGTTGGTACGAAAGTGGCCATTTATCCTCTAATTTAGGTCTTTGGAGAAAATGAACACAGCTGCGTTGCAAAATAAACGGCAGCAGAGAGCCCACAGCCTTAGGTGAGCACTGACTTTCCGTGCAATTTCTCCGCTAAGAAAGTGAGAAGCGGCTCGTGCCTTCTGAGAGGGAGCCTACCAGCGGCGAGGGGCGTGGCGAGCACCATCTCCACATTGGAGCCTGGTTTTCATCAGGGGACTGACTCTTAGGGTGGACAGAAACCAGACATTTGGTTTGGTTTTCTCCCTTGCTTTTTTCTGAGGCAAGGTCTCCCAGTTTAGACCCGGGTGGCATCGGGGTCCGCCTGCCTGTGCTTCCCGCGTTCTGGGACTAAAGGCGTGCGACACTCTTTCCATCAGGCCGGAAAGAGGCATTTACACAAGGACCCCACCTCGGAGTTTGAGGGGCGCTGTGCACCTTACTCTGCGGACCTGGGGGAGTCCTTCAGATTGCTGACTAAAATGACGGGCTGGTCAACTCGGAGGGGGTCACGTCTTTAAGCTGACCGAAGCACGGTCTCTCTCCGGCTGAGAAGCCGGGGCCCCCAGTCACACCTCCGGCAGCGATCAGAGGAAAGAGATCCGAGGAAGGGTCTCCAGGAGCAAAGGTGTGTGCTAAAACCACCAGCAGAGACCATTCACGCAAAGCGGAAACTCGCACGGGCAAGTTCCCGCGCGCGGAGCGGCCGCCACCCGGGCACCCGGCACGCGACCGCGCTCCCGCCAACCGCCGCGGGGAGGCCGCGGCGCCGACTGCGGAGGCCCGGCGTCGCGAGGCTGGCGACCACGCGCGGCCCTACCTGCCCAGCTCCCGCAGGGCGGGGATCATGGACGCCAGCTCCAGCCCGTGGTCGCCCATGCTGACACCGACCGAACGGCTCTCAAAACAGCCGCCGCCGGGGCCGGGCTCCTCCACAGCCGCCTCAGGAAAAAGTGGCGCGCCGACGGAGGCCCGCGCGGTCCAAAACTCCTCCCGGAAGCCGCTGTCGGCCGCAACCCGCCGGCGCTTGTTCCGTTTCCGTTAGGACCTGGGGGAAATCCCGGAGGCGGCAGGGGCGGGGCCGGCAGCGGATGTGCCCGCCCAATTTTCCTCCTCACGCCTCCCCGTGACACGTGACCTTCCGCGGGTATTTCTGCTTTGAGGTGCTCAAACCGGGATGCTCAGCAAGCGGACCCAAGGATTTGGGATGGAGAGAGATATGGCGACCTGACAGTCAACGTTATATATTTCACTATGTCAGAATTACGTATTCAACTGGGTAAGGCCACGCAGTGGCGCTTACACTGGCTGTTTAGCACACAAAAATTAGTGATATAGCCTCCGAAAATAAAGAAGTGGCAGAATGGCTGCCAGGGGTGCTCCGGACTGCAGGATTAGAATTTGCTGTACCTTGACCGGCTTTCCCTCTGCCCATTTCCCTTTAGGTTTGCTTGATAAAATGACGTGCGTCACTCTTTCGCTCTCTTTACCTTCTTGTGTTTTTCTTCATAGCACTTAGCGCCTGATGATGTAGGCTGTGTCTTAGAATATAAGGTTTTGAAAGCGAGGTCGTGTTTATTTTGCCTGTTCCTGGCAACCCAGGAACTGAAACAGTGCCTGGACATGGTTCATGTTTAGTCAATACTTTTGAATGAATTATTGAATGTTAGAAGAAACAGGATTAGAAGTTATGAACCCTGAAAAAAAATGATCATTGCACTTGCTAGAAGCTATATGGCCTCAAGAAAATACTTAATCTCTTTACTTCCATTTTTTTTTCATTTCCTAAGAGTATAGTATTGGTTGAGGTGACAGAGTCAGACAATAGAATGTCATTTATTTCCATTGCTACTCCCCCCCCCTTTTTCTTTTTCTCTTCTCTCTCCCTTTGTTTTTAAGTCAAATCTCACTATGGATCCCTAGCTGGCGCTGATGGATCCCATTCCCCAGCCCCTGAAATGCTGGAATTACAGGTGTATGTGTGCCACTACAAATGGCATGAGTATACTTTTTAAAGTTTAAATTATAAGTACTTGTGCTAGCTAGTTTTATGTCAATTTGACACATGCTGGAGTGTGCCAGAAAGAAGGAACCTCAATTGAGAAAACGTTCCAACAAGACTGGCCTGTGGGGAAGCCTATGGTATCTTCATAGGGTTTGATGATTGATGTGGGAGGCTCTAGCTCACTGTGGGTGATGCTGCCTGGACCTAGTGGCCCTGGATCCTTAAAAAAGAAAAGAGAAAAAAAGCCACAAAGAGCAAGTTAGCATGCAGCATTCCTCCACGGCCCCTGCATCAGCTCTTGCCTGTAGCTCCTGCCTCGAGCTCTGCATTCTTTTTCAGTGATGGAGTGTGATGTGGAGTTGGAAACTGAAATAAACCCTTTCCTCCCGAGTAACTCCATCATGGTGTTCTATCACAGCAATAGAAACATAATAAGGACAAGCATGTATGAAAAATAGTTTATCAATTAAAAAGTAAGACATGCTAGCTATTTTTAAATTATATTGAGAAAGATTACAATAATGGCAGAGCTGAGGGTGCATCCCAGTGGAAGAGCACTAGCCTAGCATGTGAGGCTCCGGGTTTGATTTGCAGTGCAGTGTAAACTACGTTTTTAAATAATGATTAAGCCAGGCACAGTTGCACCTGTCTACAATTCCATTTCTTTGGGTATTGAAGCAGAAGGAACAAGAGTTCAAGGTCATTCTTGGGGCCCCAAACAGCAGAGCTCTGTCAATCTAATTTAATCCAAAAAGTAATTTTATTTTTTATTTCGATTGAAATATTTATTTATTTTTATATGTATGAGTGTTTTACCTGTGTGTTGTATGTGCACCATGTGTGTGCCTTGTCCATCAGGGAGTCAGGAGAGAGCGTCAGAGCCTGTAGAGCTAGCAATATGGGCAGTTATGTACCGCCATGTTTGTGCTGGGAACTGAACTGCAAGAGCAAGTGCTTTAATCTGCTGAGAAATTAGTCCAGCCTCCAGAAGGTGTGTGTGTGTGTGTGTGTGTGTGTGTGTGAGAGAGAGAGAGAGAGAGAGAGAGAGACAGAGACAGAGACAGAGACAGAGACAGAAGGATGAAGAAGACAAAGCCAGTTTCAAGTAATATACAGGAATATAACAACCCCAAATTAAATTCAAGGTCAAATGTGCTGGAGAGACAGGCAGAAAGTGAGAGAACCGGCATCACTAGATGACAGGAGGAGGAAGCACTCAGATGAACTGCAGTAGATCGAGGGGTTGGCTCAGGAAGGGAGGTGTTACTACATATTAGATGGGATCTGAAGTCCCAGCAGGATTGGAAGAAACAAAGACAAATATTCTAACCAAATGCAACACTATAAACTGAAGGATGCAGAAGGCTTGAATGGTACAGCTTAGCTGGCATTCAGGGAACATTTAGAACAGGTATATCTAACCTGTAGCCCACCACTGGCAGACCGCCGTTGGCAAGCTACATATGTCCTAGGATGTTTTTGAATGTGACCCAACACATCTGCAAATGACAACACCAAATCCGAGTGTCATAAGGACACACTTCAGTAAATTGTGGAAAGGCACTAATGGTTTTTAATAGACTAACAATAAGCTGGCTATGGTGGTACATGACCATGATTCCAGCACTTTAGAGGAGGAGGCAGGAGGACCCCTAGTTTGCGATTGCTTGGGCTACATAGTGAGTCCCTAGCTCAAACAAAAGCAAAACTAGTGAAAGCTCCATTTGAATTTGGCAGAAGGTGTGAGTCAGAAGGAAAGGAAGCTGGTAGCCATTTCTATAGCAACAGCTTTAGCAATGCATCAATAAGTGAACAACTGATGTCAAGGTCAGTATTCCAAACAAATACCTGGATTTCTCTGCCACACTTTGTGGAAGAATTTTTCATAAGGCTGATTCATTTATCTCCCATTCAGTCCTAAACCACTGTATATTATACTCTGTCCCATTGTCCCTCCCCTCCATTCTCACCAGAATCACCAATGGCTTCTTTTCTTGGTGTCCTTATTCTTATTGCTGTTTCTTGAGATTGAGTCTCTCATAGCCCAGGCTGGCCTTAAACTCATGTAGCTAAGCATGGTCTTGAACTGCTGATGCTTCTACTTCTGGGTGCTAGGAAACCAAGCATGTGGTACTACATCCTGTTTGTGTTATACTGGACCTCAAACCCCTGGTATGGTGGTTTGAATGAGAATGTCCCCATGGGCTCATATATTTGAAAGCTTGGTCCCCAGCTGGTGGAACTTTCTGGGAAAGATTGTTGGAGGAGGAGTGTTGCTAGGGGTGGGCTTTGTGGTTTCAAAAGCCCATGCCACCCTGAGTTCTCTCTCTCTCTCTCTCTCTCTCTCTCTCTCTCTCTCTCTCTCTCTCTCTGTGTGTGTGTGTGTGTGTGTGTGTGTGCTTTTGGAAAAAGATGTAGGCACTGAGCCACTGCTCCAGTGCCATGCCAGTCTGCCCATTGCTATGGTCTCTGTCATCATAGTCATTGACTCTAAGCCTCTGAAACTGTAAGTGAGCCCCTAGTAAACTATTTATTCTCTGAGTTGCCTTGGCCATAGTGTCTCTTCACAGCAGTAGAACAGTAACTAAGACTCATGCCTTTGTTCATGCTAGACAGACACCTGGACAGACCTTCCAGATGCTCTTGGGAGCCACCCCATACCCATCTATAATCTTTCGCTCCTCTCAAAGTTGCTGTACGGAACTTAGCTAAGTGCAGCTGTCAGTAGCCTCACAGACCTGTCTCCTTCTCTTCCCACCAACACTCAGGAAAAGCAAAATCCTCACCTCGTCACCCCACTGCTGCCAAGGGTTCAACGCAGCTTGAGTAATGTCACACATTAACCAGCCCCATTCCTCTTTTCAGTGTCTCCTTGACTCCTGTCAAGCATGCTTTGCAGCACGGGTCATATATTAACTAAACCTACTTTCTCAGTATGCAAGGATCATCCCGTCCCTTAGAAACCTTTAAGAGTGGACACCTGCCTTGGCTTTGAAGGATGGGGACTGGAGCCTCTTCTGTAAGACCGCAGCTGTGCTGTCCTTGGAGTTTATGATCCTCTTAATAAAGCTCTCGCCTAAAGACATTCAACTCAGTGCCTTTTCCCCGAGTCCTCCTCTTCTCTCGGGGCTTTCATGTGGCTAAATCCAAAGGACATTGGTCACTCTTTTCCTTTCTTCTTCCATGGTTTGACAATCTAGATCACTGCCTCCCTGGAATGCTTCCTTTGGTTACTCCCTGTTTTTAGCAGTACGTCCTTTACCAGTTTCCTTAACTTCTGGTATCCTTAGGATCATCCCTTGGGTTTCTCTCTTCCTCCCTCTCTCCAACCCCACGGGGGCTGAGAAAGCTGCCTACTACAAGTGTACTTCAACCAACCTGAAAAATTTCATTAGCCTTGTATTTGGTGTCCATGTTAGTGATAAAGTGCTATGAAAATGACCAGTAGATGGCACTAAGACCCCATTAAGACCTTTTTTTTTCTAATTTTTTTTTTAAAGATTTATTTATTTATTATGTACACAACATTCCTTCCACGTTTGCTTGCAGGCCAGAAGAGGGCATCAGATCTCATTACAGATGGTTGTGAGCCACCATGTGGTTGCTGGTAATTGAACTCAGGACCTCTGGAAGAGCAGTCAGTGCTCTTAACCTCTGAGCCATCTCTCCAGCCCCCCATTAAGACTTTTGTGACTTGCTGGCTAGAGGCTGCAGAAATTGCCAGCATGCAAGTCATTATAACACATTGTTAGCATTCTAATTTTAGGATTTCATTGTATAACATACAGTATGAAGGGTACACATTTTAGTAAATCCTAGATGAGACAATGTAAATAGTTTCAAAAGTTTCTGCCATGCTCCACATCTGATTTTTTTTGATAATTTGCTCTCTGTTTCAGTTAATGTTTACAGGTTTGTTTTCCCCGCCCCGGCTTATTATGCTCCCTGCACTCTGGGATGATTTTTCAGTTTGATTTTCACTTACTTACGTATGTCTATTTTAAAAGCTAGACTGTCCATTTAGTTTTTATCTTAATTACAATTTTAAATCCCCCAAAGGTTTTGATAATTTTTATACCCATGACATCCCTTCAGGAGAGGAAAAGGATCTAATAGAGACAACAGAGATTTATTTTCATCTCTGCCTTATTTCTTAGATTTGTCTTTTCTCCTCTAAATGATGCTTTTAAAAAAGAAAATCAACATAAATCTAGAGTTGTACTGAAGTTAAACTGAATATGTTGCCCTTTTCACGTATATATTTTTTTCTCTACTCTATTATGAAAAAAATAGCCAAACAAGCAAGCACACTATACTTATACTGTATTTCCTGGTTTCATTCAAAATGCATCATAATTAGACTGGGTGCCCATCAAAAAACAAATGGATAAACATAGCGTGGTCTGTATACACAGTAAAGTATTATTCAGTTATAAAGACAAATGAAATAATGACATCTACAGGAAGATGGGTGAAGCTGGAGATCATTATGTTAAACCAAATAAGCCAGACTGAGAAAAGACAAATATCATAAATTCTCTCATGAATTGAGTTTAGATTAAAAACCACAGTAACTTGAAAGTAGAAAGAAATATTTGGGAAGAGAAAGACAAGGAGACAAAAGAGGGTAATGGGGGTGATTGAAATATGATCAAAGCTTATTATGTACATGAATGAAAAGGTTGCAGTGATATCTATTGTTTTGTGCAATTAATGTATGCTAGACCGTTTTTTAATAAATTGTATTTATTTATATATTTTCAATGTATGAGTGCTCTACATCTCTATACCTGCATGCTAGAAGAGGACATCAGATCCTATTATAGATGGTTGTAAGCTATCATGTGTTTGCTGGGAATTGAACTCAGGATGTCTAGAAGAGCAGCCAGTGCTCTTAACCACTAAGCCATCTTTTCAGCCCAGCTAAACAGTTTTTAATAGATCTAGTTTTTCTGAAACTCAAGGTGTAACTGGTAGTTGTTGTGATTATAAGTATTTTTGAAATCTTGCACTCTGGGGAGCAAATACCAGCTAAGACACGGGAGTCCAGGATGGCTATAGAGGAAAGACATATCTTTTCAAAGATTAACATTGTGATAATAGTACAACTTTGGAATTGAACTTGAGTTGGAATTGTAGTCTTTTTTATTTGTGAATTTGTACAGTATCTAGTAGAAAAAAACCATGGCTGAATATTAGCAGTGGTGGTAGTAAACACTAGAGTTTTCTCTGTGTGGTAGCCCTTCTGTTACCAAAGAGCCTAGTAATATAAACTCATGATCCCTACAAAGTGATTATGCAAAGTGTGGAATCAGTCGGGCAGTGGTGGCGCACGCCTTTAATCCCAGCACTTGGGAGGTAGAGGTAGGCAGATCTCTGTGAGTTTGAAGCCAGCCTGGTCTACAAGAGCTAGTTCCAGGACAGACTCCAAAGCTACAGATAAACCCTATCTCAAAAAACCAAAAATAAATAAATAAATAAAAATAAAGAAAATAAAAAAGAGCAAAGTGTGGAATCAGAAAAGTTTGTCTTTATATGAAAGACAATTTAATTATTTAGTTGTCTTTAGCTTTTATTTAGTTGTGTTATGAAAAAATGTGATATTTTTGTACATGGGTGTGTTTTGCGTGTGGTGGCTAAACGTTGGGTATCTTCCTTGATTGCTCTCTACTTTATATGTAGAGGTGTGATCTCTCACGCCAATTCAGCTAGTCTGGCTAGCTAGCTTCCTTCAGAGAGCCTTCATCCCCACCTCTCCCAGGCTGGGGTTACTGGTGGCTGTCACACCCACCTATATTGGCTACCCTGTTGAGCATGTGAACTCCAGTTCTCAAGACTTGTATAGCGAAGACTATACCCACTGGCACATCTCCCCTCCCCACCCCACCCCAAAAATTAAAAAAAAAATTCTCCTATTGCTGCGGGAGTACCTTCTGCTCCTTCAGCCAATAGCCACTGAAAATACCAGCCCACTGGGGCATGGTATATTTCACTTTTAAAAACAGCCGCAAGTCTTGGCTTGGCCTCTCTTGGTTCCGGCGCTTGACTCCGGCTCCTGCCCCAGCAACTAAGCTCCTTTCCTGACGATTTGTGTGAATGTAAGTTTTACCCCCCAAAATAAATACCCCTTTAAAACCTAACTGGTGTGGGATTGATTCGCCATTATCTGGTGCCCGAATGTGTGGGTTTTTCCCCCTCTCTTCGCGTGGGCCAAGCAACCAGAGTTGCACACCGCTACTGTCTCCTGACTGGCCCTGACCTTGGGCAGATCGGGGAGGGAACTTTTTGGCTTCTGCTACCCCTATGGGGCACTGTCTTCCCCACCGCCCGGCTGAGTCCAGCGCCCAACCTGCGCCGGAGCACATGATCTGTGAATTTAACCTCTGGATTTGAGTGTGTATATTTTATAGTTTACTTCCAGAATTGACGCCATTGCCACGTGGATTCAGGTGCGCCCCCGCCACCTACTGGCAGGCAACGGTCATTGCAGGTAAGATTTTTCTTTTCGGTTGAAAATAAATAAATAAATAAATACATATATACAAGTACAATTTCTTTTGATTGAAAATGTCAGAAAATGGGGCTGAAGAGATGGCTCAGTGGTTAAGAGCATTGACTGTTCTTCCAGAGGTCCTGAGTTCAATTCCCAGCATCCACATGGTGGCTTATAACCATCTGTAATGAGATCTGGCGACCTCTTCTGGCCTGCAGGCATACATGGAGGGTGAACACTGTACACAATAAATAAATAAATCTTAAAAAAAAACAACAAAAGATCCAGAGGGCCATTGGAGGGGTGAGTTTGCTTCGGGCCCACGGCAGGGGCCCGGCGAAGAGGAGCTCGGACTCCCCCTGACCCCATAGACTCCCAGGTCACTCTGCGCTGCTGGCTCCACCCTGCTAGCTCCCCCGCCAGCCATCCCAGCTTCCATCCAGAGGGCCATCGGAGGGGTGAGTTTGCTTCGGGCCCACGGCAGGGGCCCGGTGAGGAGGAGCTCGGACTCCCCCCGACCCCATAGACTCCCAGGTCACTCTGAACTGCTGGCTCCACCCTGCTAAGCTCTCCCGCCTGCCATCCTAGCTTCCATCCAGGTACAAATTCCTATATTTCTCCCTTCCCACTGGGGCCATAAAATTTCCCCAGCTCAGCTGCCTTGCACGCTGGGCCTGCTCTGTAGGCGCATCCCGGAAAGAGGGAGTGCCTGTGCTTCAATAGCCTGCCTGAGGAAAGGTAGGCATTCTATCAGTGAATTCCCTGCCCAACAAGGGAACCTGACCCGCTACCAGAGGTTCCAATAGAGAGCATTTGAACGAAGAGATGGGCAGACGCCAAGGCAAGACCTCCTCCAACAATCTGAAAAACAACATGAAAACACCAGATCCCAACGACCCTACAACAGAAGGACTTGAACACTCTAACCCAAAAGAAGTGGAAAAAAGTGCCATTATGAAAGCAATAGAGTCCCTTAAACAGGATATGAATAACTCCCTTAAAGAATTGGATGAGAAGTATAACAAAAAGTTAGAAGAAATGAGTATAGAAATGGATGAGAAATATAACAAAAAGTTTGAAGAACTAAGTAAATCCGTGAATGATACCCTGAGAAACCAAGAAAAAAACGGTCAAACAAGTAAAGGAAACAGTCCAAGAATTGAAAACTGAAATGGAAGCAATGAAGGAAACACAAAACGAGAACCGGCTGGATATGGAAAACCTAGGTAAACGAACGGAGACTACAGAATCAAGCATAACCAATAGAATACAAGAGATAGAAGAACGAATCTCAGATTCTGAAGATACCATAGAGAAAATAAATGCTCTGGTCAAAGAAAACGGCAAATCCAACAAATTCTCTTCACAAAACATTCAGGAAATCTGGGACACAATAAAAAAACCAAATCTAAGAATAATAGGGATTGAAGAAGGAGAAGAACTGCAGATCAAAGGCCCAGAAAATATATTTAACAAAATTATAGAAGAAAACTTTCCCAATCTAAAGAACGATATTCCTATGAAGGTTCAAGAAGCATACAGAACGCTGAATAGACTGGATCAAAAAAAAAACATCCCCTCGCCATATAATAATCAAAACACAAAACATTCAGATTAAAGAAAGAATATTAAGAGCTGCAAAGGAAAAAGGTCAAGTGACTTATAAAGGTAAACCTATCAGGCTTATACCAGACTTCTCTATGGAAACCATGAAAGCCAGAAGATCCTGGATAGAGATACTGCAGAAACTAAGAGACCATGGATACAAACCCAGACTACTATACCCAGCCAAGCTATCATTCACTATCAACGGAGAAAACAAAATATTCCAGGATAAAAATAAATTTAAACAATTCGTAGCCACAAATCCAGCCTTACAGAAAGTAATAGAAGGAAAATCGCAACCCAAGGAATCCAACATTGCCATCACTGCCTACAATAACCCAGACAACTAGCGACCCTTCACAACCACAACTCAAAGAAGAGAAACACACAAACTCTACTACACACACACAAAAAAATAATAAACAGAATCAACAACCACTGGTCATTAATATCACTTAATATTAATGGACTCAACTCACCTATAAAAAGGCACAGACTTAGAGACTGGATAAGAAAACAGGATCCATCATTCTGCTGTTTACAAGAAACACACCTCAACCACAAAGATAGACATCTACTCAGAGTAAAGGGGTGGGAAAAGGTTTTCCAAGCAAACGGACCTAAGAAACAAGCTGGTGTGGCCATTCTAATATCTAACAAAATTGACTTCAAACTAAAATCAATCAGACGAGATGGAGATGGACATTTCATACTCATAACAGGAACAATTAATCAGGAGGAAGTCTCAATCCTGAATATCTACGCCCCTAATATAAAAGCACCCACTTATGTAAAAGAAAAACTTTTAGAACTCAAAGCAGTCATCAAACCACACACATTAATAGTAGGAGACTTCAACACACCTCTCTCACCAATGGACAGATCAATCAAACAGAAACTCAACAGAGAAATAAGAGAATTGCTAGAGGTAATGAATCAAATGGACTTAACAGATATCTATAGAACATTCTACCCCAAAAGGAAAGAATATACCTTCTTCTCTGCAACTCATGGAACCTTCTCGAAAATTGACCACATACTCGGTAACAAAGCAAACTTACACAGATACAAAAAAATATTAGTAATCACCTGTGTCTTGTCGGATCACCACGGAATAAAGTTAGAATTCAATAACAATTCGAATACCAGAAAGCCTACAAACACGTGGAAGTTGAACAGTCAACTACTGAATCATCCTTGGGTCAAGGAAGAAATAAAGAAAGAAATTAAAGTCTTCCTTGAATTTAATGAAAATAAAGACACAACATACTCAAACCTATGGGACACAATGAAAGCAGTTCTAAGAGGAAAGTTCATAGCACTAAGTACCCAATTAAAGAAAACGGAGAAAGCATATATTGGAGACTTAACAGCACACCTAAAACCTCTGGAAAAAAAAGAAGCCGACTCTCCCAGGAGGAATAGAAGATTGGAAATAATCAAACTGAGAGCTGAAATCAACAAAATAGAAACACAGAAAACAATTCAAAAAATCAACGAAACAAAAAGTTGGTTCTTGGAGAAAATCAACAAGATTGACAAACCCCTAGCCAAACTAATCAAACAGCAGAGAGAGAACACTCAAATTAATAAGATCAGAAATGAAAAGGGGGACATAACAACAGACACAGAGGAAATTCAGAGAATCATTAGATCTTACTACGAGAGTTTATATGCCACAAAGTTGGAAAATGTACAAGAAATGGATTGGTTTTTAGATAAATACCTTTTACCAAAGTTAAATCAAGACCAGGTGAACAATCTAAATAGACCTGTTAGTCGCGAAGAATTAGAGGCTGTTATCAAAAACCTCCCCACCAAAAAAAGCCCAGGACCAGATGGTTTCAATGCAGAATTCTACCAGAACTTCCAGGAAGAGCTAATACCTATACTCCTTAATGTATTTCACAATATAGAACAGAAGAATCATTGCCAAACTCTTTTTATGAAGCTACAGTTACCCTGATACCAAAACCACACAAAGATACAACCAAGAAAGAGAATTACAGGCCAATCTCACTCATGAACATTGACGCTAAAATACTCAATAAAATACTAGCAAACTGAATCCAAGAATACATTAGAAAAATTATCCATTATGATCAAGTGGGCTTCATCCCAGAGATGCAGGGCTGGTTCAACATATGCAAATCTATCAATTTAATCCATCATATAAATAAACTGAAAGAAAAAAACCATATGATCATTTCATTGGATGCTGAAAAAGCATTTGACAAACTTCAACACCCCTTTATGATAAAGGTGTTGGAGAGATTGGGTATACGAGAATCATACCTAAATATAATAAAAGCAATATATAGTAAGCCGACAGCTAACATCAAATTGAACAGAGAGAAACTCAAACCATTCCACTAAAATCAGGAACACGACAAGGCTGTCCACTCTCTCCATACCTCTTCAATACAGTGCTCGAAGTTCTAGCAATAGCAATAAGACAACATAAGGGGATCAAGGGGATTCGAATTGGAAAGGATGAAGTTAAACTTTCGTTATTTGCAGACGATATGATAGTGTACATAAGTGACCCCAAAAACTCTACCAAAGAACTTCTACAATTGATAAACACCTTTAGTAATGTGGCAGGATACAAGATCAACTCCAAAAAATCGGTTGCCCTCCTATACACAAAGGATAAAGAAACAGAGAGGGAAATCAGAGAAATACCACCTTTCATGATAGCCACAAATAGCATAAAATATCTTGGGGTAACTCTAACCAAGGAAGTGAAAGACCTATTTGACAAGAACTTTAAGTCCTTGAAGAAAGAAATTGAGGAGGATACCAGAAAATGGAAAGACCTCCCCTGCTCTTGGATTGGGAGAATCAACATAGTAAAAATGGCAATTCTACCAAAAGCAATCTATAGATTCAACGCAATTCCCATCAAAATTCCATCAAACTTCTTCACAGACCTTGAGAGAACAATAATCAAGTTTATATGGAAAAACAAAAAACCCAGGATAGCCAAAACAATCTTATACAATAAAGGAACTTCTGGAGGCATTACCATCCCTGACTTCAAACTCTATTACAGAGCAATAGTATTGAAAACAGCTTGGTATTGGCATAACAACAGAGAAGTCGACCTATGGAATCGAATAGAAGACCCGGGTATTAACCCACAAATGTATAAACACCTGATATTTGACAAGGGAGCTAAAGGTATACAATGGAAGAAGGAAAGCATCTTTAACAAATGGTGCTGGCATAACTGGATGTCAACCTGTAGAAGATAGATGATAGATCCATATCTATCACCATGCACAAAACTCAGGTCCAAATGGATTAAAGACATCAACATTAATCCGACCACTTTGAACCTGATAGAAGAGAAAGTGGGAAGTAGTCTACAAGATATAGGCACAGGAGACCAGTTCCTAAGCAGAACCCCAGGAGCGCAGACAATAAGAGAAGAAATGAATAAATGGGACCTACTGAAACTGAGAAGCTTCTGTAAAGCAAAGGACACTGTCAGTAAGACCAAAAGGCTACCTTCCGACTGGGAGAAGATCTTCACAAACCCCTCATCAGACAAAGGTCTGATTTCCAAAATATACAAAGAACTCAAGAAACTAGACACTAATTAAAAAATGGGGTACTGAACTGAACAGAGAATTCACAACAGATGAACTCCGAATGGCCAAAAGGCACTTAAGGTCATGCTCAACCTCCTTAGTGATCAGGGAAATGCAAATCAAAACCACTTTGAGATATCATCTTACACCTGTCAGAATAGCCAAACTCAAAAACACCAATGATAGCCTATGCTGGAGAGGATGTGGAATGAGGGGAACACTCATCCATTGTTGGTGGGAATGCAAACTCGTGCAGCCACTGTGGAAATCAGTGTGGCGGTTTCTCAGGAAACTGGGAGTCAACCTCCCTCAGGACCCAGCAATTCCACTCTTGGGAATATACCCAAGAGATGCCCTATCATACTACAAAAGCATTTGTTCAACTATGTTCATAGCAGCACTATTTGTAATAGCCAGAACCTGGAAACAACCTAGGTGCCCCTCAATAGAAGAATGGTTAATAAAGGTGTGGAACATATACACATTAGAGTTCTACTCAGTGGTAAAAAACAATGACATCTTGAATTTTGCATGCAAATGGATGGAAATAGAAAACGCTTTACTGAGTGAGGTAAGCCAGACCCAAAAAGAGGAATATGGTATGTATTCACTCATATGTGGATTCTAACCATAATTAAAGGTCTTTGAGCCTATTATTCATGATCCTAGAGAAGCTAAATAAGAAGATGAACTTGTTGAAAATCATGTAGCTATCTGCCTGGAGATTGGAAATAGACCAGGTAACCTCGGGTGCATGGGGGGTGGGGGTGGGAGGATAGTTGGAAGGGTAGAGGGTTAGAGAGAAGGGAGTAGGGGAGGAATGGGGAAAGCTAGGTGGACTGGGATGGGGGGGGAGGGAGGAAGGATGGATATGAGATCAGGGAAGAATATATTTCAACTAAGGGAGTCATTTTAGGGTTTACAGGAGACTTGATTATAAATGGGATCCCAGGTCCAAGGAGAGATCCCCAGACTGTTCTCTAGACAGAGGAGAGGGTGCCTGAACCGGCCTTGGCCTATAACCATACTGATGAAGATTTTGCTTATCACCATAGATCCTTCATTTGACGTTGGATGGCGATACAGACGGAGACCCACATTGGAGCGCCGGACTGAGCCCCCCATGGTCCAAATGAGGGGCAGAAGGAGGAAGAACATGAAAAAAACTCAGGACCGGGAGGGGTGCGATCACCCACTGATACAAGGGGACTGATCTAATGAGAGTTCACCAAGGCCAGTTGGACTGGGACTGAATGAGCATGTGATCCAACCAGATTTTCTGAATGCGGCCAGATTCTCTGAATGTGGCTGGCCCAGAGCCTTTCTGAAAAGCCACTAACAAGGACACTGGGACTTGTTTCCTCTGCATATATTGGATTTTTGGGATCCAGTCTGTTCGGATACTCACCTTCCGGGACCTGGAAGGAGGGGGGAGGAACTTGAACTTCCCACAGGGCTGGAAGCCCTGACTGCTCTTCGGGATGGAGAGGGAGGAGGAGGGGGAGAGGGGGAGTGGGAGGGTATTGGTAGGAGGGGCGGAAATGGAAACTTTCATAATTTAATAAACTTCGAAAAAGAAAAAGAAAAAAAAGTTTGAGGATGTGTTTAAGAA
The DNA here is from genome assembly GCF_982192425.1 of Myodes glareolus. NCBI lineage: Eukaryota > Metazoa > Chordata > Mammalia > Rodentia > Cricetidae > Myodes > Myodes glareolus. The sequence goes on along the minus strand of NC_142029.1, from coordinate 54,438,338 downwards.
AAATTAATCCAAGAAAAGTATTTTTTGGTGGAAATATCTTATTCACCAAAGCAACTTAGTGGAAACTTCAGTTAAAGTAAATGAATACATTAACTCCAATACTTGAAATATTTAAAGAGAAGTACTGTATAAAGTTTAAATAAAAAAGGTTTAACAGTAAAAAAAAAAACCCTTTAAAAGAAAAAAGAAAATGTCAGAAAATATTACTATCCAAAAGTTCAATGTTTTTTTTTTTTATTGCACTATGGAGGATATTCTGAAGGATGTCTCTGATATTCCTCTTACTTGGTTATTTCTGGGATCTGTCGCTTTTCTGGTGTTTGGCTATTTTATAAGGATGATACAGTCCTTACAGATTGAATCCACAATGCTGAGGGCAGAGATTAAAACCTTAAGGACAATTCAGACTGACACCAACCTCCTCAAAAAAGAGTTTGGAGTTTTCAAGGAGGATACTAGATCAGAGTTTGGAGTTTTGAAGGAGGAAACTAGATCAGAGTTTGGAGTTTTCAAGGAGGAGACTAGATCAGAGTTTGGAGTTCTCAAGGAGGAGACTAGATCTTTGTCTGATATGACTCAGTCGACTGACCAAAATATCAAGAAGGTACAGTCTGATATTGCTTCTTTAGAAGGGAGCTTCACTGCTCTGGAGGAGGGGACAACCAAAATGACTCGTAACCTCCAGTCCATGACTGTAAGTGCTGAAACATTAGCTGAGAGGATTATAACCATTGAATGTGAAAATCGGACTTTATCAAAAGGGTATGATGGATTAATTGACAGGATTTCCATACAAGATGGCACAGTACATGCCATGAGGATTATGTCCAAGGAGGATATGGTATCTCTAACGGACAAGCTCCACGCCTTGGAATTATCAATGAAGGCGATTGTGTCCAAGGAGGAAATGGTGTCTCTGACGGACAAGCTCCATGCCTTGGAATCGTTAATGAAGGCTTTCGAGCATACTACTGGACAGGAGATTCAGGACTTACAGAAGGCAATGGTGAGCAGATTTAATAAGATTGAGGAAATCATAGACTCTGATGAACAGGAGCAAAAGGTAGAAAGGCAACATTCACCTCAAAAAACTCTCAGTCTACATAGAGTTATACCTGCCTTTCCAGTAATAACATCAGAAAAGATAACCAGCTCCAAAAACCCTAAGGTCATTAAAGAACACACATGGGAGCCTATACGTATGAGTGATTTGAAAGAATTTAAACAAGCAATTGTGAATTACGGACTACATTCATCCTTTGTTAGAGAGATGTTAAAATCCTGGGCTCTCAGCAGCAGGGTAACCCCTCAAGATTGGAATCAATTAACATCAGTTGTCCTCGAGAACAGACCTTTATGGCATTTCAAATGCCTATTCAAACAAGAGGCCAGACTTTTACAACAACAAGAATCAGCGAAAGGAATTGAGGTTTCTCTAGATCAAATTCTAGGGGAAGGACTTTACTCTGATCCTCAGGAACAAGCTCTTTATGATGGAAACATTTTATCCATATGTGCCACAGCAGCTCTAAGGGCCTGGGACAGGGTTCAAGACTCAGGTCAGAGAGTAGAATCATATATCAGGGTAAAACAGGGTCAGAGAGAACCCTTTAGTGACTTTTTACAAAGGCTAACTAAGGCTGTACAAATAGGGATACCTGATCCAGAAACAAGAAATATAGTAATTGAATCTTTGGCTTATGAGAATGCCAATGTAGAATGCAAAAGGATCCTGGGGCCTTTAAAGATCAGATCAGTACCTTTGGATGAATGGGTATTACATACAATAAATGTTGAAACATTTGATTATGGTAATGAAACATGGGTACAAGAAGCAATTTCCAAAGGTAAAAGGAGACATCAGATTACAAAATGCTTTCATTGTGGCAAAATGGGACACATGAAAAGGGACTGCAGACAATGGAATTCCAGAAATAATGCCTCTTCTAGGAATGACAGGAATAGGAGGAATCAGCCTTCAGGAATAGAAGGAATCTCCTCCTTTATGTAGGAGATGTGGAAAGGGCAAGCATTGGGCGAATGAGTGTAGGTCAACAAGAGATAAACAAGGCAACTCGTTACCATCAGGAAACGCAATGAGGGGCCTCTCGCAGGCTCCCATGGCGAATGTGGTCCAGTCATTTCTGGTCACTGCAGAGAACATGCCTCTTCAGGGAAATTAGAATGCCCCATGCCTGCTGTTCAAAGCAATAATGGCCTGAAGGATGAGTTAAATGTGGTGAATGAATCAAGAAATCTAAGAGGACAAAGTAAATGTATATTCTGGCAGACTTCTATAAATGAACAAAGACCACGGCTAAGAGTGTGTGTAAATGGCAAATTTATTACTGGCTTACTGGACACAGGTGCGGATGTAAGTATCATAACTCCAGAATCTTGGCATCCGCATTGGTCTCTTCAGGAGGTAGATATTCAGTTCCTAGGAATTGGAACCCTATCTCGAGTAAGACAAAGCATGAGATGGGTCAATTGTATAGGTCCAGATGGACAAATAGGAAAACTAAGGCCATATGTAGCCAATATTGCAGTGAATTTATGGGGCTGTGACCTATTGCAGCAATGGAATACCCAAATTAACATTCCTGCTGCTTCCAGAGCCGATATTTCTGAGGACAATATTACAAGATATTACAGATGGCGGAAACCAGCCATTAGAGCTATACAAGAACACAACACAATTGATGGCCCTTTGGAGGTACCAACAGCCATGTCTCTACAATGGTTGACTGAGAAACCAATATGGACTAAACAGTGGCCTTTAGCAGAGGAAAAGTTACAGGCTTTAGAACAGCTGGTACAAGAGCAATTAGATGCTGGACATATAGAAGAATCTACCAGCCCTTGGAACTCTCCTGTATTTGTTGTTAAGAAAAAATCTGGTAAATGGAGAATGGTGACAGATCTTAGAGCTATCAACAAGGTTATTCAACCTATGGGCCCTTCGCAATCTGGAATTCCTCTGCCCTCCCTGTTACCAAAGGGATGGCCTCTTATAGTTATTGATCTGAAAGATTGTTTATTCACTATACCATTACAAGAAAAAGATAGAGAAAAGTTTGTCTTCACAGTGCCTACTTATAATAACTCTCAGCCTGCAAGGAGGTACCAATGGACCGTCCTCCCACAGGGAATGTTAAACTTTCCTACCGTGTGCCAATATTTTGTAAGCCAACCATTGAAAATTATATGCAAACAATTTTCTAAGTCCATAATATACCACTATGTGGATGATATCCTGATATCTGATCAAAACAAAGATACCTTGGAAAGGCTGTTTGAAGAAGTAAAAATAGTATTACCTAAATGGGGATTGCAAATTGCTCCTGAAAAAATTCAGAGAGGAAATTCTGTTAATTATATAGGTTATAAAATAGGTTTACAAAGAATTAAGACTCAAAAGGCACAAATCAGGAAAGACCGGTTACGAACTCTAATGACTTTCAAAGATTATTAGGAGACATCTCCAGCCTACGACCGGCTGTTGGGATAACACCTGATCTAATAATTCATTTAAACAAGACCTTGGATGGTGATAAAGACTTAAATAGTCCCAGAGAATTAACAGCCGAAGCAGAGAAAGAACTGACAATGGTTGAGGAAAAATTACAGGAGGCTCATGTGGACAGGGTAAATCCAAAGCTTGTATTCTCGTCATATTGCCTTCCAGAATTTCTCCTACAGGAATCTTGATGCAAAGAGATGATATTATCTTGGAATGGATCTTATTACCACACAAACCAAGTAAAAAATTAAAAACTTATGTGGAAAAAGTCTCTGAATTGATTATAAAAGGAAAATTGAGACTTCGTCAACTAGCAGGTATAGACTCAGCAGAAATTATAGTGCCTTTCACTGCTGATGAGATAAAAAAGTTGTGGGAAGACAATGAACCATGGCAAAGAGCTTGTGCTAATTTTTTGGGAGAAATCAATAACAATTACCCAAAAAGCAAGAGACTTAACTTTATAAAGAGAAGTTCCTGGATCCTTCCTCAAATCGTCCATGATGCTCCATTAACCAGAGCCCGTACATTTTATACTGATGCTAATAAATCAGGGAAGGCTGGTTACAAATCAAATGAATTGAGTAAGGTGGAACAAAGTCCTTATGATGCTATCCAGAAGGTGGAATTATATGCCATCCTTATGGTGTTTAGGGATTTTAAAGAACCTCTTAATATAATTACTGACTCACAATATGCAGAATGAGTTATTTTGCATATTGAAACTGCTGAATTTATACCTGATGATACAGAACTGACCTCATTGTTTATCCAGGTACAAGACATGATCAGGAACAGGCTCTGCCCTATGTATATAACACATATCTGATCCCATACGGGTCTGCCAGGTCCTCTAGCACAAGGTAATGCAGATATTGATCAATTATTGATTGGTAATGTGCTGCAGGCATCTGAATTTCATAAAAAACATCATGTCAATAGCAAAGGCTTGAAAAAAGAGTTTTCTATTACATGGCAACAAGCTAAGGAGATTGTAAAGAAATGCCCTACTTGCTCTTTTTATAACCAAACACCTTGCTTTTCTTCATATCTATCATACTTTTCATTGAATATGTCTATCATACCTTTCATTGAATATATGTTTGTATATGTCTATATAATTAATGTTTAAGTTTTCCACAATGAACAATGAGTTTTTCGTGCACTGACTTTTGAAGTTTCCAGGAAGAAGATGGGATCCCCATAACAACAACTCCACTCGGTTGATATGACGTCATGATACTGATAGTGCTCCTACAAGTTCTGTTTTGGGTATCAGCTGCACAGATGATTCCAACTTGTTTAGCTGAAATGGTGCACATCTTGTACAACATTCTGGCCAGACCTCCACAAAATACTCAGAGAATGTTTGCAATTTTAAAAGACATTGACCTTGAAATTTAACCATCATTTTACTTTCACAGGATCCTCCAGAAAGAACCTTACCCCCATAAGTAATTTTAGAGGACGATGTCCCCTCTCTCAGCAAAGTTTGTCCTCAGGTTTAGGAACAATATTTAGGGATTGATTATAATTAGTATACGGTTGAGAGTTGGGAAAGGAATTTTATAAGCTCAGGGATCTTTTGAAAATAAAAAGGATAATTGGATAGATAATAATGGTATTTGTGAGTTATTGTTTATAGATAATTACATTGGCATATATTGAACATTGTATGTATACATGCTTCTACCTGTTTAAAACATTTTTTATGTATTGATATATATTGTATTAATATATGTATACCATGTTGCAGTGTACATTTCTACCTTTGATTAAGATACTTATATATTGTTTATGTATTGATATTTATTGTTTACATTTGGAGGTCATTGTCCTCATTTATTACACAGTTGTTTATTCTCTTAGTCTTTAAGTTAGATATGTGTTAAGAATTGTAGATCAATAGTCATCTATGTCTGTCATATTTATGGTTAGACTAATCAGGTTCTTTAGATACATAGAGATTATATTCTGTATAAATAGTCTTCAACATCTTCGAAGAGCTGTAGAAAATGGCATTTAATTTAATCTTAGAATCCTGTGTAGTGAGACACAATCACTCCTGGCAACACCGACTTAATCCCGAGAGATTGTTGAGCACCAAAGACACTCCACTTGGAGCTTGTCTTCTTGACAAAACTGGCCTCTATTCAAGGAACTGCCCATACCTCAACTACTGACAAATACACGGTATCCAGAAATGGATAAGCAGAACTGTCCAATCTTACCAAGACAGGGTAAGATGGTTTTGAAAAATCTCTTGCCTGTTAAAATCCAGAAATGGATAGACAGAACTGTTAAATCTTGCCAAGACAGGGTAAGATGGTTCTGAAAAATCTCTTGCTTGTTAAAAATAATCTGTCAGTTATTCTAGGCCTTAGTCAAAGTTGGTTGCTCCAATGTTGCAAACAGGTCTTTGGTGATTGCCCAGGTAGCCAGTTGTCTCTGTGATTTGTTGCATGTTTTGGAAGTTCTTTGATTGCACTTCCTAATTACTCAGGTAACATTATTTCCCTTCTCGGTTCTTCTATTGGGTTGAAGACTAGATAAATGTAGCTACTTTCCTCTCATGACTTGGCCAAGTTATTTATTATACAAGACTTAAGCTAGTTAGAATAGGATATTTGTACTTATCGTATATAATTTTGTAGGTTTGTACTTACTGTATATAATTTCATAGTAGGCTTAGAACTCTCTTACTTAAACAAAATGGGGAGATGCTGCGGGAGTACCTTCCACTCCTTCAGCCAATAGTCACTGAAATATGAGCCCACAATGCTGCGGGAGCGCCTTCTGCTCCTTCAGCCAATAGTCGCTGAGATACCAGCCCACTGGGGCGTGGTATATTTCTCTTTTAAAAAGAGCCGCAAGTCTCAGCTCGGCCTCTCTTGTTGGTTCCGGCGCTTGTTTCCGGCTCCTGCCCCAGCGACTAGGCTCCTTTCCTAACGATTTGTGTGTATGTAAGTTTTACCCCCCAAAATAAATGCCCCTTTAAAACCTAACTGGTGTGGGATTGATTCGCCATTATCCTATAAATGAAGATAATTTCTTAGGGCTGTTATGGATATTCTATGGAAAAAAAGCCCCAACACTTTAAAATGCTTAAAATGATGACTTAAATAGGAGTCTAATAATGTAGCCATTGTTACTCTTTTACACAAAAAATAGGAGATTGTTGGGACTAATTGAGTCCTGGCCTTCAGCTGCTCTTCCCTGTCTAGTCTTGAGCCTTCTAATGGAAGTTACTAAAAGCTGTGCTTTGTCTAGAGGATCAGAGGATGGAATTTTCACCTGTTGACCATTGACTGCAGGGTATTTAAGCCTCTAAGGTGCTATTAAAGAGGGGCTTTTTGGTACCAGTGTTGGAAGGTCTGTGTGTCGGTCTGTCTCTGTGTGTGTATTCTCAACCTCCAGCTCCTTGCCTGAAGCTCGCTAACTGGGTTCTAGTGCATAGAATGCAGATGGGGGGTGCGGTGCGTGACAGAAGACATGGAAAATATTCCCACTTTGGTTTTAGTTGATAATATTTCTTTTTAAAGCAACAACTGGTACACATGATTGAACCTAATTTACGTGATAGCAAATATTCAAATGTGGAGTTATCTAGAAAAACCGGAGCATATGGTGTGGTAGTTAATCTTGGTTGTCAGTTTGATTGGATCTGGCTGGAAGCAACTATAAAGACCTGTCTTTCCTGGAAGGATTAACCTAGATGGCAAAGCCTCCTCGGAGGCATGCCCTCTCACTGAGTGGCATGCAGATATAAGGAGGTCTTACCACATAGTGGCTTCCCTCCTGCCTGACTTTGCCGCTTGCTGGTAAGTGAATCTGCTCTGCTGCCGCCACAGTGCTGCCACTCTTTCCTGACATCAGAGCTCAGCCTCTTCCACTCTCCAGTGTGGTCCAAAGAACAGCATCTTTCCAGGCATCCAGTAACAGACTGGGATTGCTGAGTCCTCCAGCCTCAGGGACTGAGCTGCTGCAGGGCTCTTAACCTCTCCAGTGTGTAGCCAGCCTTTGCTGACTTCCCAAACTACCCAGCAGGTGTTGTGCAGGCCAATCTAACACGTCCCCTTTGTAATATATATTTGTTCTATTAATTCTGCTCCTCTAAGGAACCCTAGTTAATTTTGACATATATTTACTACTGATCTTTATTTGAAAACATTTCAAATTAGATTTATTCATTTTATTTTGTGGATGATTATTTTACCTGCGTGTATGTCTATGATTATTGTGTATGTTTGGTGCCTGAGGAGGGCAGAAGAAGACATCAGATCCCCCGGAACTGGAGTTACAGATGATTGTGAGCTACTATGTGGGTACTGGGAATCAAACCTGGGTTCTCTGTAAGACCAACAAATGTTCTTAATCACTGAACTATCTTTCCAGCTCATGGTTACTATAAACACAGTATACTTGTGCTATTAAGTACATCATCTCTTCCCTGTGAGTTTTTGCTACAGAGACTATTACTTCAGTCACTCTCTGCCCCCCTCCATTATGATTTTATTAGAGATAGGGTATCATATAGCCTAGGCAGGCCTTGAACTTGCTATGTAGTAGAGACTGGCCTAGAACTCTTGATTTTGCTTTGCCTCCCAAGTACTGGGATTACAGGCATGACTTTAACTACTATAAATGATTAATCTTTAAATTCTCAGCAGAGTAATTTTAACAAATATGATCTGAGCTGAGAGCTTTGACCTGGAACCTCCTTGCTTATTTTTTTCCAATCTCAATGAGGCATTTCTTTTCCCTCCCTCCCTCCCTCCCTCCCTCCCTCCCTCCCTCCCTCCCCCTCTCCATTTGTCTTTGTTTGTTTCTTTCTTTCTTTCTTTTCTTCTTCTTTCTTTCTTTTCTTCTTCTTTCTTTCTTTCTTTCTTTCTTTCTTTCTTTCTTTCTTTCTTTCTCTCTCTCTCCCTCTCTCTCTCTCTTTCTTTCTTTCTTTCTTTCTTTCTTTCTTTCTTTCTTTCTTTCTTTGAGACAGGGTTTTCTGTCTGTCCTAGAACTCACTATGTAGCTCAAGCTGGCTGTGAACTCACAGAGATTTGCCCACCTCTGCCTCCCCAGTGCTGAGATTAAAGGCATGTACCATCTTACCCAACTTTCTCCCTGAGTTTGAAAATTTTACGTTTCCTTGGTGGTGATATATATAGTCAGTTGAGCAGATAATTGTTTTCTCCCTTCCTCTTTACCTTCCTGGTACTTGGGATGCAGCCCAGGTTCTTGTAAAATCTTTTTATGTTGTCCTAACTGATCTTTTACTTGTAATCCTCCTGCCTCAGCTTTTTAAGTAGCTAGGATTATAGGCCTACATTAGCAGGCCTGCTTACAATTTCATTTATAATCATGTGCATCTCTAATGATATACTCTGCTATTTGAGATTTGTGAGAAACTTCTGGGAAATACTTGGGTTTTTATCATCAACAACTTGTGTCTTGGGGCTAGTTACTTTACAAATGAATAAAAACTAATTATTTTACCTTTCTTTAGAGGGGATGAGATTCTCTTGCCTTCCCTCCAAATCAAGTGATGTCTTATTTAAGTTTTGCATTTTTCATGGACTTACCTTGGTTAATATTTTCACTACATATAAAGAATATAAGTGTACTTGATTATTATTTTCTTTCCAAATCTATTGGGCAATAATTTTTAGAAAATGAATTTCATGTAAAGTACCCATTTTAGCTTTGGTATTTGCATATATCCATGAAAGTCTTCATTATTATCAATATAGAGAACATTTCTGTGACCCCACAAAAGATTGTCATTATTCTACTGCAGTCCTTTCTTTCTCCATCTCTGGCCCAGGCAATTACTGACTTGTTTTTTGTCATTATAGGCTCGACTTTACATACACTATGTATTCTCTCTTTGGTTTCTTCAGTTCAGCATTATGATTTTGAGATTTATCTATTATAGGTGGCTAATGAAGTCCCGAGTGAATGTGTTTTTTTTTTTCTTTTTTCTTTTTTTGACAGGGGTTGGCCATGTCAAGAACCCCAGTGTCTCAGCCCTCTGGAGGTGGCAAAACCTTCCCCAGGTCAGACACAAAGGGAAAGAAAAGTCTTCCTGCGGCCCATTTACAAGCATCGATAGTGTGGGTGAGGATGTCACCATAGCTTTCTGCCCCCTCCCTCATGTTTGCTGCCTGAAAACTGCCTCCCTGCAGAGATGGCTCTCCTGCTGGGACTCCCTCCCTGCAGAGACCGCTCTCCTGCTGGGACTCCCTAAGCCTGCCTCCTTCAACTCCATGCTAGAACCCCACAATCCCGTTCAACTGTATATAATAAACACACTTAGCTTCCAGGGTGCTGTGGCTTTTCCATTCAGGAGCCCACATCATCCAGTCTCAGCTTCTTTCTGTCCATGTGTCTCTGTGCCTTTTCTCCATTCCCTCCCGGCAGAGGAGGGCATGGCAATCTGTACAGAAGCATTTGACAAGGTCACTCTTTTTCAGTACCAAGTAGTGTTTCATTGTACTGTACTGATGTGGCACAATTGGTTTTCATTCACCTGTTACAAGCCAATTCCTTCCAGACTTTGACTATTACAGAACACTGCACTACTAAGTCCTTGTGTGATCATCTATTTTAATTTCTCTTTGACAATAGATAATAATGAAATGACTGGGTGGCTTGGTCAAGTTGTACATACGTGTCTAGTTTAAGTGAATTCTTTGTGAGAACACAATTCCTCTTGTAGATCCAAGCTCAGATAAAAACGTTAAGTTTATGAGATTTTAAGTTATGAGTTTTTCTAGGCAGAGAAAAATTCTTTTCTCACTCCTCTTTGATCCACTTCCACATTTATTTACTCATCCACTTCTTTGGGACAATTTCAATCACCTTCTCAAGTTGTATTCCTACTGGCCTGATCGCCACCTTTTTGTGTATCAGTTCTAGACTAGATGCTAAGGGGCACATAGGACCTTAGATCAAAGGGCAGCAAAGGGATGGCATGGTACCCTGCACAGCTATGGATTATGCTACCAGCAAAGGATACAGCAACTCTTGAAGCTGCATTCCATTTGCTCAACTCATGCTCTAGACAAAGATCGCACCTTTGTTTGAGTATGGGCTTTGGTTATTTATTTCAAATAGGTGTGGCCATTAAATGAAGAGGAAGGATTATCTGAATTCTCCAAAGGGAAAAAAGGAAGAAAGAAATTTTTTACTGAGGTTTTCAAAAGTGGTACGCACACGAGTGGCACCAGCTTCCCGAGAGCATATTACAAACGCGCAGTCACACTGGAAACTCTGGTTTCGAGAGCTGTTTGAATAAAGCCTCTAGGTGATCCCGATGACCCCTTGTTTGAGAATCACCGTGCTAAACTCATTGCAGGGGTGCAAATGTTCGTAATTGGGCTAGTAAAGCGCCTGACCACCTCTTCTAATCCTCCCCAGCTCCCGCAAGTCTCCTTTCACCTGAACCCAAAGGTCTATCGGCCTCTCCCTTGGGTGCAGCAACTAAAACCCGGCAAGTGGATTCCAAGCGTGCGGGCGGGGGGGGGGGGGGGTGCGGACTGAGCACGCGCAGTGACGCGAGCGCGGCGGCTAAGAGGCGGGCGGACGAGAGGTAGCCGCAGCGCAGCGGACTAGCGGGCGCCGGGACCGCGGGCGAGAGCTACTGGACGACCGCCGCAGGTGCTGCAGGTACCGGGTGTCCGGACGCGCACGCGGGCGGGTGAAGGGCGGGAGAGGGAGGCGGTGCAGGAAAGCCAAACTTGGCTTAGCGGCGACCGGCGTGCGGCTCAGTTCCTCGCCCCAGGCGTCTCCTGCACCTGCGGGCGCGCTCCTGCCCTGCGGGGGAGTCTGGCGCTCAGGTGTGAAGTCACTCCGTGTGTAGCTGCTTAAACCACTGCCCGGGAAGCGAATCGTGATACCCGGCATCTTGGAAGGGAGGGGTACCAAGTTTTCTAGTTTAAACTTTGCCTGGCTGTTTGACGAGGCTTTCTGAACCATTGTGTATCTCTTAAATTGTATGACTGCTCTGTCTGCCTCTGGTGCATGAACTCAAATAGGGGCAGAATGAAATTGCATCCGTGTTTGCTGGTTTTGGTGCCTTTCCCGGAGCTCTAGGGCTTCTGGATGCAGCATAAGAAATGTCAGCCTTCAGTGAAAAAGTCAGTGCCAAGAATTTTGTGCGGTTCAGCAAGCTGCATTGTCAAGTACATACTTTACAAATTAAACAAAACAAAACATAAAAACCTGCTTTCAGCATTATTCCCCGCGTCCCAGGCTTTAGTGGGTAATATTGAAAAGAAGGAAATAACCCTTCTGGTTATTTACAGTTCATGGCTTATATGGACATGTATTTTACCTCAAAGCTGTGTATGTATGGTGCCAACGCTGAATGGACACATTTCTTGGAGGACTCTAAAATCATAACTAGAATCTCAAGATGAGTACAGAGACCGATGGATGTTTTGGTCCCAGAAAGGTGAAGCAAGGGCGTTTAATTACAACCCCCTCTTGTAATCAATTCCTCTTTAAACTTAATTCATTAGTGAAATTCTATAGGAAAGTATTAAATTTGTGATGTGGGAGGCACATAATTGAAGTAAGTTTAGGAAACAGAAAGTTGAAGTTGAGGAAGAAAAAAAACTAGAAAGAGACCGCAGCCCCCGCCCCCACCCCCATTTTCCTGCCATGATGAATGTTTTAATGAGAGAAATAATATACAGTTGGTCTAGTTTGGTACTGAGGGACCTTTGAGGTCAGCCAGTTCAACTGCTTCAGTTTACAAATGAGAAAGCTGAGACCAGGGAGGTTAGGTGACTCGCCATGCTTGCCCAAGCCCCTCCGGGCAAAGCTGGGCCAGAGAACCTGGTCTTCTGATTTCAGGGATCTTTTTACTGGGCCTCTCTGATCCTCTCCTCACTGTTGGCTAAATGATTGAGCTTGCTTTCTCTTCCACATTCTCCCGTGCAGTCTGATTGAGGCAGGAAGTTGATTGTTTCTGCTGGGCTCCTGCCTCATGGACTCCTACAGAAAGAGCCACTGTGACTCAAGCCTCACGTACACTTATGGGTTTGCTGCCCTTTCTTTGCCTGTTTGCTTCCCTCCCTGTTTGAACTCATTGCTCACGCAGAGGTCATTCTCTGTGTCTTCCCGAACACACAGTATTCTATGGCTTCTGTCGTGCTGCTCTTCTTCCTTCTGGATACAGCTTCTCGAATTTTAGTTTCCAACATGTTCCTATTCTCTGACCCGAAAGTTGTTAGGTGTGTAAACTCCGGAAAGTGCATGACTTAAAGATCACACCCAGTACTAAGTTCAGACTCTTTCCAGCTGCTGTTTGTGAGAGGAGGGACACTTGAGGGAGGGGGCGGGACACTTGAGGGGATTTGGCAGGGCCGTTTTGTGATACAGGAGGTCACTTTGGGCTGTTCAAGAGATCAGTCAAGATAGAGAACAGGTTGGAATGATTTATGAATCCAGAAATCACAGATTAGTTGGGAGTGCTGGAGATGGGGTGAAAACACAGAAGAGGAGCGTTCTTTCTCCAGGGCTTGGATTAACCATAAATGCAGAGTGGAGAACACAGATTTAAGAAATGGCAGGGCTGGAGAGAAGGCATAGTAGTTAAGAGCTCTGACTGCTCCCCCAGAGGACCTTAGTTTGATTCCCAGAACCTATGTGTTGGCTCGCAAACATCTGTAACTCCAATTCTAGAGGATACAATGGCTTCTTTTCACCTCCTCTGTCACCCAGCGTGTACCTAGCGCACAGACATACAAGCAGTTGAAACACTCATACACATAAAATAAATACTTTAAAAAAAATCATGTAAAGACCACATGTGATGCCTGCCTGTAAAAATCCCAGTACCCAGTAGGCAGAGGCAGAAAGATCTCTGCCCGTTTGAGGTCCATCTGATCGACGCAGTGAGTTTCAAGCCTGTTTCAAAGCCAAAAAAAAAGCAAACAAAAAGAAATTATGTAAGGTAAAAATATGGTTAAAAAATAAGGTGGGGAGAAGGGAGAGGTGTTGAAAATTCCTCTTTTGAGGTGTTGGTAGTGTTTATAACAGTGGGTTTATAATATCTTTTTAAAAACTTACAAGCACTTCTCTTCGGAACATTGTTTCTTTCCTGTGTCTTCCTGTTGTCGTTGCCATGCTCAGAGAAGGTGAGCTCTGAGGGACGGTCCCTTTACAGTCTGTCCCCACAATGACGGCACTGCTCTGCATCAGATACTCAGCAGCATTGCACGGATAAATAAGGTGCGTTTTGCCATGAGGAAAGCGGGTAGTTAGAATGATAAATTACACAAGAGTACTTTGTCTAGCCCTGACCTCAATGTACAAAGGAGGAATTCTTTGGGTCATTGGGAGAAGTGAGAGACGCAGAATCACTGGCCAATTCCTGATCAGATGCATGGATTGTGAGTTGGGGCGGGGTGTTGGGTAAGGTCTATTGCTAGCTTAGCTTACTTAAAGCGAAAGAAAAGCGGGTTTGCCCAGAGTCTTTGGACAGTGCGGTCTTCTCCTCTTAGGACAGATATTCCGTTGTGCCAGACCTATGCTCTCAGAGGGGAATACTGGAGTGGTCCTTTTGACCCAGCAATATGGGGCAGGAAGAGAGACAAGGAAAAGGTGAGCTCAGACTCTCCCTAGAAAAATAAGACAGAAGGCAATGATGCGAAACCTGAATTCTAGTTGAAGTGTTTGGAATGTACTTGTTGCCTTGGGACAGGTGTTGCAAATGGCTATTTTGCAAATCAAAACGCAGTCTGTTGAGCTACACACAACACTGAGGAAACATTCTTGCCCTTGACATTCATGCTATGATTGATCACCTTCATTGCTGACAGGTAGTGAGAGCTGTTTTTATAAAAATGGCAAAGAGAGAGATAACTGCTGAGGGACAGGCCAAAAGAGCTTTTGGTGGTTAGCAGCAGGTAAAGGAAGGGTTGGCCTAGTCAGCAGAGGTTCTCAGGCAGATGAGATGGGCCAGGTGGCAGCGACTCACCTGGCGTGCATGAAGTTTAGGGTTTGATCCTATCACTCCATAAACCGGGTGTGGTGCTACAATCCTGTAATCCCAGCACTCAGGAAGTAGAGGCCAGTTTTGGCGAAACCTACTGAGGGTAGGGATAGGGAGGAGAGACTTTTTAACTCTTTTTCTCTCAAGGCAGGGTTTCTCTGTGTAACAGCCCTAGCTGTCCTGGAACTCACTTTGTAGACCAGGGTTGCCTCAAATTCGCAGAGATCCACCTGCCTCTGTCTCCCGAGAGCTGGGATTAAAGATGTGTGCCACCATCGCTCTACTAAGAAGTTTTTTAATTTTTAAAAAAGCCATATCAGAGCTGGACCATGGTGGCACATGCCTTTAGTCCCAGCACTCGGGGGCAGAGGCAGGCAAATCTCTTGAGTCTGAGGCCAGCCAGGTCTACTGAGTAAGTTCTAGATCAGCCAGGGCTACACAGAGAAACCCTGAATCAAAAACAAAACAAAACAAAAAATCCCTATTAGATAAATGACAAATTATTCAATATGTTTGAATTGATATTCCATGTATTTAAACATGCCCAAATAGTAAATATAATTTTACATTATAAGTTAAAATTTACCATGGCCTTGTTTAAGATGTAAGACTGTATTATGCAGCTTTCTCGGGATAATAGTAATACTGTATTAGTATTTAGTTCTAAAGTGTTTTCTAAACACTAGACATTTAACCTTTACAAAGCGTCCTAGGAGGTAGATGCAATTATTACCCTCATCTTACTTATGAGAAAACCGAAACTTAGAGTGTTAACAATTATGTGTGTGAGGCCACACAGTCAGCACGTGACTGAGCTGAGATTTGACCCCAGGATGGCCTGCCTTCAGGCCCTAAGAGCTCAAACAATCAAATGTCTCTATCTGTGGGTACTCTTAACAGGTGCTTAGAGTGACCAAAGGCCACTGCTTTCAATATTCCATTAGGAAAACCTTAGTTTGATAAAGCCAGCAATAGTAATGGATCTTTTTGCTATTTGTTTTTGTTCCACTCAGTCTTTTATCACTTTTGCTTTGAAGCCTTCCTAGAGACAGGAGACAGAAGTCTTCTTTTCTGGGTAGAACACTGAAGAGTTTCTGATTGGTCCTGACTTTCTTTTGGGTAGTGCAGGGTGAGGGTGGTGATCCATACAGTTCCTCTGGAGTTGCAAATAAGACATCCATCTGTGGAGGAACATAACAACTTTGGGTGGCCAGGTTTTGTAAGGATTTTTCTTTCCTAACAATCCTTTTCTTGAAACTTCTGAATTATGTGCGGGCCTTGGTTTCAGGCCTGAGGATTGTGTTCATAAAGGAGACTCCTTATGTGAAGAGGGTCTCTGTGCATCCCCAAGATTGGTGGGTTAGAAAGATGGCTGAGAGGTTCAGGGCACTGGCTGCTCTTCTAGAGGACCCTGGTTCCATTCCCAGAACCCACATAGCAGCTCACACCAGTCTGTAACTCCAGTTCTAGGGGATCTAATGCCTTCTTCTGGCCTCCTCCGGCACCAGACATGCAACTCAAGTGGTACACAGGCCAGAGATATATGGAAAGAGAAAGGGGGAGACAGAGAGAAAGGGAGAGAGGGAGGGAGGGAGGGAGAGAGAGAATTAAGATTGGAGAGTGCTGAGTCAGTAGTTGGGGTGGGCAGGGGTAGCTCAGGGAGGGAAGGTGTCAGTTGTTCAGGGAAAGGTAACTTATAGCTTCTGATGTGAGTGCCGAGATCTGACCACAGGTGCTCTACTGAGTTGCCTGTGAGGAAATGGGTTCTTTTCCTCCTGTTGAACCATCAGCCCTCTCCTGAGAATCTTGAAATGATGACGGATTGGAATTCCTCAGAGTTCTGGGTGTTTCCTGAGCATTTAATCTGGGTCTGAAGAGGGCCCAGTGGCATCCGGCCTCCACCTCTTATTGTTTTAACATCCAAAGGCTCATATATCCTACGGTTTGGAATTATCATTTTACTGTGGGTGATGCTAAAAACTGGAGAAAGAGAAAGAGGTCTTTGTGCTACACCCATGTTTATTGGTTATAAAATGATTATATAATGTCAGTTTCTGGGAACTTTGCTACTGTATAAGGTCACATGGGATGTGAGGCTGGGTCAACTTTGATCATCCTATTTCTCTTCATTATTCCCATGACTGGAAGAGCCTGTTTGGTGTGTGTGCATGGCATCTGTAAAAGCAAATTGTGTTTTTTTTATTATTTTCTATTTTATTCTTTTCTTTGGTAAATTGTTTCTTAATAATAATACTGTGGGCACAGAACTGGTGAAAAGTTAGATTGTCAGGATGTTTTCCCTCTTAAAACATTCATTTTATTGGAAAATGTTTTTGGAGAGATCTGGATAGCTTTGTTCATAAGGTCTAGCTATGAAGAAGTTTATCTGTTTGTTTGTTTTGGTTTTGGTGTTTGTTTTTTCAATACAGGATTTCTCTGTAGCTTTGGAATCTGTCCTGGAACTTGCTCTTGTAGACCAGGCTGGCCTCAAATTCACAGAGATCTACCTGCCTCTGCCTCCCGAGTGCTGGGATTAAAGGTATACGCCATCACCACCCGGCTTGAAGATTTTTTTTTTATAGTAAAGTGATAAGCTGATTTTCTTTTTCTAGCAGTGCTGGGTCTGAACCCAGGGCCTTGTGCTTGCTGTGTAAATTTCTACCACTGAGCTAAATTCCAGCCTCACGAACAGGGTTTTTGTTGTTGTGTTGAGTTTTAGAGCAATTCAGTTGTAAGTAAAACCACAAGAATATTTGGATTACTACTCATTATATGAACATGTTTTCTTTAAAAGATCCAAGATGGGGCCGTTGAGATGGCTTGGTAGGTAAAGGTGCTTGCTGTTAAGCCTCACTACCTGAGTTCGAATCCTCAGAAAGCATGAGGAAGAAGAAGAAAGCTGACTACTGAAAGTTGTCTGCTTACCTATGTACATGCGTGCATGAGAGAGAGAGAGAGAGAGAGAGAGAGCGAGCCAATCTAATCATGAAGAAATCATGAGGAACCACAGTATTTTGATATTAGAGGAGGTAAATGATTTAGTAATGTAGTAAGTGTATGTTGAGAGGGTGGGACAAAAAGCCAAATGTTTGGAAGTGTGTTTACTTACAAACACTAGAGGACACAAGTTTTACTACGTTGTTAGGAAACACTTAAGTTGTTGAAAGATGCAGATGTAGAAAATACGTTTTTTTTTTTTTTTTTTTTTTTCTTAACAAAAATGATAGCGCCTGGGGCTATAGCTCCCTTTGTGAGTGCTTGCTTTGCACTCTCGGAGCCCTGGGTGTGATCCTCATCCTCATCGGGGGTATAAACTGGGTGTGGTGCTGCTGGCCTGAAAACCCAGCACTGAGGAGATAGAGGTTCAAGAATCACAACCTCAGGGTCATCCTTGGCTACACAGCACGTCTAACTGAAAGAGGCTAGCCTGAGCTACTCCATGAGACCTTGGTTCAGAAACAGTAACAAAAGCAGTTAGGAACAGCACTAAAGTTCCTTTAGCCTTTTGGAACTAAGAAGTAAAGTATTTTAGGAGTATTGCCAAAATAGAGTTTGGATTAGATTTGAGGCATCGTTGTAGCTTTCCATGTATCCGTATCTTCTCATCTGGCCCCGCCTCTCCACTTTGTGTGCTTTCTGGCCCTCTGTACTCTGTGGGTAAGTCGACGCTCACAGATCCCAATAGTAAGAGGCGGAGTGAAGACCTAAAACCAGTCCTAATGGGGCAGTTTGAATGCCCCGGAAGGTACTGGCAGCATTCACACACTGTTCCCATGGATGGGAAGCGGAAAGCAGGTCCAGAGCTGATTCCTTTACAGTGGATGCCCAACAACGCGAGTAGGCGCTCTGTATTCACTTCTTTTTGTCTCCGTAAATTTAGCTATCTTCTATAGTTATATTGATTCCTTTTTTTCCTCCATTTTTTTGTCCTTGATGATAAATATATACTTACTGTGTAGTGTTTATAGATGAAAATCAATGCAAACTAGAGTTTTGAGGTTTGATAAATGAGTCTGCTGAGTGTCTTAATGCTGCTCATCAATAATTTGGTGGAAATACAATATCAAGTTAGTATATAATTGAATCTGTAACCTGATACCAAGTTAGTGTTTATAACCTTTGTGAACGAACCAGAAATTCTCAGGTTCTGGCGCTTTTTCATTGGAGAGCTTGCTCAGATTTTTTTTTTTTAAATCTTGCAAAGGCCCTATTTTCTACCTCTTTCCTTAAGTTTAGCTTACTGCGACACCCATTTGGTCCAGGGCATATTTTTAAAGAGTGGCCCAGTTCTTACAGAGTTTTATTATCGGGTCAGTGAGGTGCCAGCCGTGAAAAGAGCTCATAAAATCCCAGTGATGTGTTTCAGCAGTGGTTGTCATACAACAAATTAATAGCAGAAAGAAAACAGTCATGGCGATTTTCTTTACACACCCCTGTGTGTGTGTGTGTGTGTGTGTGTGTGTGTGTGTGTGTGTATGTGTATGTGTGTGTGAGAGAGAGAGAGAGAGAGAGAGAGAGAGAGAGAGAGAGAGAGAACAGGGGGGATGGGAGAAGACACAACCAGACCACGAGGCCAGGAAGGTAAAGCGTAGACAAAGGGGGCAGGTAGCCAAAATTATATAGGGAAGGCAACTGGGGGAGGGAAGGCTAGCCCAATATGTAGGCTGGTGAAGTTTAGGGTAGAGGGCAGAGCATGCCAGCCAAACCCTGAAGTAGGTAGGGACTGAGGGATGCTGGGAGAACCTGGCTGCTGGGTCCACTTTGATATGTTAAATAGGCACCTTAGCCCTGTGTCCCAGGTTTGAGACCTAACAGTGAGCAACTTTGGAACTAGATCTCTGCATTTTTATGGTGTAAATGGGTCATGTTTATTCTCTAATTTTAGTACATCTCCTAATGGCTTTGGGGTACACACTCAGAAGAGAAGTTGTTCCAGGAGCCTTAGAGGGCTTGGGATGAACCCCTTTCTAAAGGAACCCACTTGTGGTTCTGGGTGGGGACACGATGCTGATCTACTCAAAAGTTAGAACATCAAATACTGCTGTCTCCTCTCCTACGAGGTAATTTAGGCTGTGCATCCTTTAATCCCAGCACTCAGGGTGCAGAGGCAAGATGAATCTCTTGAGTCTGAGGCCAGCCCGGTTGACATATTAAATTCCAGGCCAGCAGAGTTAATCCAGCAGCGCCTGTCAGTCACCCAGCCAGGAGACCACCTCCCCACCCGTAAGGTAGGCAGTCTTCTGAGCAGATGAGAGGCGTGAGTATTCCCTTAATGAGGTAACATACTTTTCCTTTCCAGAAGCCTCACTCACCATGTAGGCAGGTACTGATCCACTGCCCTGGGTCTCCGTGACCCAGGCATTTTGAAACCATACTTTGTGGGTAGCAATACAGCTTACTCATTAAATAGCAGACTACATTGATTTGATATAGTTTTAAATAGAAGGGAAAAAAGGCGCAGTTTCAGGTTACTAACCCCTTATCTACTTTTCTGCACCCTCACTGCCTTTGTCATCTCTTCCTGTCACCTGCCAGTCAAAGCTTAAGTGCATTCCCCGGGCACCGTGATGCCCCACGATGGCGTCTCCGGGCTGCCATGTAGAAACTACAGGCCTGCCACACCTTGGTTAGCTTTGGCAGCTCTAGAACAGTGGGACAGGACTCCAGGACTCTCAGTTTAGGGCAGAGTGGAGCCTGGGCGCTTGGCACCATGGTTGTCGCTGCTCCTGTGTGCCGACCTGGGAAACACCTGACTACGGCTGCTTTTGAGGATCAGGGAATGCCTTAGGCCTCATGGACTGGCTCTCTCTTTCCTAAAGTTGGAGTCTTGGATCTCTGAGCCCTTTTCTGCTTCCCAGTGTGAAGAAAAAGGGAAGGGTTCCCCTTGATGGTCACCACTGTGTTTTTCGAACATGCCTTGGGTATAATTTTTAGAACTGTTTTCTCCATAAACTGTACATTTTTGTTTATGTGCTTGCCATGCTCATTCCTTTGCACTGCTGACCGGGGTAAAAGCGGGGAGCAGTACTGCTACCGACGGAATGTTATCCAAGTCTTCCGTTTTCCTTTGCCATGTGAACGAACACTGCTGAAGAGAAGCCACACCTGTCCGTGAACGAAAACTCCTGAAAGAAAGCTGCGTCTGCAGGAACTGACTGACTGGTTAGGATCTCAGTTCTGTGGAGAGACTGGAATGTTGCACAGGCCCACGGGCTGGTTATCTTATCTCAGACTAAATTCTGACCCTCAGGAACAGTACTACCTGATTGTCCCCCTGTGCTGGAACTTGTGACATCTTGTGACAATACGGGGGAAGAACCTTTTAGAATCTATTGACTTAGCAGACTTTTTGGACTTTTACCAGCCAAAAACTAAGAACGCCATCAGATAGCATTTAAACCTATAGGAAAGTGTCCCCCATCGTGTACCCGCATGCCTCTTTGATTTACCGGCCAAGTGTTTTAAGCTTGCCTTGATTTATGACTTCCTCTGTTCTATGAAACTATAAAAGCTTTGGGAAACCCCTTCCACGTAGGAACACGGAATTTGGGGGCAACCTAAATCTGTGTTCCTGGGACATGGTTACTCAGATGGCTCCAGAATTAGCCATCCCTTACTTCCTTTTGGAGGAGAGCTGTGGTTTTTGCGGTAACAGCAGCATTCATGAGTCCATTATTCTAAACTCAGCCTCGATGGAGTTCTTAGGACATGGGAAGGACGGTTTCTGCCAAAGTTCTTGAGGGAGTCTTTCCTCTCTGCTGATGTGTATTTATGTAGAGACAACAGTAGAGGAAGGGATATTTATTGTTGTAGTCCCATGAATTGAACCCAGGTTATTGTCTGCTAGGCAGTTGTTCTGCCGCTGAGCTGTAGCCTCAGTGAGGAGCGGGCTTTTAATGTAGGCATTAAAGGGTGTTTAGGTGCTCACCATCTGGTGAGTGGTTGGCAGGGGAGCGTAATTGTCTTCTCTTCCTTTAATAAAATACCCACAACTGAGTACTTGATAAGGAAAGGTGGTTTATTGCTCTCACATCTTAATAAGCTGAATGTTGGAGATTTTGCAGCCTCTGGTGACAGCCTCTTTGACTTTGTAAGAACATTTGAGAATTGGTTATGTGCCGAACGAAGGACCTGATGTAGGAGTGCCTCTTTTTTCTAACAACCCACTTGAGAGAACTGATTGACTCTGAGAACGCGTTTGTCTTATTCCAGAAGGAGTGCCCGCATACCATTATTATCTTCAACTAAGCGCCATCTGTTAAATGTTCTAACCACAATGTAGCCTCATTGGAGAACAAGCTTCCAGCCCATGACCTTTTGGGCAATACACTCAAACCATATTTGAATCATATCAGGGAGTAGTAATGAGGAGAGAATTTCAAAGGGCCAGCTGAACCTTAGATTGATGGTAGGACAGGAAAGGGTAGGCTCCGCCCATGGCAAGATCTCTAGTGCCAGAAGTTGTTGAGAGTACAAGGTTGTAGACAAACATTATTCTGTAGCTTGTATTGAGTCATAGGCTTATCCCAGGCTTACCAGATTGGAGGTTCCTCCATGCCCGTAAGTATTTAGTAGGAAGTACCCTAGTTCTTAAAGTGCACTTATGTGTGGCTAATGCCATTTGAAATAGCTCCTAAAATGCTGTTTCTTCTGCTTATGATTTTAATGTGTATACAAAGTGACTTAAGTGTTTATACATGTTAATTCATTTAAAAAATTTAAAAATATGTACACTAGTAAGAGGACAACCAGCTACAATTCCAAAAGACACATTTGTGTGTGTTTTCTGTCTATCAAGATATATTTTATTGCGGTACTGGCAAGATGGCTGAGTGAGTAAAGAGATTGCCACACAAGCCTGATGGCCTGAGTTTGATCCCCAGAACCCACAGTGGAAGGAGAGAACCAGCTCCTGAATCACCACACATACCATATCACACCCACACTTCACACACATCACACACACATACACACACACTAATAAACTCTACTCAAATGGAATATACTATTGAGCTTATCCTTCTCTTTGGTGAAGGGAATTGAGTGCAGTGCCTCCCTGATGAGCCAAAGGAGGTGAATGACCTCAGCATTATGGTCCAGCCTTAGGCTACTACTGACCTCTGCTGATACCCAAGGAACTGATCTAGAATCAGCATGAAATGTGTGGTTGAGTTCCACCCTACAGTTGTGAGCCTTTTGTCCAGAACACCCTGCTATGTATGCTACCCATCCTTTGCCACTGAGTAGTCACCTTGGCTGTGAGATCGATTGTTGTTGTAGTTCAGTACCATATTCATAGAATCCTCTTGAATGGTATGCAGTTTAACATTTATGACTTATTTCTACGATTTTCCATTTCCTAGTTTTGGATCACGGTTGGCATGGATAACCAAAATCATAGGAAGCAAAAATCACAAATAAAAGGAGACAACTATAGTACAAAAATAGGTGCTAAAGACCTTGTTCTCATATAGAAGATGCAATAAAGTATTAAGTATGTGTATTAGCCAGTGTTCTATTGCTGTGAAGAGACAGCATGACCACGGCAGCTCTTATAAAGGAGAGCATTTAACTGGAGCTGGCTTACAGGCTCAGAGGTTTAGTCCATTGTCATCATGGTCGGGAGCCTGGTGGCATGCAGGCAGATTGGTGCTGGAGAGGAGCAGAGAACTCTGCATCTGGATCAGCAGGCAGCAGGAAGAGAGGGACGCTAGGCCCAACCTGAGCATTTGAAACTCCAAAACCCACCTAATCCCTGTCAAGTAGTGCCTCTCCCAAATGACCAAGCATTCAAATCTATGAACCTGTGGGGACCATTCCTGATCAGACCACCACAGCATGTGGCGAAAAGGGGAGGTGTATATTCAGCCACTCATTAATTCATGTTTACGCACGTTCATTGGTTTCTGAGAAGCCTACTATTCATCAGGCAATGGGATGTGAAGCGAGACACATTGGTAGAGAGTTTCCCACAGCTCAGGTTGTCCTTGAACTTGCTGTATAGGCTTTGAGGTTGAACTTGAACTCCTGTGTCTCCTTCCTCTAGCTTCCCAGTGGTAGGATTACAGGTGTGTGCCACCATGACTAAGAACACTGACATGAATTTTATCACAGTATATTTGACTTTCTTGGTCATTGTTGTTAATTTCTTATTGTGTGTCTTAGTCATAGTCTCTGTTCTATTGCTGTGAAGAGCACCGTGATCAAGGCAACTCTTGTAAAGGAAAGCATTTCATTGAGGCTGGCTTACAGTTCTAGAGGTTTAGTCCATTATCATCATGGCGGGGAACATGGTGACACGCAGGCAGACATGGTGCTGGATAAGTAACTCAGAGTTCTACATGCCGATTTTCGGCAGGGATGGAGGGAGAGTAGGCCTGACATGGGCTTTTGAAACCTCTAAGCCCATCCCAGTGACACATTTCCTTCAACAAGGTCACACCTCCTTCTCCTCAAATAGTGCCTCTCCCTGGTGACCAAGTGTTCAAGTATGTGAGCCTGTGGGCGCCATGCTTCCTCAAACCACCTCATCGTGCCTGTTTTATAAATTAAACTTTGAGCAAAAGTTCTAAAGAAAATCGTAATGTAGATTTGGTGGTTCAATGCTGCTCACAGTTTCTGGCATCTCTTGGGTCTTGGAACGTATGTTCCGTGATAAGGGGAACAATTAAGACAGTTAAGTCCCCATCTGGGCTATATTGACAGGAGGTCTTGAGCTACTTTAACCTTTCCCTAGAGTAAGCTGAATAACTTGAATTCACAATAGTAAAGTCTACTGTGATTCTTATTTATTCTAAACCAACTCCAAATATAAATTAACTTACAGGTAGTCACACAGTGGTTGACACACAGGAGATAATGTTTGCATGTGAAGCTGATTTCACCTTTAAAATAAATGAGTATTTGATTTAAATGTGTTACTATTGTGTCGAGAGAAACCAAATTGAAAGGGAGAGTAGCTTACAACAATGCTGAAAGCAATGTTTATTAATACTCTAGTTTACTACAATTCATTTTCCTATTGTAAGTGGATGGAGGGCTGTGACTTTCTTTATTCGGTGTCTTCCTGTGTAAATAAATGCATTGTGCTATAGGAGACAGAGCCTTAATTGAAATCTTTTCACAAGGTTAGTTTTACCAATGTGATTAGAATGCTTTAAAAGAGAATGGAAATAGTATGGTTTTCCTCTTTTCATTGTTTTGTATTACTTTTCTTTATTTTGTGTGCGCATGTGTTTGTGCCATGGTCCTATACATACTGGGGTTAGATGACAATGGCCGTCGGTTTTCTCCTTCTACATGCAGGTCCTAGGAGTCAAACTCTGGCTGCCAGGCTTAGCAACAAACATCTTTACCCATTGGACCAATTTTCTAGTAATTAAGAGGAAATGACTGATTTCCAAGCAATATTCAAAGGGAACATATAAGATACTCATTTTTGCAAGTGAATATCTGTTAAGTATCAGTGAAGATATCCTGTATTTGGCTTCACACCGTGGACCCATAAGAGGGGGGCCTTCAGCCATTTTTGTTCCTTTACTCTAATAAGGACATTGAGACACACTGCAAACTTCTAATGCATGGGTTCTCTGCATTCTGTTGTGGACTTAGGCACTGAGTAAAGACTCACAAAACCCGGAAGCAGGACTTCATATTAATGAAGAGGTTTCATATTAACTGCTCATTGTTAAAGACTTACATAGTCTTTGAGTTTGAGGCCAGCCTAGTCTACATACTGAATTCCAGGCCAGGTAAGGCTATATAGAAAGATCTTGTCTCAACAAACAAACAAATAAACAAACAAACAAAAACAGAAAAACTAAACTAAATGGTCAATTTTCAAATCTTTTCTTTGCCTTGTACTGACTAGCATCCCGTACTTCTCCAGCTCTATCTCCCATCTCCACCTCCTCTCTGTCCCCATGTATAGAGACTTTCTTTATGTTTTTACTAGGATCCTATTTTGTTATTTATTTGAGATCATCTCATATAGCCCAGGCTGGCCTCAAACTCTATGTTGCTGAATTTGGCCTTGAATTTCTTGTTACCAAGAATTATTAAGCATTATTAAGATTAGACTCTGAGCCCAGGCAGCCCCAACAAACTAGACCAGACCACACATTTTTAATAGTCCTATTTAAGAAAAAGTTTTTTTTTTTTAAAAAAAGCAAATAATAATTAAGGGCAGAAAAATAAGATATTTTCAATGTGGTTACATTGGGAAGAGGAACAAAGTGGTTTAGTGATCCCCATGTCCAACTTTGAGGTCCTAAGAGGAGATCTAGGTTTACCAGACTCCCAGCCTTTTCCTCCTGGGCTCTGACTAGCAACAGACTCCCAGCCTTTTCCTTCTCCCAATAGGAGATTTCTGGGGGAAATTCCAAAATCTTGAATAATAGTCTGATAGCCAAAAGGAGAAACAGAGTTTGTCTTATAATATCTTCATTCCTGCCAGGATGGTTAGTTTCTAATTCTCCTGCTGTAGGTGTGCATTGCTATGTCCATCACAGAGCATGTGAGCCTTCGTGACAGGCTTATCATAGCATAATGTTGTCATGCGTCACCCATGTAGTAGTATATGTTATTACGTGACTTATGGCGGTAATATTCCATATTGTATGGCTGCATCACTCTGAAAATCCACTTGTCCAATCTGTCTGGAGTTTCCTCTTTTAGTCATTTGTCACGAGCATGTCATATTAGAAGCACAGACACTCTTGGCATCGTTCTACAATGTCAGAATTTATTGAATAATAAATTCACAGCCTGTATCAGTTTCATTGGCCACAATTTACCTGGTAGTCCTGATTCCTCCTGGTACCTGGCCATTGGCAAACACAGGCTCTTCCATTCCAACCTGAATCACTCAAAGGACCCTGGCCGTACATTCTACTTGAGGCATGGACACACAGATTAAGAACACAGAGTTCAAAGAGGACTACTGGAGGCAGAGACGGAGGCAGACATGAAGGACTGAATCCAGAGAGCTGTCAGACAAAGAGATGGATGGGTAGATGGCGTTTCTAGAGAGCACCATTCTGAGCTAAAGCCCTAGAGACCTTTAGGAATTCTCAGCCTTTGGGTGTCCCAGAATAGTGGAGATGGCAGGTTGGTGTGGATACTGAATTGTAGTGTGAGGTGCTCTTCTTGTGGGGTCCAGGTGAGAATGTCACTCCCTTTGTTGTTCTGGTATGGTCATTAAACACATGAACCTGGTATCTGTCTGTCCACCTGTTTCTCTCTCTCTCTCTCTCTCTCTCTCTCTCTCTCTCTCACACACACACACACACACACACACACACACTTTTTAAAAAGCACAGTAAGTTTATTTCTTTTCAATATTTATTTATTTCATGTTATGTGTATGAATGTTTTGCTGGCCTGTGTATATGTACACACGTGCCTGCCTGCTGATGCCTATGGAGATAAAAAGAAGACATCGGACCCCCTGGAACTGGAGTTTCAGACAGTTATGAACTACCATGTGGGTGCTGAGAATAGAGCCCCTGTCTTCTGTGAGAGTCAGTGCTTTAAGTTCTGAGCCATCTCTTCAGCCTCTAGATACAGTTTTAATACCCTTGTGCCTGTGTGTGCTCAGTCTACTTTGATAAGTTTGTAGGTGTTAACCTTTTCGTTTGCATCAATAAGTCGTGAGTCTGTGCCTCATGATTCATGCAGGACAGGTGGTGTGCATAAGCAAGCTGTGAAGTTCTTCCTTCTCTGTGCCTGTATTCAGATGAAGGCAGCGGAGTCACTCAGGTCTAAAAGCCACTGTGTTGTGCAGTATGGAGGAACTCAGAGCAGGGCGGAGCTTGAACTCACAATCCCACTGAGTGACGACGCTGTTAGGAACCTTTATAGAGTTTTTTTTTTTTTTGAGGAAAATGCATTTGTTTTTCATCTCTTCCTTTTTTTCTGTTTTTTTTTTTTTTTTATAGCAGAATTTCTCTGTGTATCCCTGACTGTCCTGAAATTTACTCTGTGGACCAGGCTGGCCTCACACTTGGAGATCTGCTTGCCTCTGCCTCCCAAGTGTTGGGAGTAAAACATGCACCACCACCACCTGGCTTTATTTTCATTTCTTTTTCTTTTTTTTTTTTTGGTTATCAGATGGTCTTTTATTGAAATATTTTCTCTCGTTGCTTCTTAGCTAGCTGGACATTCCACAGCACCACTGTTGATGTCATCAATGATGTCATGAGGGTGGCGCCCATCCACATTGCAGCCCACAGACTGTGCAGTACCCAGGATCTCTTTAATAGTTCCAGAAAGTTCTCTGGCTAAAGACCTGTGTCGCATCTGCCGGGCAATGTTGACGATCTCGTCGAAAGTGATATTTCCACTGTGTTTAATGTTCTTTCTGCTTCTTCCTGTCTCTTGGTGGCTCCTTGGGGGCTTTGATGATCAGGGCAGAGGCAGAGGGCACCACCTCAATCTGGGCCTGTCTGTTCTGGATGGTCAGTTTCACTGTAATCCTCAGGCCTTTCCAGTCACTGGTTGCCTTGGCAATATCATCACCAACTTTTTTCGGAGACAGACCCCGGGGGCCGATCTTGGGGGCCAAGGCGGATGTGGCGCCGACCTCACCTCCGGTGCACCTCAGGTACACAACTTTGATCTCGTTGGGGTCGAACTTGGGCGGCATGGTGGAGGTGGCTGGTGTCGGATGAACCCGGATTCGGGACGACCGAAGAAAGTTGCACCGTTGCCTCCTCCGAGCCGAAAACCGAAAAGCTTTATTTTCATTTCTTAACTTAAAATTTTACACGTGTGGGTATTTTGCTTGCACACAGGTCTGTGCACCCTGTGATGGTCCAAGGAGGTCAGAAGAATGTTGGACCCCCTGAAGCTGGAGTTAGGAACAGTTGTGAGCCACCATGTGAATAGTGGGATATGGCACTGGGTCCCCTGGACGAGCAACCATTGTGCGGCCATTGCGCTTAGCTGCTAAGTTATCGCTACAGACCCTGCTTTTATTTCTTGTGGATATTTGTAGTGTCCAGAAGAGGAAATACTGAGTCACATGGTAATTGCAAAGAACTGGCAAACCTTTTCCAAAGTAGCTGTATCTAGCAGCCGTGGGAGAGGTTTGTGTTTCTCCAAATAATACAGTTCACTAGTATTTGTTATCTGTCTCCTTAATTATGACCACAATGGCAGGTGTGAGATGGTATCTCATTGTGGTGATGCTAAAAATTACTAATAGACTTTATCTTTTAGATAAATTTTCATAGAAAATTTGAAATAGAAAATTTCAAGCAAATGTGCAGCATATTCCCTGTGTCCCCTCACTGGCACACTGCCTTATTACTAACATCTTATGCTGCATTCTATATTAGTTATGATTAATGAGCTCATATTGTTCTATTACTAGAATGCACAGGGCACTTGTTATTGCCTTTGTTTTACCTCTCAACCCTTTGTTCCAGGATCCCATTCTACTTTTAGCTCTGAGCCTTTAGGCTCTCTGTGGCTGTCTCAGTTCTCATACTCTCCTTGTGTTTAGATGGTCTTGAGACTTTTGAGGAAGAGTGCTTAGGTTGCAGGATGCTTCTCTGTTGAGATTTATCTGGTTTTTAAAAAAACAAGGTTTTTTTTTCTTTTAATGAAATAAACTGTTGACATTCATTGGCTTTTAGTATCAGAGCAACTCATGTATAATTTAAAAATATATCATCAGAATTAGCCATCAGAATTTGTAGAAAATTCTCAGGCCTTTGAGCACTTCAGTTGTTTCTGTAAGATGAGCAGAAATTGAACTCTAGGTATACTTTCCTTCAAGGACTTGACTCCGTTGGAAGAGGACCAGAGTAGGTCACAGAATTTATCTTTGAGACAGTCACTGGGGAATCTTGTGTCAGGCAAGGGCACATTTTCTCCTGTTTTGAGTGTGACAGACAGTGTTGTTTTGTGTGTGACAAGTCATGAAGTCAGGTGCTGTCTCCCAGAGACATCCATTCCCCGGCACTCTGGGGACGAGCCCTCAACTTCTGTTAATTCTAGAACTCTGCACTAGTGCCTTGTGAAGGGGGAGGAAGCTGAGGCCCTGGGAGGCTGAGCTGTTGGGCCTGAGAGACACAGTCTGACAGCAGTGGTTCTGAGGTTTTCACTCCAGGCTCTGGAGTTTATCTAAAGCAAGAACCGATGGACTTAGGGAAGAGTCCTTACCTGACTGGACATTGGGATAGCATCTCCCTGTGTCGCGGTGAGGAGAGGTCAGTCCCTCCAGCTAGCTGCACACCTGGTCACTACCAACAAAGGGGAAGTTGGCTGGTTTGGCCGGGGCCATAGCTACATCATGTCAGGCCATGAACTAGTAACTCTGGCATAAGTCTCCTAGAAGGATGGAAGAGTGAACTGAAATACTTAGTGATAGTAACGTGCTAATCAATTATAAGTGAGTTTTGCCATAAACTAATGAAGTTTTTAATGTGGTTGACTGATTTAGCAATTTGATTTTCGTTTCCAGACACGGCCACATCTTCCAAGGAATAACAATCAAAATTTGCTTCTTTCACATTACAGTCCTTCAGGTGATGGCCCTAATGATTAAGCTAACGGGTTAACGGTATTTGGTATCTTTATGTGCCAGGCTTTCAGTGTTTTATACTAAGTCATGTAATTTAACAATTATAACTCAGGAGAGGAGATATGTCTGGGTGGCGTCACCCCAGAGAGCGAGGTCTGGGAGAAAGTGAGCTGAGCACAAACGTTTATCTGTCTCTGGTTTCTGTCTGCACATGCAATGTCATCATCACTTCTCTTCCTGCCGCCATACTGCCCCTGTCGTGATGGAATGTACCCTCACACTGGGCCAACATAAGCTCTCCCCGCTTGCTACTTTTGTCTGCAGTGGGAAAAGTAGCTGTTATCGATCTATACATATGCAGTTTAAGACTGTGCAAGTCTGGTGACTGCCAGTTCTGAAAGTAAGGCTAATGCTGCGCTAAACTCCTAGGATATTTTTTTAGTATGAGTACTCCGAACTGATTCTCTTCAGGTGCTTTACTGATGCTTCTCCCTGAATGTGTTTGCGGAGCCTGGCACGGTAGCACATGTGTGTAGTGTAGCACTGAGAAACGTGAAAAGAAGGATCAGCCCTGGGTTACATAGGGCGTTCCAGGTCAGCTGGGGTCACACAGTGAGACCCCGTCTCAACAAACGGACCACTGAAAATTCCATCAACTCAAGTTTCTTATCTTTCGACGTTTCTGTCTTTTGCTATAAAGAATGAAGGAGAGAAAAATTTGCCGGAGTAATTGTCTCAGGGTTACTATTTATGTACTGCCACACCATGGCCTAAAATAACTTGGGGAGGAAAGGGTTTATTTGGCTTATGCTCCCACAACACTGTTCATCATCCAAGGAGGTCAGGACAGGAACTCAAAGAGGGCAGGAGCCTGGAGACGAGCTATACAGAGGCCGTGGAGGGGTGCTGCTTACTGGCTTGCTTCCTCTGGCTTGCTCAGCCTGGTGCCTTGTAGAACAAAAGGTCACCAGACCAGAGATAGGATTACCCACAAGAGGCTGGATCCATCAGTCACTAATTAAGAAAACACCCTAGACCAGTGGTTCTCAACCTTCCTAATGCTGTGACTCTTTAATACAGTCCCTCATGTTGTGGTGACTCCCAACCATAAAATTATTTTCATTGCTACTTCAACACTGTAATTTTGCTACTGTTATGAATCGTAATGTAAATATTTGTATTATCTGATGGTCTTAGGCGAGCCCTGTGAAAGGGTCATTTGACCCTCAAAGGGGTCTTGACCCACAGATTGAGAGTGGGTCTATAGCTACAGGCTTGTCTATAGCCCAGTCTTCTGGAGGCATTTTCTTAATTGACGTTCCCTTCTCTCAGATGACTTAGCTTGTGTCATGTTGACACAGTGAACATAAGCAGAGACAATGCTAAATGGTACAGAGGGGAAACAGAACTATCTATGAAAAGTAAGGGCCTTGTAAAACCACGGAACTAGACCACTCCACAGCTAGGAAGAAAGGTTCTGTGGGGATCAAACTGCGAAGCCTGTTTCTCAGGGGCAGAAAGGAGAAAAATGGTGGGAAAGCAAGAAGATTTTATATGATGGCCAAGCATTGTGGAAGGTCTTTGAGCTGATACAGGCTCTTTAGATTGACCTGGAACTGGATGTCCTTGTCTAAGGTAGTTAACCTTTGTGGGTGGATTAAGGGAAGTTCCTGGTTAACAGAAACCCGACTTTAGGCCTCAGTTTATCCAATGACAAGCCTTCTACTTTATCGGGCTGGGACATTGTTTAGAGCCCTCTCACCAGCCTTGCCATTTTGGGGAGCTGCTTTGGACCTGGCATCTATTACATCACAAATCCATCACTAAATGGTCATATTAAATCTTAGTCACATTCATCTTTCTAGTTGTGACCTCGGCGACACGTCGTTTAACCACAGTCCTATTAAGTGTTCCAGCGTCTGCTGTGCTGTTTGCTTTTGCACCTGTTCATTTCAGTGTTAATGATCGGGTATGTCCAGTGACTTTGATTAGATATGTGCTTCGTGTGCACCTGGCAGCTGAGATTCTCTAACTTGCTTTGCAACTGTGAGTAAATCAGGTTGCTTTCAGCCATCTTCTAATCAGAATGGAGGCCCACCCACTTAGCTAATAAAATCACCTGTCCTGGAAGGCTCTGCAACCCATGAGTTTGGCACTTAAGATCCAAACGGTCAAAACAAAAGGTAGACTTCCTAGATACTTGTGATTAAGGAAAATATCTTTTTGTTTCAGCCAAAATTTTAGAGCTTTGGAATAAAATTATGCAACCCTTCTTGTATCTATCTATATCTATATCTATATCTATATCTATATATCCCATGTTGTTCAGGATGGAAGCTGATATTTGTTTCCACTAAATATTTCATCTTTCTAGATTCTGTTATAGGAATAAAAACACTAAAGATTTCAAAATGCTTATTTTGCTCAGATTTCATCTAAACGTGGAAGTGCAGTGTGTTGGTAATCATTGTACTTAGATGCTTTAAGGACTGCAGTGCTAAAGCTGCCATAGCAACACTACTGGTTGGTAGGTTTTCACCTCTCTAATGCAAATGAGAAGGCGGAGGCACAGAAAATAATGTGAATTGCCCAAAGCACATTGAGTGGTCAGAGCAGAATCAGATCTGCTCATGCCAAAGCTATACAGTTAACCAATTAGTTTGCTCTTAGATGGGCTAGCTTCTGGGTGATCTCTGACCAGAGCTGCCTTTTGAGTCTTTCTCAGAGGAGCCTAGGTCTCGGGTGATTGGGGGAGAAAACAGGAGTACCTCAGCATTGCCATCTATTTATTAGAGGACAAAATTTAGAATTTTCAAATTTCGTTCCTGTTCAGATTCCTGGCCCTGCTCTAAAACTTCTGAAGGAGAATCTTTGGGGTCTAGGAGTCTGCATTTCTTATCACCCCTGTCTGTTCTTAGGACTGTAATGAGAATGGTACCAACTGACAGGGTAGCAGGGACAATCCACTGAGAAGGATAAGACAGGCTGGGTGGTGGTGGCGCATGCCTTTAATCCCAGTTCCTGGGAGGATGAAGCAGGCAGATCTCTGTAAATTCGAGGCCAGCCTGGTTCACAGAGTGAGTTCCAGGATAGTCAGGGCAAGAAACCCTGTCCTGAAAAATCAGGAGGGAAAAAAAGAGAATAAGACAAAAGTCTTAGCCGGGTTCCCATCTTTTTTGTTTTTCCAGAAAGGGTTTCTCTACAGCTTTGGAGCCTGTCCTGAAATTCACTCTGTAGATTAGGCTGGTCTCAAACTCACAGAGATCCACATTTCTCTACCTCCCAAGTGCTGGGATTAAAGGCGTGTGCCACCACTGCCCAACTCAGGTCCCTGTCTTTAATAAAGGCCTCTGCTTGGCATTATCGGCAAACTCATGAATATTTACATTTTTGTTTGTCTTTTTAAGATGCCAAACTAATCCTTGCCTAACTTATAAGTTGTTTTTTTGTTGTTCTTTTTGTGCTGAGGATTGTTGTTCTTTTTGTGCTGAGGATTGATCATAGGTCCTTGTCCATCACTCTAGCCCCAAACCAGTGCTCCTATGTTGTACGTAATGTGATGGGAGTGAAAATTTTGTCTAAGCAGAACTGTAAAGACAACATTGGTCCTCTCCCTAGACATCTTGTCCTGCTCTCACCTCCCAGGCCTCCACGTAATTGCTGTTTTCTCTTGTTATCAGTCCAAGGCCAAGGTGATACAATCTGCTGATTCTGGAATAAAACTGCCTGAGTCTGTATTAACTCTCTCAATTGCCCCCATTGCTGCGAATCTAGCAGTGTAACTGATACAAATTTATTACCTTCCTGTACGTAGGTCAGGAGTCTGGCTTAGATCTCACAAGGCAAAGTTAAGATATTGGGCAGGACTGTAATCTTTCTATGGGGTCAAGTGAAGGAGCATTTCAGGGCTCATTTCCAATGTTGGTTGAAGTCGTCGACCTGAGGTTCCCCTTCATGTTGGATGTAAACTCCAGAGTTATTCCCAGCATTGGAGGCCACCTGCGCCCCTTCACTCAGGTCTCCTTCCTCGCATATTCACAGGTAGGGATAACAGGTCAAGCTTCTCTACACTTGAATCTCTTTCCTCCTCTGATTTGAAAGACTCTTGGACCTGCATAGATAAACCAGGGCACATTTCCCTTACCAACTGCTGCAAAAGTCCCAGGTCTATGTCCAGATCCTGCAGATGATGTTAGAGGTATCTTCAGGGTATTTTATTGCCTAATATTGACATATTACCTCTTTTGACAAGGAAGACAGTAGTGATTATTGCTTCCGATGAGCGCTGAGCATTAATGTTAATCAAAAGTGATAATGGGCTGGAGACGATGACTCCCTGATGAGAGCACCTGCTGCTTTTGCAGGCAGCCTGGGCTCAGTTCCCAGCACCCTCAGGGGCAGCTCACGAACCATCTGCTGGTGCAGGAGAATTATCTGTATTCTGTCAATCATATTTTAATAAAACGCTGATTGGCCAGGCAGGCAGTATAGGTGGGAAAGCCAGACAGGAAGTAGGGTGGAGCAAAGAGACTGGGAGTATTCTGGAAGCAGAAGCTCTCTCTCAGCCACTCCTGCGCAGATCACTGAAGAAGCAACATGTAAGCTGCCCCTGCTGGAAAAGGTACTGAGCCATTATGGCTAACATAGATGAGAATAATGGGTTAATATAAGTTATAAGAGTTAACAAGAAGCCTGACCTAATGAGCCAATCAGTTTATAACCTTATGGAGTCCTGTGTGTAATTTCTCTTTGGGATTTGCCGGCTGTTGGGGTACCGGGCGGGATGGAAACCCCAACAAGCCGGCCCTCATACTACATATGGCGCCCAGACGTGGATAACTGAATCCACAGAAAGCCTGAGAAAGCTTGGAAAAGAATAGAGTAAAGCATGGCTTCTTGGTGGCAACAATTTCTCAGGTCTACTTTGCTTGCTAGAGGCAAGCAAGCGCTCTCATCTGAGAGAGGCTTCCTGACTCAGCTTTAGCTGCAAAACCTTGCAGCTCTTTTAAGAGGTCCTGCCGCGAAGCACTTAAACGGTGTTGATGAAAAGCTGAATGCATGCTTTTCGGTTTTCAGCCGTAGCAGGAAAAAAGCTGCGCTATTTTAAAATGCTGTCTTTCTGGGCCGTCCTGCCAGGGCAAACTCTGACTCTTTTAGGCAGGCAGTCCGACTGAGTGTAGTCTGTGAGCAGAATGCTGCAGCTTGCTTGCTGGCAAGGACCTTGAAACGCCATAGAGTTGTGGCAGTGAACACAGCTCTGGCTGGTACCTCAGCCTTGAGGCTGAAAAGCTAAGGAATGAGCTGGATCTAGCCGTCAAAGCCACAGCTCTCCATATTGCTTAGTAAATTAATGGCTCATGTGGTCAGAAAAAGAAAAATATACAGTAAAGAGAGATTCAAAGACGAAGAAAACCTCTAAATGGTTTATAGTGTGTTACAAATAAATGCAGGATAAAAGTTAAAGTTCTTAAAGTAAAAAGAGAGTGGTTATGTGTGGTGGTACACACCTTAAATCCCAATGCCTGGGAGACAGAGGCATATTGACCTCTGTGACTTCAAGGGACAGAGGTAGAGATTGACCTCTGTGACTTCAAGGTGTGGTAGTGCACACCTTTAATTCCAATGCCTGGGAGGCAGAGACAGATCTCTGTGAGTTCAAGGTGTGGTAGCATACACCTTTAATCCCAGCACTGGGGAGGCAGAGACAGGAGGATCTCTGTGAGTTCAAAGACAGCCTGGTCTACAGTGTTATTCCAGGACAAAGATATACAAAGATCCTGTCTCAAAAAGTAAAAGTAAAAATAAAAGAAATAGAGGTTAAAATAAAGCCACATAAAGATGGAAAATGCACAGAGAATCTTCATACTGTATGCTTTTATGCTCTCTTTAAATTGTTTGATTGCTGAGGAAGGAGCAACAACTGCTAAAAGACTTTTGTTTATAAATGCTGCTGAACTAACCCAAGATAGGAATTTTGAAAATACCTTGGCTTCAAAACTGAAGTCAAAAGGTATGTTACTTTGGAGAAGAGATTTTGCTTTTGTTTCCACAGAAAACGAGAGACTCTGGATTTATTCAGAGTTAAGAATAATCACCTTTGACCAAGGGAGGCCACCTGAAAAATCTCCGATAGGAACAGATGGCCCAGATGACAGAGGTCTACATCCAGAACTGATCCAAGACTGCTGCCTGAGATGATCGAGACTCACAGGATACTCCAGTCATGACTTGATTATAACTCTAAATTTTCTTTAGGTCCCCTTAAGACTATCAGCACCCCCAACCAGCAGGAAGTAGCCTGAAATACTACGCCCACATTCCCAACAAATGGATTATGGGTATTTTCCTTTGTTTAAAAAAAAAAGAGGGAAATGGTGCAGGAGAATTATCTGTATTCTGTCAATCATATTTTAATAAAACGCTGATTGGCCAGGCAGGCAGTATAGGTGGGAAAGCCAGACAGGAAGTAGGGTGGAGCAAAGAGACTGGGAGTATTCTGGAAGCAGAAGCTCTCTCTCAGCCACTCCTGCGCAGATCACTGAAGAAGCAACATGTAAGCTGCCCCTGCTGGAAAAGGTACTGAGCCATTATGGCTAACATAGATGAGAATAATGGGTTAATATAAGTTATAAGAGTTAACAAGAAGCCTGACCTAATGAGCCAATCAGTTTATAACCTTATGGAGTCCTGTGTGTAATTTCTCTTTGGGATTTGCCGGCTGTTGGGGTACCGGGCGGGATGGAAACCCCAACAAGCCGGCCCTCATACTACAATCTGCCACTTGAGTTTCAGGGGATCTGACTCCGTGTGGCCTGCACAGACACCAAACATGCATGTGGTACAAGTGCCTACATACAGGCAAAAACCCTTCTCCATATAAGAAAAAAAAATCTTAAGCAAACAAGAAAACGTGACTTAACTAGATATTTTTTTTAAATTAAAATCATGTCTGGGCCAGGCTTTCAATAGTTTAAGAGAGCTGTTTCGAGACTTAAAGTCAGGCGGAACTGCAGCATCCCTTACCTCCGTGTAGGAAGGGGAGATCATTTACGCTGTGCCTGCTTCTATGGTACACATAGGTTCAGGGAAAGCATTGTGATTGAAGTAGGCACACTCCTACAGACAGTGTACTTGCTTTCAGGTGTTTGTCGCCTGCCATGGGCTCCCCTGCCAATGCACCTTTGGTCATGTTCCTTAGATACTTATTCTGCCCTTCCTTCCAGCCACCCGTGTGCATTATATTCACAAGTTCGACACCTACTTATTCTAAGGGAATTTTTTTTTCAGATGTTAAAAAGATGGCATTTGTTTTTTTCTAATTGCTGAATTAAGATGATCAGAATCTCTGTGGTCTGCCAGTTTCCAAAGGCTGATTTTGAGTTCTATGTCTCCCTCCACCATTCTTTGCAGCATTGGGGAAGTCCCTGCAGCATATTGGATATGGTCGATATTAATAATCACTAATTGAACTGTGATGAAGCATTGAATTAAAATAACTTTAAATAGTGTTACATATCTATCCAAGTTCTGCGAGATATATGTTTTATTTCCTTAGAACATTTCTGTCAAAAGAACTCTGCTGCAAATGTCTAATATAAGTAAAACTAGGATTGTTAAAGATGAGGTTTCCAATTCTTACTTTATTGAGTATTA
Source organism: Myodes glareolus (assembly GCF_982192425.1). Taxonomy (NCBI): domain Eukaryota; kingdom Metazoa; phylum Chordata; class Mammalia; order Rodentia; family Cricetidae; genus Myodes; species Myodes glareolus. The sequence continues at coordinate 54,400,637 of NC_142029.1, read as the reverse complement.
TGTTAATTCATATTCTACCAGATTACTTAGTTAAAAAATATTGAGGGCAAGGGCATTGAAAAGTTTTTCCTGTTTTTGAAACTTTAATTAACAAAGACATTCAGACAATGTCATAAACTGTAAGTATAGAGCCCGACAAATTTACAAACTGCTGCTGTTACCGGGTACCAAACTCTTACCTACTACCTTGATGCCTTAAAAGTTTTAGACCAAGGATGACTTTTAAGACACGGAGAGCTGTGAAGATGGCTCAGTGAGTAAGGTGTCTCCTATGCGGGCCTGAGGACCCTATCAAGAACAGGTGTGCAGCACATGTCTACAAAGCTAGGGCTGAGGGATGTTGAGAGGCAGATCCCAGAAACTTGCTGGCCAACCAGTCTAGCAGACGTGTGAGCTCTGGGTTCAGTGAGAGACCTTGCCTCAAAGAATGAGGAGGGAGATGTCCTATGTCAACTTTTGGCCTACATGCACACACAATCACAAACCACACACACACAACAGAAAATATTCTTACAGACACTGTAACAAAGCTTTTAGAAACAGATCTCCCTCCAACTGTGTGTGTATCGTTATTCATATATATATATATATAAACATATATTTATACATGTGTGTTTACACACACATATATATGTATACATATATACATATGAGTTTACAAAGATTAAAAGACGAGGCTCCTACCCTGGGGATGCAATCACACAGGTTCTAAATGCTCTTGTTTTGCCAAATATTTGAGTTACATACACAATTTTGATTCAGATTTGGAAGAAAAAACATTTGAACGTGAATTTGTGTATGTGTGGGGTAAGAGAGTGTGGAGGCCAGGGGATACCTTGCAAGGATCGATTCTGATTCTCTCCTTCTACCATGGGGGATTCTGTGGATTGAACTCAGGTTGTTAAGCATCAGGCTTGGTGACAAACAACATTTACCTGCTGAGCTATCACGTCAGCCCTTAACACAGAAGTTTTGTTTTCTAGTAATTAATATACAGTGTGATCATTGAGATTATGGTTCCCTCGAATATTCGAGTTAAAGCCACATTATATACTTGGCCTTATTGGCATCACTTTGCTTTATACAGTTTTTAGCAGTAGTTTTGTTTTATTTTATTTTTTTATTTTTTATTTTTGAGATAAGATGTTGTGTACCGTCGGGTGGTGGTGGGGCACACCTTTTTTTTTTAATTGTATTTTATTTATTTATTTATTTATTTATTTATTTATTTATTTTGCCATTCAAAAATTTACACTTCCTCCCCTCCTCCCATTCCCCTCCCGCTCTCCCACTCACTCTCCTCCCTCTCCCTCCCTCCTTAAGAGAGGGCAGGGAATCCTGCCCTGTGGGAAGTCCAAGGCCTTCCTCCCTACATCCAGGCTTAGGAAGCTTTGCATGCAAATAGACTAGGGTCCCAAAAAGTCAGTACATGCAGTAGAAACAAGTCCCAATGCCTTTATCAAGGGCTTATCAGTCAGCCCCCATTTTCAGTCACATTCAGAGAGTTCAGTGGATCACATGCTCATTCAGACCCTGTCCAGCTGGATTTAGTGAGCTCCCATTAGAACAGGCACACTGTCTCAGTGGGTGGACCAACTACTCGCGGTCCAGACTTCCTTGCTCATCTTCTCCCTCCTTCTGCTTTCCAACTGGATCTTGGGACCTCAGTCCATTGCTCTGATGAGGGTCTCTGTCTCTATCTTCATCTGTCGCCGGACGAAGATTCTATGGTGATATTCGAGATAATCATCAGTGTGGTAGTGGGACAAGGCCAATTCAGGCACCCTCTCCTCTGCTGCCCAAGGACCTAGCTGGGGACATCCCCATGGACACCTGGGATCCCCTCTAGAGCCAAGTCTCTTGTCAACCCTAAAATGGCTCGGTAGGACACACCTTTAATCCCAGCACTCAGGAGGCAGAAGCAGGCAGATCTCTGTGAGTTCGAGGCACCTGGTCTACAAGAGCTAGTTTTAGGACAGTCTCCAAAGCTACAGAGAAACCCTGTTGTGAAAAACCAAGTAGAAAAAAAAAAGATGTCACGTATCGTGTACTGTGGGCTGATCACAAACTTGTTGGATAGCAAGGAGGACCTTGCATTTCTGGTCCTTGTGTCTCCACTTCCCAAGAACTGGCGTTTCAGGCTTGTGCCACTACGCCTGGCTTCTATTGCTACTTTTGAGATAGTGTCTCTGGTATTGCCGAGGCTTGCCTCAAGCTCCTGGCCTCAAGTGATCTTCCCTCCCCAGCTTCCCCAACAGCAGGAAGTACAGGCGCAGGTCACCATACCCAGCCTTTCTACATGTTCTCTGAGATGAAGCCATTGTATTTCCTCTGGAAATTTGGCTGGGACTTACAGTAAGTATTGACAGTAGAAGTGGCGGTCCTAGGACGCCCATCTTTCTGTCCACAACACTTCTTCAACAGGGCAGACACTGAATGGTACACAGTATTTGAGAAGCTGGTCAGAGCTTTGTCCCTCATTCCCCGTCCTGTCTCTGTTCAAGGATGCTTGCTGAAATGTCTCTAAGAGCAAACTCATTTGAAATCACCTTGGTACCAACATGAAGGCTTTGATAGATCATGGTGCCATTAGACTGTATGAGCTATCATGAAAGATGTCTTCAAAAGGGATTTAATAACACAAAAATTCTTCTTTCCTTTGAAAAAAAGACATTCTTGTACTTTTATATGTGCATAAACGTGTGTATATCTGCATGTGAGTTTGTGCTTGTATGTGCTGGAGTTACATGTGATTTGTGAGCCATCTGATGCGAGCACTAGAATCCGAACTCATGTCCTCCGCAAGAGCAGTAACTGCCCTTAGTGCTAAGCCAGCTCTCTGGCCCCCTCTTTTCTTTCTTTTTTTTCCCCTAAACCTAGGGACTCCTACTTTCTGGGCAAGTACTGGACCACTGAGATACACACATAACCAAAGGACCTTAATTTTTAATTAAAAAAAAGTCATTGCACGCATCATTGTATCTACAACATAGGGACTTTTTCATAAAAGTACATAATGTCTGTCCAGCATACTTCCTCCTTCCCCATTTTCTTTCCTGGGAAGTTTTCTTTTTCTGCAACACGGTTTCTCTATATAGCCCTGACTGGCTCTGTTGGACTTGCCCTGTAACCGGGCTGGTCCGGAACTGGAGATCCACCTGCATCTGCCTTCCAAGTGCTGGGATTAAAGGCTTGTGCCACCACCACCTGGCACTCAGCCTGCATTCTTATAGAGCTCACGATCCACAATGGGCCCTCCCACATCAATCACTAGTTAAGAAAAGACCCTCTAGGCTTGCTTGCTCACAGCCTGCTCAGTTGGTGGCATTTCTCAACGGGAGGGGATAGTCTAGCTTATGTTAGGTTTTCATAATTAGCCAGTACAGTTTATATCCTCTTTCACAGCTCACGTGTCCGGAGCGCTGCCTTCTGACCTACTCTGCCCTACTATTACCCTTTCTTGGTCTGTTTTCTAAATGGTACATGAAATAATGGAATTCTTAGTGTGAGAATGGTTAATTCATCCAACTTTCTATTTCTTGTTAAATCTCAAGCCCAGGACAAATGGCTGAGGTGCTTATTTAGTATATCAAAGAGTGCTCTGGTTGCCAGTCTCCCCCCCCCCCTCCCCACTCACAAGTACCTGTTAGAGAGTCCTCCTGGCTGGCTGGCGAACCCCACCCCCATCCTACATCACTCCAGCCCCAGAGCTTCACTTCCCTGCTCCTCAGTCTCTTTTCTCCTGTATAACCCAGCCATTTTGGCTACATGCCTTCTTGGTTCTCTTACTTTCTCTCTTGGCGTACTTGGCTTCTGGTCCTCTGTCGGCCCCTCCTCTCTCCTCTCTTCCTCTCTCGCTCTCCCACCTCTCCTCTTGGTGACTGGGTTCAGTCTGTTGACCCCTTTCAGTTTGGACCCTTCTATATGCACATGACTGTGCTTGCCCTCCTACCTACAATAAAACTTTCTCCCCAACCATACCTTGAAGCAGCCATGTCTGCATTTTTCATTCATTTATGAATTCCTAAAGACAAAATCCTCAGTCCCCCTGCCCCCCGACACTTTGAGCCTGTATTGGAGACTGGTGAGTTTGTCTTAGGGCCCATGCTCTCCTGGAGTGGTTCTGGGCGACCCAGACAGAACATATTTCCTCTTATTTGTCACTTGGAATTCTACCCGACTCTTTTTATTCAGCCAGCTTGTGGCCTTATAGAAGAGAACCTCCCTTTATTTAAGTGCGCGTGTGTAGTTTCATCGAGGCACACTGTAGGAATAGTAGACTGTATCCCCAGTGAGTGGCAGGTAGCTGTGTTTTGACAGGTGTATGCAATCATAAATTCTCCACGATCAGAAACACACAGCATGTGCATTGCTACCGAAAGTTGCCTCATGTCCCTTTGCATGTATCCCTCGGTCATCCTTGTGTTCTGACAACAGTTGCTCTGCTGTCTGTCACCACAGGTTAGTTTGCATGTCTCGAATTTTACATTCACGTCCATGAAATTCTAGAAGTACATGTAATACGAACTTTTGTTTTAAAGTTGCTTGTAATTTCAAAATTACTTTTTCTTTCACTTTGTAAAGCTGTTTTGTAACATCTATTTTTTTTATGGAGGCATTATAAAAGATATTTTAGACTTCCTCCTCAGAATGTGCTGCCACCACACCATAAATATGGGTTGTAAAGTCGATAAGGAAACTGTTCTTAGGCCAGTTTAAAAGTAGACTTGGACTCTGACCCTTGATGCTCTCCCTAGCATAACACTGCATAGGTGGTGTAATGTTTCCAGTTCCTGCTTAAAGACAATGTTTATGTTTGTTTGAAATTAGTCCAGTGAGTTGGAGTTAGGGTTTTTATTATTATTATTATTATCATTTTTTTTGTCTTAACACAATTTGTTAATTCTTTCTAGGAAACATAAATTAAGGCTTAATGATTTCCTTTGCATGATTCAAAAATATTGGCATTTACGATTAAAGTGACAAAGGAATATTTATAAAAAATAATACAGAAATTCAGAGGACAGTCCCATTTCAAAGTCTGGATGAGCTCACTCTCTGAGGGAAGGTGAGGTCTCACAATATATTTTAAACACTCTAACTATAGTAGATTAGACATAGTGATGACATCTACAGCTCCAAGCCACACCTATGTTTCAGGCTGACCTTTCTACCTAGGCCAAATTCTTTTGAGATTAAAATCTATAGTAGTAGGCAGAACATTCGTTTCGGTGCAGAGTAAGTTGCTTGCTTTCTTTGGTCAAACACTGTCTTTGGCGGATGGTTATCCAAGGACAGGCACAGCTCAGAGAGACTGAATTTTAAATCTTCGGGGTTTGTTTCTCTGGCCCTCCAACTGCCAGGCGCTAAGACCCTCGGTAGCAGGAAGCAGGTATGTGTGCAGATTCTTCCCTCTGCCAGGGGCAGCGATCCCAGACAGGGCTGCTGTGTTTCCGTGCGAGTGTTAAATTGAGCAAAACAGCCTTTCTGATTTTCTCACTAAACTCTTCCTTGCTCTGGGGTGACTTTACATAATCAATACAAATGATAGCTTTGGTGTGATGGCCACACAGTTCTTGATTGTGTCTTCCAAAATTGATAAGAAAGGAGGTCTTTGGTCTGTGCAGGGTTGGATTTAAAAACTGCACATAATTCTTGAGTAGACTTTGATTTTCTATTCAGGAATGGATATGAACTATTTGAGAAGGGCTAAAGTAACTCAATATCCACTTGGTATTGCCTCCCAGAAATTCTGTGTACTGTTGCTTTAAGCCTGATTCTTTCAGGTCAGTGAATCGACTCTTACTGTATATAATGTTGTTGTGGATAAGCAGAACTCCTGTTTTTTTTTTTTTTCTCTGAAGAGATTCTACAGTTATGTTTTTTGTTTGTTTGTTTGTTTTGTTTTTTAAAGCTGAGGGCAGGGCATTGTTAGTGATGCAGTGTTGTGTCTGTGCACCTGGGCAGTGAAGAGAGCCTCTAAACGGCAGTAAATTCTCATTTTTGCGCTTCTAAATCTTGAAGAGCCAGAATTAACAGGAGATCATGTTCTTGCTTGAGGATTTCAGCATTGCATTGACTTGGGGACAACAATCTGTCTTTTAGAAAGAGTTTCCTTCTAACCAGTTTCTGTGTGAGTCTGCCACCTTTCACTCTAGTCATTTAAGATGGTTTGTGGGTTGGACTGTTTTCTCTCTAAAGCAGAAATCGAGCAGTTCCCAGCGCACACAAAGCTAAGACGGTCTTGAATGATGCATGCCAAGGAAACTCGGAAAGCGATACAACTGGCGATTTGAATAGGTCCAGCGCCAAAGAATTAAGGGCTTGTGCATTCTCAAAACGGAGAAGCCTTTCAAAAGTCGAGCATGGTCCTCTGTGCAGTGACCTTGAACACTTACACCTTGGTGTACCGTTAGGACTCAACCTGTTCTGCTCTGGGACGCGGGCAAAACGTTTAAAGCATTTCTGTATGAATGACAGTGTCGAGTTACTCCGTGGCTTTTCTTAGGGAAACAAACTCATTATGACCAACTAGTCCTAGAAAGTGAATGCCATAGAAAAATGTCACATAGTTTAAAAAACAGAACAAAACCAAGCCAAGCCTTCCTCAGAGCTCTCTTTGGAGCCTAAATTGCTTTTCCTATGTTATGCCCAGACTTCAACAAAGGCCACATCCTTGGGCAGCTCTTTTCATAATGAACCAGCCAGTCGCTCCATTGTGTTCTTGTGGAGCTGGGGGATAACATTCCTTTATGATCCTCAGTTTAGATCGTCTTACCACCCAAAGCATGATATTTGATGACCCTTATTAGGTTACTTTGCGTAGCTACAAATGTTGTTCGTGGTGTAGCCTTATCAAGCCTTTTGAAAAAGTCCACATCCTTCGGACCCACAGTCCCTGCAGGAAAGGGTTCTGTTGCTGGGATCCTGGTAACAGGAGTCTCTGAGACTGGGGCAGCACGGGGGCCAAGCGGGCGCTGAAAATGCACACACATCCCTAGCTCTCAAGTATTCCGCTGAGGACTGGCCTGCTTTCTTCCTTTTAAGTGCTGATTTTAATCTCAAACTCTGTGTTTCTGTGGGTTCTTAGAAGACTGGAGAAAGATCATGGCTGTTTCTGATCATGTTCTTCTAAAAATCAAGGTTGCTATCCTTTCCCCTCCTTCCAAATGTTTTGGATGCAGTTCTTATCCCCATGGGGCAGAAGAGTCCAGCAAACCACAGAGGCAAATGGTGCAAGGATTCATATTTCTTTACAAAGTGGGAACTTTGTGAACTGGTAAAGACATGACTGAACTGTTCCCCCCCCCCCCGAAGTCTCTCATAACGACCCCCAGGCATTTGCAATTTCTCAACTCCCTCATCAGTAAAAACATGAGGGCGCACACCGTTTCCAAGCAATAGGTTGTATGAAACATACTCATGCTCTCATGAATAAGGTACATCTGAAACACAGATGAATTTATGTTTGAGAACAAGAGTTAGGAGCTGGAGAGATGGCGCAGTTGTTAGGCACAGCCACTGCTCCTGCAGAGGACCTGGGTGCAAATCCTAGCACCCACGTGGTGGTTCACAACCATTGACAGCTCCAGTTCATGGGATCTGATGTCCTACTGTGAGCCTTGCAGGCCTGTAGTGCACAAACATACATGAAGGCAGAACAATCATACTCATAAAGTTAAATAAGTAAATCTAAAAATGTTCTTAGAAAAATCCAGGATTAAAATGGAGACAGCATTCTTACTTAAAAACAATTTCACCATTCATTGATTTTCTGGGAAAACCAGCTGTAGTTTTCAGAAAGACTGTTTCCTTAAAAACAGTTTAGAAAGCCGCAGGCCTTCTGAACTTCTTACCTCTCCTCTTCAGTAAGCACATACTAGGCCATGCTCCTTCTAATAAATAAGTTTTATTAAAGTGGTCTTCTCTCTGATAGCTCACTATACACACACCCACACCCACCCACACACACACACACACACACACACACACACACACACATTCCAAAATCCAAAACAGTTCAGAATCTGAGATTCAGGCATTCTTGACACAGAATGTCCAACCTGTATATATTTTAAATTTACTACTTTACTCATGGTCAGCTTAATGTGTTCTGGTAAGATGGTTCAGTAGTTAAAGTGTTTGCCACCAAACCAGAAATACTGAGTTCATTTCCCAGGATCTACATGCTGGAAGGAGAGACCTGACTTCTGCAAGTTGCCCTCTGACCTCCACATGTGTGATGTGGCCTATAAGTGCATACCCATAAAATAACTAAAAATTATGACCTTGAAAATGTATTGCTAATGATAAGGACTTTATAGTTTCCTTAACTAATACTTCATGGTACATATATACACAGGATAATGTTTGCCACCAATGGCTGAATTTAAAGTGTTTTGAATAATCTTGATAATTTTGAAATTTTTGCCTAATACATAATCATAATTTGCTTTTGTTTCATTTTCTACCATAGGGAAAGCTGTTTGCTCATCTAGTGAAGGCAGTTTAAATATCAACCAGATTGCACAATCTCTCCCAGGCATATATAAGCTGCAGAAAATTGCAAATACTGAAAGTAAAGAGAGAGAGAGACAGAGACAGAGACAGAAAAAGATGAAAGAATGAATGAGTGATGGACCACAATATAACCTTTTTTCCAACTTTGTGTGTGTGTTTGTGTGTGTGTGTGTGTGTGTGTGTAGGTGCTCACAGAGGCCAGAAGAGGGCATCAGATCCTTTGGCACTAGTTGTAAGAGGTCGTAAACTGCCCTAAGTGGTGCTTGGAAACCAAATTCTAGCCCTCTGAAATAGTAGCAAGCAGTGAGCCATCTCTCTTGCCCCCAGCCTTTTCCTTATGGAATGTGTTCTCCTTTCCTGGGGCATCCCGTTAGCCATTTCTGTCATAAAATCATCAACCACATGCACCTGGTTACCAAGCTATTGACATGTATCTGTTAAATATTCATGAAGCTAAACTGGTGCCTCTCTGGTTTTAAAAGTAAACATAAGGTGTTCTAATATTTACCTCTTACATCCTGATAGAGACCGGAATTCATGGTGACCATGTTGTGTCATTAGGAAACAAGAGTGTGGTGCCAGCACTGTCATCTGTGAAAAGAAGAAGTCAGAGTAGACGAATTTCAAGGTGTCGAGGTGTCTGTTGTTATTGTTTGTTGTTCTGTCTGTTTGGTGAAAAGCGAGATGTTTAACCTGTGTAATTTACTGCTTTAATTCTTTATAGAACCTACTTCCAAGCAGTGAGTGTTGCTGTGAGGGCAAGCTAATCAGTCTAAAAGAAAACACTAAGTATGTCCAGAAGTAAAGTGACAGATTAAGATTTGCTTTTCAAGTCAAGACCTTAGAAATGTTGGTCAGGCCCAAGTCAGAAAGGTGTAGATACCTCCCCTTACTCCATGGCCACTCAGCTTAACCATTGCCCACACAGGACAATCATTGTCAGGGCTCATGCTTGAAGTATTTGTCCCTTCACTTTTCTTGCCGTGGAACTCTACTGGTACATTAGTCAGTAGACCTGTTGTTATGGTTGTATGTGAGCATATCTGCCTGTTGATGTCTTACCATAGGAAGTGTTTCCATTTAAAATGTTGAGGAGGGCCTGTGGGATAGCTCAGTGGGTAAAGTGCTTGCTGCATGTGCACGAGGACCTGAATTTAGATTACCAATATTCATTCAAAAGCCAGTCATGGCTGTTCATTCTGTGGAGGCAGAGGCAGGAGAATCCTCTGGCTAGCAAAGCCAGATCTGAGAGATCAAGGTACTGTGAGAAACCCTGCTTCAAAACAAACAAACAAACAAACAAACAAACAAATCAAATGGAGTCTGATTAAAGGAGACACTCAGTGTTACCTCTGACCTTTACATGTGCATACTTACACAAATGTATGCACACATTGGTATGTGCTCACCGGAACACATGTGCACACACACACAAATTGTTATACGCATGAATATGCATAGTTGAAGTTATTAGTTCAGAACCTGTAGACCTGTAAAAAGTCCAAAAATGGGCTTGTGAATGAGGTGTATGTCCACCAACTCCTTGAATTTATGTGCAGAATTGGGATCAGTATATAATTTTGTGTAATCTATGTGTACTTTACTAGAAAGAGTAAACATCAGAAGACTTTAAGAATTGGCTGGATGGTGCATGCTGGGAGGCAGAGGTAGGCAGATTTCTGAGTTCAAGGCCAACCATGTTAGTAGAGTGAATTCCAAGACACCCAGGGCTACTGGAGAAACACCATCTTGAAAACAAACAAAAACAATCAGTGCTGTAGAAGAAGTGCAGGCATCTAAATTTATCTTTATTTTCCAACAATTTTCACCACTTTGAAATGTTTTCAGCTCTTCTAATATTTCATGATCTTACCATGAAAGTCAGTAGTTGTATTGACAGTACTTTCTGCAGTACCCCAGCTCTGCCTTGCCTTAACCCTACTAATACATACACTCATGACAGTGTTGGACTTATTGGTTACTATAACTCTTTACCTTTTAAAAATATCTGTCCTGGAACTAACTGTGTGGCCCAAGCTGATCGGAATCTGTGGTCCTCTTGCCTTGGTCTCGTGGGTGCTGAGAAGATTATAGGTTTACAATCACTTAGCCCAGTTCATTACTTAATTCTTGTTATATGTAATAAAAATAGTAGTTATTAGTAAAAAGGGAGAATTTAGGTTTAAATTATAATTGACAAAGAAAAAGAACCATGCACAGAAATGTTTTGTAACCCTGTGTACTGAGTCATCTCATTTCACCGTTCACACAAAAGAGGCTCAGCTCTTGTTCTTGAATATCATGTAGAAAGCTGATTCCCCGTTTCCCTTGAGAACAGCTGCATGACTTCATTGCTCTTGGCCACACAAGAATCATGTGGTTCTATTGAAAAGAACCCGGGACAAAGACTTGGGCACACTGAAAATAGGTCCTAGCTTTGATGCTTCCTAGCACTTGGCCAGCTCTTGAGGTTGGCCTCTCTGACCCTGTCTCTTATGTGCAAATCAGGGATGAGTGGGTTCATGAACATAGTAGTTTATGTAGCATAGTAGTAGGTAGTGTTTATCCCTATCACACACACACACACACATTATGAAATTTCATTTTAGTTATTCTTTCCTGCAAGGGTATGTAAGAACCAGATGCAATCATACATGTAAAATTATCTTATAAATTACTAGACACTTAAGCATGAGCCTTAAATTCTTCTACTATCAAACTTATTTTTATTTTTTGAGACAGTGTTGTCTATCCTTGAACTCACTATAGAGTTGAGGGGACAATGAACTCTCGATCCTCCTGTGTGTGGTACCACATCTGGTCAAACTTTTTCTTTTATAGAGTTTGTTATCATTTTTAGCTAAGAAACATGCAAAAAAAAAAAACCAGGTAAATGTAACCCCTAGTGAAAGGGCAAAGAAGGTAATATCAAAATGGATTCAGAAGTGACACAGATTTTAATCGTCAGATGGTGGTATCTGAATGATTGTTAGTTGAAAAAGTTAAATAGTGACATAGCAAATGTCTTTAAAGACTCAAATAGAAATTCTAGAGATTAAAGCTACAGTGATAAAATTAGGGACAAATTGGACATTTGAGAAGGGGAGCTTAGTAACCATGAAGTCACTGCAGTAGACATTGTAACAGATAAAAGAATTATAAAACACTTTAAAGTATCAACAAATATGTGTCTAGTTTCCCATGGTCTCATATACTCATCATCCTTTCAAGAAGGGGTGGAAGCAGAAGAAATGCTTGCAGAGATAAGAGCTGAAAAAAAATCAGGGTAACTGTAGATCCATAGATCTGAGAAACTCAACCCTAATAAAAAGATAGAGGAAATATTATTAAGGCACAATGTAATTAAATCGTATTAAGGCATAACATAATTAAATTGCTTAAAACCAGTGATAAGAGTAAAGTCCTAAAAATAACCCAATTAAAAAAGGAGATGTAATGTGTAGAAAAGAGGTAACAATGATGTAGATTGGGATAAAGATTTCCTATTGGGAAAAGTGCAGACAGTGCATGCAGGAGAATCATTAATGGTGTAGAAGACAAGCAGTCGACTTAGATCTAAACCCAACAAAGACATGTTGCAAACAAGGATGAAATAGACGTGGATATAAAGCCGGCTCTTCATAGTACAAGTCATGTTAAAGGAAGTGCTTTGGGCGGAAGGAACAAGATGCTGTGGAAGTAAAAGTCTCTATGAAGGAGGGCCGGATGTGGTACTACATAGGTGGTCACATGCAATTGTTTATATTGGTATTCTTATTTTATCTCTTGAGTTATTTTTGTTTTTTTAAGGTTTTTTTAACTTTTTAAGGTTTTATTTATAATTTATTTATTTGCCTGTTTTTGTACTTTGGTATTTTTCTTGTGTGTGAGGATGTCAGATCCCTTGGAACAGGAGTTATAGAAATGGGCTGCTATGTGGATGCTGGGAATTGAACCTGCGACCTCTGGAAGAGCAGCCAGTGCTCCTAACCCCTGAGCCATTTCTCCAGCCCCTATTTTTTTTTTTACAGGAGTTTTCTTTGTTACAGTACTGCCCATCCTGGAACTCTCTCTGTAGCCCAGGCCTCCCTAATGCTGGGATTAAAGGTGTGCACTACTACACCTGGCTAATAGTATGTTTAAAGGTTATTAATTTTTAAAGTTAAATTTATTTTCATTGGACACAACTTAAAAGAAGTATACCTATTTGATATTAAAAGGTAATGATAATATTTGGAATGAGCTTTATAACAAACATAGGACACAGACCAAAGTGGGGGAAGTGGAAGTATAAGTGAGTAATTCCTTATCTGAGATCCTTGCCCTTAGATCCTTTCCAGACATCGTTGTTGTTGAGATTTTTGGACTCTCTGTACAGGCGTTCTCTTGAAGCTTTCCAACTTTGCCAGCTGACACATTTTAGGTTTATCTTTTCAAATTACTTATGCTCAACCTCCCCACCACTGTGACATTCTGGTGCTCTATGTGTGGCATGGAGTATAATCTCTTGAAGATACACTCTAACAAGTTAAAAAACATTTGTTATAAAGCTAAAAGTAACCACGAATTTTTGTAATTAATAATCAAAGAAAAGAAATAAATCGAAATTGGAAATGTCTGAATAATCCCCCCCATAAAAAGATTAAAAGAGAGGGAGAGAAAACAAGCAGAAGAAAGAAGGCAGCAGGAAAAGGCTTACACCTGACCATAGCCATACACACTAAAGAATGTAAGACTCTTAACATTCAAAAACATTGATTGCAACCCAAAATACTAACAAACAGAAGTGTATAATCATTTTAGAGACACACAAAAAGCATTGTAAGTTTAACATCCATTAGTGACTAATGAACCCCCTGCACACACACACACGCGTGCACACACACACACACACACACCAAACTTTCCAACTAACCAGACTAAGATGGGAGCTTCCTCGATCTGATAGATGCAGATTCCCATGGGTTCCTTGACAGCTTCATGGTGAAAGAATGGGAGCTCACCCCCATTACAGCTGGGAGCAACCCATAAAACCCAATAATAAGCAAGGACACAGTAAAATGATAGACAGAAGATTTGAATATTATGAAAATGATGCTGAATGAAAAAAGCCTTCAGAAGAATATATTGTTAATAATTTTAAAGAATGCAAACTAATCTGTAGTGACAATAGTCACTGTCTCAGTTAGGGTTCCCATTGCTATGATAAAGAACAAGATCACAAGTAACTGGGGGAGGGAAAGGTTTATGTGGCTTCCACCTTCACATCACAGTCCATCAGTGAGGGAAGTCAGGGCAGGAACTCAAGGAGGCTGTGTAGGAACCCTGCTTACTGGCTCAGTGTTTACCCAGCTTGCTTTGGTACAGCACCAGGACCACCAGCCCAAGGGTGGTACCATCCACAATGAACTGGGCCCTCCTACATCTGTCATCCATCCAGATGCTCATCGAGGAAACCTTTGGAACCGCCTGAGTAAATGGTACATTATGTCTTAAGTTCTCTGTTGGGTGACTCATGTCTAATAATTAGGTAGCAGGTAAGAACTTTTTTGGGAGGTATGAAATATTTATTCAATATGAAGTGTGGTTATTAATTTTTCTATTGCTGAAATTCTAGAGAGGAGAAACTTCCAGAGCTGTGAATGCTGCTTTCATTAATGCTGCAGCACAAAGGAGGTGGAGGCTTCATAGCTTGTGGGCAAGTCCTTACTTGCATGTAGAGAATCAGTCTCCCATCAGAAAACTCCAGACTGCTGTTTGGTGATTCTTCAGTCGAGGCATGCTGCTTGTTGAAAGAATAGTGCTAATTTGCTGTGCTTTTTAGGGAAAGCAGCAATATTTTGAGAGTTGTTCATTGCTACTGTGACCTCCCTTTGTACTTGAAAATATAGTTTTAAAAATCCTCATTTTCTTATCCATAATCTTTAGAAACTTAGGGTTTTTTGTGAGTTTTTTTAATAAATCCTTGAGAAAAAACCTGCATATGTCGCATGAAAATTTCTTCCTTTGCTTTTTAATAGGGACAATTAGAGTTGGATTCTGCAAAAATACCATCTCAGGGATTCATCTCCTGAAAACATCTTTTAAATATCAAAAATGGAAAGCTTTGCTTTTGAGCCAGTGTGTTTTAGAGGTTTGAGTTCATTTGGCACCAGTTAAACTAGAGGTTCATTTGCATTCCTTTGATTTCTGTGAATTCTGGTAGAGCCGGGGAAAGGATGTCAGGCCAGGGAGTTATGCCTAGGTTATTCCAGAGTAATCGTATGGGGTTTGTGAGTCACCAATCACTGTTTCCTGTTCTTTGATAGCTATTTGGTGTGGTACTGAAACATGCATTCTGAGACATTTGCCATTTATAGGCAGTTACAATCTGGGCAGTCACCCCCCACCCCGCAGTGTATAATTTCCTATGACTACACGATACATAAAACAGGAGCAAAGTACTTTTCAGAGACCAAAAAATAAGTGTTGTAAAATAATTCACATCATTTCCCCAAAGCTTAGTTAAATCTTCCCATCAATTTCCCCAGTTTCTAGAAAGATCACATATTGTGTGCACTTTGGTCTAATAGTTATGAACTATAAAGTTAGGTCCTGGGCCATCTTTGAACACAAAAAGATCACAGGGAGCTTGACTTGAGCTGTGGGCATATAGAGACATATCGTGACCTCTGTTAAGAAGGTAAGTAATTGGGTTTGGATTTAATAGGCTCTTTTAGGTGCAGAATCCAGCTTTTCTATTTACTGTACATACTTTGGCCTCAGTTTCCTTGACTGTAAAGTGGGAATTGGAATGCTGCCAATCTTAGAGAGTTGCTGTGAGACAGGTTATATGTGTGGTACCTGGGAGAGGGCTTGGTCTGTGTGAACACTCATATTTGTTGTAAAGAGTAAGAAAAGCCCCTTTGCCTTGTTTGGACTGACATTTTGTGCTGCTGTGCTCAGTGTTTTAGAGTAGTGAGCTTGCGGGAGAGTTTGTGAACCGTATCTTTACAGTCTTTAGATGTTCGTAACTAGGTACCGAGCACTGACGGCAACACTTTTAGGATGACGTGCTCATATGTGGGTAAGTGTCAAATTTAAAATGCTGCTGCTCTGTGGAAGCCTAAAGATTGGAAGAAGGCAACTGGACTCCGGAGCCGCCGGTCTTGTTTTCTTGGTGTCCCTTGATTGTAGGAATGGGGCATGTGGCCAAGGGTCTTCAATCCATGGAACCAGGTTGTCATTGCATGTGATGACGGAACCACGAGGAGCGCTCCAGAGCAGCGCCTCACAGTCCCACCGCGGAGCTCCCGGGAGCTGCGGACTTGCCTTCCAGATCCCGTTTGGTCGTCTTCTCTTGAGAGGCACCCTCACCCATGCCGTTCCAGTAAAATCGTTTTAATTTTTGAAAAATTTTGACACAATAAGCTTTGCTTTTTTGTTTCTCTCTTGTTGCTCTATCTATAGTCAGAATACTTGGTACGAATTACAGGCAGGTTAAGGGTTTCCATCATCAGGAAGGTCAGAGGGCACTGGCAAAGCTGGCAGTCCTAAAAAGTCTTCCTCAAGTTTTTTAAAGCAATAATGAAGAGAATGTGGGAACATACGTATATGGAGCTGCAGATTGTTATCACATTAAGTAAAACAAGCCAGACTCAGAAGAAGAAACCCCTGCATTCTCCTCTCTTGTGAAATCTAGATTAAAGTATAAAGTGCAAGGGGAGCTGTTTGGTCAGAGGAAGGGTCTGGCAGGAGGGGAGGCAGCTGATGAACTTTACCAAATCTTTTCCATGTGGAGAGCCCATTCAGGTGACTGAGGGCACAAAGGAAGATTGGTCCCCTTCCACTTGTGAGGAGCGAGCAACGAGGTTAGGAAGGTGCGTTGAGACTAAAAGAACAAAGTGAGATCTTTATAATGCAACGAATGGCCTGAAATACATAATTAATGTGAACTGAACAGTGCATAAGAGGTGAAGAACTGACCCAAGGAAAGTACAGAGCCATCATGTCTTAGACTGCAATGAGGAACTCAACAGGGAAGGCACAGGAAGTGTGCCAATGTGGTAGTACAGGCCATGGTGAAAGAGCAAAGGTCAGAGTGCAGGCCAAGGTGAAAGGGCAAAGGTCGGAGAGGAAAAGCTCCGCTGTGAAGCAAACACTAGATTATGTTTTGTTTTGCGGACAGCTGCCGGGCTTCCCTTTAGGAGATCACAAAGTGAGTCAGTTTGGAATCAAGTGTCCCTTCACCCTGTGTGGCGGAGGCCTTCATCCTCTCTAATGGAACCTAATTGGTATTGTCAAAGTCTCTAGTGTTATCTGTGCACCGAGGCAATCTCAAACAAGCAAAATAATTTTTCTTTTAAATTGTGGGAAGACTTTAGGCACATGAAAATACTTTCCAGGTTTGTGTTGGGGAACTAGAAACTAGAAAGGAAACTCTTCAGTCACATTTTATTTCTTAGCTACTTGTGTTTTTCACGTGGTGGTGGATTCTGGTGACTGAGATCTTTAAATTTGTAATAGGGTGCCGAAAATAGAAATAACAGGAAAAGGAAAGGCTGTAGCGGGCGATAGGAGAAGTGGAAGAGGGTATGGAGTGCTATCACGACCGCCTCTGCCAGAAATGCAGACCTTCTATCTGCTGCCTTCACCCGTCAGCCCTCAGTGGCCCCGCAGAAATCACCCCTTGGCTTAGTCTGCAGGCTCTTATTGGTGGCAGCAGCCTTCCTTGCTGGCATCTGTCAGCTTTTCTTCCCCCTTTCACAGTCTTTCCCTGCCTTCTTCATCTATGCCTTGTCTGCCAGCCCCAACCCTGTCCCTGAACACTCAACCTAGGTAAACCTTTTCCTAGGCGTATGCTTTCCAAGGTGGAGGGGACCACGGATTTCTGGCTGTTCTTGTCTTCTGTGTTCCCAGGACCCCAAGGCAAGAAGATATTGCTGTTGCTTTAAACGAGGAGGGAAAAGACTAAGCAGACTGTAATACTTCAGTAAATTCTGTCTTAAGTTGCTGAAGATTGAAGTGCTTGCAGTTTCCCAAAGCCTTGGAAATTTTCCCCGTTCAAAAAGAGACAACCAAGATCTTTCTTTGGTTGATGGTTTTTAGGTTTCGCCCAGTTCCTTTCCCCTTTCCATCTGCTTTCTCCCACCCCTCTCAGTCTCTCCCTTCCCTGTAGCATAGACCAGAGCCTCATGAGCCTAAGGCCTCCTCCCCCAATACTGCTGTGCTGTACTCCGGCCAGTTTCTTTGTGTGAGTGTGTTCATATGTGTATGTCTGTATGTATGTGTGTAGGTGCCCATGTGTGCATGTCCATGTGGCTGACAGGGCAACAGCAAGTGTAGTGCCTCAGGTGCCATCCGACTTCTTTTTAATTGATAAGTCTGTGTGTATCTGCGCACGCGCACTAACTCAGGTAAAGGACGACTTTGGAGCGTTGCTTCTCTCCTTCCACCCTTAGTTCTGGGAACTGAGCTCAGGTCTTCATGCTTGCAAGGCAAGTACTTTACTGACAGAGCCGTCTCCTCAGCCTCAGACCCATTCCTTTAACTAGTAATTTATGATTGTGGTTTAAGAAATATCTTTTTTTCTGTAGAGGAAGTTTTTAACATTAAGAATTATTTTGTAAAGCCTGGAAAAATACAGACAACGTGTAACTATGTCGTGCACTAGCTCCTAACTTCTCACATTGAACCCACATTAAGCTTTTGCCATAATCCCTTAAAAATGTATCTTTTTAAAAAGAGTCCTAGGTTGAGCCTGCCTCACCCCGTGCTTTGACCTTGCCTCCCTCCCCACTATAGCCACTTTTCTGAGCTTGTTTGTAGTTCTTATGTGTTTAGCTTTATTACATATATCTGATGTCATAAGCAACATTTGCAGTATTTTTTTGATTTTTAAAAACATTTTTCTGATTTACAAAACATGACATACTGTGTGCATCCTTTAGCAGTTTACTTTTTCCACTTATATTTTTTGAATAATAATGATAGGATTTTTCTTGATGTCTGAGTATCTACTGCTCAAATACTAGTGTAAACATATTCCTTCCTTCTCTTGTTGCTTTGGTGAAAGAGCCGACAGAGCAGCTGAAGGAAGGGGGGGTGTGTTCTGTGCAGCAGAACCCTGCAAGGAGGTGCAGTTCTTCATGGCAGGGAAGTCATGGTGACTGGGCAGAGGTGACTGGTCACAGGGCCTCCACAGTCAGGAAACAAGAACGGACAGACATGAGGCTGGGCCGTACAATCTCCAGGCCGTCTTCTTCGTCTCTGTGGGCCTCATGCTCACATTTGAGGGATCATGTGTGCTCTGTCAGTAGAAGAACAGATTAATAAATGGGAGGACTTGGCATGATTCCAGGCCGCTGAAAGCCCTTTGTAAATATTTGCCATTAGGCTTTGGGTTACCGTGGATGGAGGAGTAAGGGAAAGGGGACTCTTGGAGGGTGGATGAGGGAAAAGCTGACCCACCCAAGCCAGAGGTGAGCTTGAGAACTCAGAATCTGAGCACATGGAAGGAGGGCAATAAACCCCTGGGAACTCTGGGAAAGTGTCTTTGCCACAGAGGAAGCTGTTCTCTGATGGTTGGGGCTTTCCCCTCAGGCTGTTCAGAGGTAGATCCTGCCAATCATATCGGGCGCTTAGGCAGTTTTCAAAGCCTCAAGGAAGTTGAATATTTGAGGGAGTATAAAGATTAGATTAAATTTCAACTGAATTTAAATTTTCTTTTTCAGAACATTCCCTTTATCTTTCAAATATATATATCTGGTTGGGACAGGCAGCGCTTGCGAATTAGAGGCAGGTGGTTGCTTTAGTTGGAAAAAAAAATGTTCAGTTTAAATCATAGGTACTAAAATAAAAGTGTAAGGGAAATGTCGTGTTGAAATTATTGATGACATTCAAAGGCCACAGCAAAGCCCAGGAGAAGCCTGACCTGAGCACTGGAGGCCTCGTGGTGAGCTTGGGGACTCTTCATTCAGTGTAAGGCAGGTTATATCCGCTTGATAAATGTGAGTTGATATACCTAGAGTTTCCCCTATACTTTACCAAGGCTGATTTCTTTTAAAAATGCACGTTCTCATTTTACCAGAGTAGAATGTATAATGCAAATTATTGTGTAGTTGTCTTACAATTGTCTACTTATGTGGTTGTTGCTATCCAGCTTCACTAGGGAGGCCTGTGTGCAGTGACCGTCCAGAGTGGGTTCTGCCATGGAGGGTGGGAGACTGACAGCTGCTTTGATAATGCCTTTTTTCTTTTCTCTTTTAGCTTTATTCTAAAGGGATTTTTATTTCTGGCAACTTTATATCTGGTTCTTCTTCGTTTTGTAAAAATATTTCATCTTTAAGTTAGCATGCAAATTAGTATGCTTAATTGTGGCATTTTCTTTTCTTTTCTAATTTTAAAATGATTTATTTATTTTTATTTTATATGTATTGGCGTGCGTGTCTGTGTGAAGGTGTCAGTCAGATCCCCTGGAACTGGAACTCAGACTGCCATGCGGGTGCTGGGAATTGAACGTAGGGCCTCTGGAAGAACAGTCAGTGTTCTTAACTGCTGAGCCACCTCTCCAGCCCCAGTTATGGCATTTTCATACACACTTTCTCATTGGTCCTCCTCCATCTCCCCACTCGCGCTCCTAGTCACCTTCCCTTCATAGCCCCCGTTCTGATTTCATGTCACACGCACTCTGTTAGCCTCCTGGTTGCCTTAACAATTCTTTTTTCCCCTCTAATGATCCCCTTTCTACTTTAATAACTTCTCACATTTATCTGCATATTTAAAATGAAAATATAAGATTTGCTTGTGAGAGAAAGCATGGTATTTTTCTTTCTGACTCTGGTTTACTTCACTTGCTTTAGTAATTTCTGGCTTCATTCATTTTCCTACAAATGTCATGATTTCATTTATCTTCATGTCATGACTTTTTAGTGTCAGAACCGAGACAGGACCTGTGCCATGGAGTGGTGAGGTTAAATAAGAACACAAGGCAGGAGAGACAATGCATTTACAGTGTATATATTTAGTGTTTTAATCATTTTTTTTGTGTTCTAAAAAAGTACCAGTGTTCTTTAAAATCCTAACAAACAGGCAATAAGTTTACCATATTGTCATTATCTGTATTTAGGAAAGAGCATCAGGCTACTGGTACTCACCATATTTTATTCACTGTCTTGTCATAGCTACTTTCTCTGTGTTTCAGTGATTTAGAGGGGCTAGAAGGCTTATGTTCTAAAAGGATACAGAACTTGTTTTGTACTGAAAATAAAGTTTCTTTACTACTGCGTGGCCGTCTGCATTTCCTCTTGAGAAGCAGTTCTCATCTTTCATTTTTCCTGTATAATGATTGCTTTACTGGCATTTAATGAACATTAAGTGGAAACAACAGTAAGTTAGGAAATTAAAGCTTGGATTTGAATTTCAGTTTCATAAGTCACTGAAGTGTCTTAAAGAGGGCTGGAGAGATGGCTCCAGAGGTTAAGAGCACTGGCTGCTCCTTCAGAAGTCCCGAGTTCAGTGTCCAGTACACATCTCTGGTGGAATCCTGTGCCCTCTTCTGGCTTGCAGGCACATGTGCAGACAGGGCACTCATATTCGTACAATACATAAATAAGTCTGATTGGTAAAGCACTTTCCATGCAGGTGTGAGGGCCTAAGCTCTGCTCTCTAGCACCACGTAAAATGCCAGGTCCAGAGTGAGCATCTGTGATCCTGGTACTGGAGGGCTGGAGGGAGGCAGGTCTCTAGGGATTACTGTCAACGAGTGTCACTAAATGAGTGAGTCAAAGCTAAGGTGGAGGGTGACTGAGGAAGGCATGCAGTATTGATCTCTGGCCTCCGCATGCAGAAGTATACATAATTACACACACAAACCTGTAAACATAGGAACACATACGCATATGTGCACATACAAAAGAGTATATGTAGTCGAGATTTTGTTTGTTTTGTTTTGTTTTGTTTTGTTTTACTCTTTGGTCTTTGGGGGCCCTCCACTCAGTTCCCAGATAAATACACGGAGACTTATTCTTACTCAGGAATATCTGGCCTTAGCTTGGCTTGTTTCTAGCCAGCTTTTCTTAAATTATCCCATCTACCTTTTGCCTCTGGGCTTTACCTTTCTCTTTTCTATTTACCTTTCTTTCCTTCTTACTCTGTGGCTGGTTGTGTGGCTGGGCGACTGGCCCCTGACATCTTCTTCTCCTTTTCTTCCTCCTCTTCTTCTCCTTCTCTTATTTATTCTCTCTGCCTGCCAGCCCTGCCTATTTCTCCTGCCTACCTATTAGCCATTCATCTCTTTATTAGACCAATCAGATGTTTTAGATAGGCAAAGTAGCACAGCTTTATAGAGTTAAGCAAGTGCATCATAAAAGAATACAACACATCTTTGCATCACTAAACAGATATGCCACAGCATAAAAGAATGTCACACATCTTTAACTAATATTCCATAGCAGTATATCTTCAGCTGGTTCTAGACATGTACAACTGCAATCCTAGGGCAGAGACAGGAGAATTTTGAGATCAGCATGGCCTAAACAGGGAGACCCTGTCTTTCCTTCCACACTCCAGATCATTCTCTATTTTTGTTTGTTTCATTTAAATACTAAAAGACTTAAAGCAACATCTTTTATACTTATCAGGTATAATGGCAAAAAATAAGAATAATATATGGGCAAAATGATTTTTCACTACATTACATGCGAATATTTTGCTTGATTATTGGAAAATAAAATGATTATATATTATTAACAAATTACATAAAATCAAATAGGTGTGGCAAAGCATTGGTCCCCAGCTTTATGTTTACTAGTTCAAATGCCAAGTCCTCAGCACAGTAATTTTCAGCCTTTAAAAATGTAGATAAGTGGGACCGGTGGTTTATCGTGTGCGGGGCAAAATGGAGCTCGAGGCCATGAGTAGGTACACCAGCCCGGTCAGCCCAGCTGTCTTCCCACACCTGACTGTGGTACTTCTGGCCATCAGCATGTTCTTCACCGCCTGGTTCTTCGTTTACGAGGTCACCTCCACCAAGTACGCACGCAACATTTACAAAGAGCTCCTCATCTCCTTGGTGGCGTTCCTCTTCATGGGCTTTGGAGTTCTCTTTCTCCTGCTCTGGGTTGGCATCTACGTATGAGTCCCCAAGGGTACCCACCAGGCAGCTTCACCAAGTCCCTGCTTTTGTAAATTAATTTTTTTACCATTGCTACAAGTGTCCCAGCTGCTGTTTACAATAAAGGCAGATGTGTGATCAAAAAAACAAACAAACAAACAAACAAAAAATGTAGGTAAGTGAAAGTGATGGAGATAATTTTGAATAAGACAAGACCATGGAGATTCACAGCCACCACCACTGGAATAGCATTTTGAAAAACTACTAAGTTATGCTTAGAGGTCCTGGTAATTAATTTCTCTCAACACAAAATAGCTGTGTCTATAAAGAGTCATAGCTTCCAAGCATGGTGGTGCACACCTTTAATCCCAGCATTTAGGAGGCAGAGGCAGGTGGGTCTCTGAGTTCAAAGTCAGCTGGTTTACATAGTGAGTTCCAGGTCAGTCAGGGCTACACAGTGAGAATCTGTCTCAAAAAGAAAAAAGTTAACTATAGAAAAATTTCTAAATGAGAATTTAATAAAATGAATACCTAATGCTAAGATATAAGGAACTCTTGAGTGCATAGGATGGCTCAGTTATATCTTTTTCTTCTCCCTCACTGGTCTTTGGAATTTGGGGGGGGGTGTCTTAATATTTTTACTGAGAGTATTTATAGTTTTGTTTTTTTATTAAATTTATTTATTTATTTTACATCCTGACCGCAGTTTCCCCTCCTGTCTCCCTTCTCATTCCCTCCCCCCTGTTTCCCTGTCCACTCCTCCTCTGTTTCTGTTCAGAAAGGGGCAGGCTTCCCATGGGTGTCAACAAAGCATGGCGTATCAAGTTGCACAGGATTGAACTCCTCCCCATGTACTAAGGCTGGACAAGGCAAACAAACAAATAAGTTTCTGGAAGCCAGTTGAAGCCTTAGGGACAGGCTCTGCTTCCACTACTAGGAGTCCCACAAGTAGATCAAGTCACACATATGTAGAGGGCCTAGGTCCGGTCCACATAGGCTCCCTCGCTGTTGGTTCAAGCCTATGAACTCTTGTGAGCTTAGGTTAGTTGTTTCTGTGGGTTCCCTTATGATAACCTTGACCACACACAGATACACACAGACACCTGGCTCATATAGTCATACACACATACACACTCACACACACACACACTCACACGCACACATCTGGCTCATACAGTCCGTCCTCCCTCTTTTCAACAAGATTCCCTGAGGTCAGTCCAGTGCTTGACTGTGGATCTCTGCATCTGTTTCTATCAGTCATCTAAAAATGTACTGGGTGTGGTGGTGTATGCTCATAATCTCAACAGTTAGCAGGAGGGGGCACAAGCTAGCCTGGGCTACATAGTAAGACCTAGTCTCAAGAACAAATAAAACATAAAAGTTGAACTGTTGTATATCAGCAATCTTAAACATGGGCTGGAGAGGTGGCTCAATGGTTAAGAGCACTGGCTGCTCTTCCAGAGGTCATGAGTTCAATTCCAGCAATCACATGGTGGCTCACAACCATCTCTAATTAGATCTGGTTTCCTCTTCTGGCCTGAAGGCATATATGCAGGCAGAACACTGAACACACACACACACACACACACACACACACACACACACACACACACATATATACACACACAACACATATATATGTGTACACACACATATATATATAAATCATTTTTTAAAAAAGTCTTAAACATGTAAGTAACTTACATGTTTCGATTTTTATTGTATAGAAATAAACATGGATAAGAATAAGGATGTACATTGAGGCATTGTGTGTAAGAATTGGAAACCATGTAAATATTCTGCAACGAGGGAATTCCCTCAAATAAATTATGGGATAGTAATATGTGGTCATTAAATATTTTATTGCTAAATAACATGCAAGCAACTAGTAATGCATTAATACTAAATATGACAACATGCTCACATTTTACCACCCCCCCCTACACAGAGGTATCTGTGTTTAGAAAGTGGATCTGAGAAAAGATAAAGAAGATATTAGGATAGTAAGATAGTAAGATATTCTGGATAGTAAGATGAGTGTAATTTAAAATTTCTCTGTGTATTTTATACAATTAACACCACCTTTTTTTGTTATTTTTAGTTTTTATATGTGTGTCCTGCTTATTTGTATGTGAACCATATGTGTGCAGCACTTTCAGAGGCCAGAAGAGTATTAGATCCCTTGGAACTGTAGTTCCAGGTGTGAGCCACCCACTATGAGTGCTGAGAACTGAACCGAGGGCCTCTGCAAGACCAGCAAATACTTTTAACCACCGAGCCCACTTCTTACTTTCTTACAGCTTAATTTTGCACATTTTTTCCCCCTTTTGAGTTTGTTTTCCCTGTTCTGAGAAGGGCTCCACTAACCTGGACTGACCTTTCACAGGGAAGGGGGAAGAATGTGGTTATGGTTGGATTACTTTGAAGTTGAACGTTTCGACCATAAATTCATCTCTGCATGAGCAGACTCTAACCCTCTTCGTGGCTATTATAAATGTTATTAAGTTTTACTTTCTTCATCCTTTATACTTGTAAGTGCTGTGCTTTCCTCAAACTGAAATCGTCAGATGAAAAATAAATGGAAATTATACAGACTGTTGAGAAGGTTTATGTCTGTAGAAGCATGGGTGTGAAAAACAAGGCTCATCCCCACCCCACCCCCAATACCGAGTCTGTTGTTGTTTCCTGGCCCACGCTAAAAGTGTCACCAGGAGACTCTACTGTTTGTTCCTTGTCAGCCAGCCCTTCTTGCAGAGACTGTGGTGCCTCTATGCCTTACGTGCCTTAGCCAAATGTTTCCCGAGAGCTAATATTCTCTTTGTAATATGTTCTTTCTAGATTGAAAGACCTGAAGTAGCCTTTCTTGTCTAAAGATGGAAAACAGTACCACCACTATTTCTCGGGAGGAGCTTGAGGAGCTACAAGAAGCGTTTAATAAAATAGGTAAGTTCCAGGAAGCCTAACTATGGTGTTCCCGTTCTGTTTGCTGCCAGACTTCAGGGATGGGGCTGCACCTTTGACTTGGACTGCCACTCAGCTCTCCTCAAGGACATTCCTTTCCTTTTTTTCTTTTTTAAAATCATGGTTTCACTGCATTCTATCTGAAAGATAAGCTAAAGATGAGCTTGCATTTCTAGGTGAATTGGACTTTAGTTCTTGGTCATTCTGCACAGAGGATAGCGTGGGTTAATGAATGACAGTGTAACTGAATACACTTTCCATTGGTGTCCTCTTCACAGAACGGAAAATACAGAATCACTTCCTTGTATATAAGCTGAACTCCGCGTTCATGTCTTTATTGCTGACAATGGTACTTTTTACCTCAGTGTAGAACATTTGGAAATACACTTTAAAGACTGCCGGAGGTCTTGTGTCCTTCCCTGCATGATTCTTAAATCTCAGTGTGGTTTTCAAAGCCCGAGTGTCTCCTTTTTCTTCTTCCGCTCCCTGAAACCATCCTGTGTTTTGTCTTTGACATGGTTAGCTTAGCAACTTCCTACTTCTCTCTTCTAAAAGCACAGTTCTCTGTCTCTGTCTCTGTCTCTGTCTCTGTCTCTGTCTCTCTCTCTCTCTCTCTCTCTCTCGTTTGTAAATGCATGTGAGTAGACAGTGAACCCTGTGAAAGCTGATCTCAGTGTTTTTCCCTGTCCTCAGCAGACTTCTTGGGTAAGAAAGCACAGGTGGAAAACAGGTCAGGTGTGGAGCAGGGATCTCATGGTCACGGGTGGTCCACTCCTGGATTTCTCACCAGCCCCCCGAACAATGACTAAAATTCATGTAGGGCGAACCTTAGAGAACAATAATAATAACTGTTAAAAATATGGCTTAGCTTGCCTTCAGAAAGGGATTCATGCATCATTGATATATACATAAGCACTTCTTTTTTTCCCCCAATTTTCTTTCTTTTTTTAATCTATATTTAAAACAATCTTATTTTACATATCAATCCCAGTTCCCTCTCCCTCCCATCCTCCCACTCCTCCCACCTTGTCCCCACCCCAACCACTCCTCAGAGAGGGTGAGGCCTCCCTTGGGGAGTCAACAAAATCTGTCACATCACTTGCGGCAGGACCAAGGTCCTCCCCCCTTGTATCTAGGCTGAGCAAGGTATCTCTCCGTAGGGAATGAGCCCCAAAGAGCCAGATCATGCACTAGGGATATATACTGGTTCCACTGCTAGTGGCCCCACAAACTGCCCATACCACAAAACTGTCACCCACATTCAGAGGGCCTACTTTAGTCTTATGCTGGTTCCAGAGTCAGTGAGCTCCCACTAGCTTGAGTCAGCTGTTTCTGTGGGTTTCCCCATCATGGTCTTGACCCCTTTGCTCATAATATCGCTTCTCCTTCTCTATGACTGGACTCCAGGAGCTCATCCCAGTGTGTAGTTGTGGATCTCTGCATCGGCTTCCGTGGATCTCTGCATTTGCTTCCATCGGTTACTGGATGAAGGTTCTATGATGACAATTAAAGTAGTCATCAATCTGATTACAGGGGAAGGGCAGTTTAGGTACCCTCTCCACTATTGCTTAGATTCTTACTTGGGATCATCCTGTGGTTTCCTGGGAGTTTCCCTAGCGCCTGTTTTCTCGCTAACCCCACAATGACTCCCTCTTTCAAGTTATCTCTCTCCCTCTCTGTCCTTTGCTTAACTCAATCTTCCCTGTCACTCATGTTCTTCTGCCTCTCCAATTCTCCTCTCCCCACTCCCCTACCACTCTCCTCACTTCCCCCATGCTGCCAATTTACTAAGCAGATCTTGTTAAATAAGCACTTCTAAAGAAATCTCTGTACCTTCCTCTGATACTTGGAGATGGAAAGGGAAGCACTCCTAGTGGTCACTGGAGCATTGCATGCGTATGGCCTGATTTGCAGAAAGCTATTAGCAATAGACGTTTTAGAGTATTGTCTGCGGTGCTTGGCATTTTTTTCAAGCCAAGAATTGGGAAGTTATTGAATGTTCTTTTTTCTTTTGGGCATCCAAAACCAAGTAATAAAAATGGATCTGCCCGTTTGGCATTGTAGACATTTTACAGGAGCCTTTTAGTGAAAGAGACCCTTCCTGGGTCTCTCTACAATGAGTTAGTAATCTGTTTTCTTTGTCGAGGATGCCAACTCTAATCTTTCTGACTCATGGAAACATGATCTTGCAATATTTAATTAATGGCATTTTGAGTAGACGATCCACTGATGGAGTAACTTTGACAGCAGGAGAGTTTGCTCTGTGAGGGAACCGCTAACTCCCACAGAATATGTCCTCGCTGACATCTTACAAGATAAACAGTGATTTATGAGCCTGGCAAGCACAAACAACTCCGTATGCAGCCCTACTGGCGGGAGGGTTTTGAGGTCACTAGGGAAAGTGGGAAGTTAAAAATAGCTGATTGTCCCGTTTTCTTTTTAAAAGTGGGTTGAAACACAGCCGAGCATTTTGGCCACCGTGAGAGTACAGATCGGTGGGATCAAGCATCTTCAAGTTATTCAGCACCACCATCCGTTTCCAGAAGTCCTCATCCCGCCACACTGAAACTACCGCTCTCCTTTCTGTCTCTGCCATGCGTAAATAGAATCGTCCCATGTCTGTTTTTTGCAACTGCTGGCACTTAGCATGAACCGAGGCTTTTATGAGGCAGCATGTGTCACAGCTGCCTTCCTTTTAAAGCCCGAATAATATTCTATTGTGGGCGTAAACAACAGCGTCTTGTTTGCCCGTGCTTTCATTGATAGTCAGCTGGGTTTCTGGTTATTTTGAATCACATTGATGTGAAAACAGGTGAACAGATACCTGTTCCAGTCCCACTGTCTGTTCTGGGTGTACTCCACACGTGGGCTTACAGGGTCGTACTGCAGTTCCACATTTGATTTTTCTGGTGTGCAGTTGTCTGTTTCCCGTTGTGGGTGTGCCTGTTTTCATCCCCGCCAACACGATGCCGTGCTCTCATTTCTGTTCCTCCTCGGGTGTGTTTCCCATTGTGGGTGTGCCTGTTTTCATCCCCGCCAACACGATGCCATGCTCTCATTTCTGTTCCTTTCTGTGGCACTTGCTCTGTTGCTATTGTTTTGTAACTGTCACCCTTAAAAGTTATGGGCAGTATCTTGTTGTGGCTTTGTGTTTCCCAAATAAGTACAGATGTTGAAACATTTTTACGATGACTTGTTTGCTTTCTCTAGAGAAATGTACGTTCAAGTCCTTTGCCTATCTCAAGGTGTTTTGCCTGTGTTCCCCACTAATGATTTTAGTCTGGGGTCTTAAATTGAAGTCTTTGTTTTGTTTTGAATTGATTTTTGTTTAGGGCAAGTGATAATGAATCTACTTTTTCTTCTTTTTTTTTTCTAATATGGTGATGTTGTTTTCCTAGCAGGACCCTTACTCCAATGTTTTGTCCTTGTCACCATTGTCAAAGATTGGGTGGCTATAGATGTATGAGTTTATTTCTGGGACCTATATTTCATTTTATGGTCTATTTGTCTGTTTTTGTGCCAGTACCATGCTGTTTTGGTTGCTATGGCTCTGTAGTATAGTTTGGGGTGCTATAAGGCATCCAGCCTTGTTCTTTCTGTTTAGGGTTGATTTGGATATTAAGAGTCTTTTGTGTTTGCATATGGATTTTAAGATTGTTTTTCTGGTTCGATGAAGAATGTCATTGGAATTCTGATAGAGGTTGCATTTAATGTGTGCATTGTTTTTAGTAATTTAGTCATTTTATAATATTAATTTTGCCATGCATAAGCATGAGAGGTCTTTTGACCATCTAGTGTTTCCAGACTTATTCTTCACTGTTTCAAAGTTTTCATTATAGAGGGCTTTTGTCTCCTTGGTTAGGTTTTTTTCTTTGTTTTTGTTTTTAAAGCTGCTATGAGATAACGGCTAAATCCATTTGGTCTATGGTGTAGTTTTACTCTGATGTCTTATTGTTGATTTCGTTTGGATGATGTACCTGAAGATTATGGGGGTATTTGTAACATGAGGGCTGGCTTGTTGGGGTTTCTGTCCCTCCCAGTACCCCAACAGCCGGCAAGCAACAAAGAAAATCACTCACAAGACTCCATAAGATTATAAACTGATTGGCCCATTTGGTCAGGCTACTTATTAGCTCTTATAACTTATGTTACCCCATTATCCTTATCTACGTTACCCACATGGGCTCAGTACCTTTCTC
The DNA here is from genome assembly GCF_982192425.1 of Myodes glareolus. NCBI lineage: Eukaryota > Metazoa > Chordata > Mammalia > Rodentia > Cricetidae > Myodes > Myodes glareolus. The sequence goes on along the minus strand of NC_142029.1, from coordinate 54,370,865 downwards.
AGTGTGACAGCTTACATGTTGCCTCTTCGGTGGTCTGCTCAGGAGTGGCTGAGAGAGAGCTTCTGCTTCCAGAATACTCCCAGTCTCTTTGCTCCACCCCTACTTCCTGTCTGGCTTTCCCGCCTATACTGCCTGCCTGGCCAATCAGCGTTTTATTAAAATATGATTGACAGAATACTGATAATTCTCCCGCACCAGGTATTGAGTCTCTTTCTGTTATTGTATCAGGACATAATTGACTTCTTCTGCTCATAGTGTCTCTCTCCCCTTTCTCTCTCCTCTCTCTCTCTCTATATAATGCATATATATGTATTACATATATGTTTATATTTATTATATGTATAAAGTTCTTTTATCATCTTGATGAATATTTCCTTTTATCAATTTGTGGCTGCCTTCTTTATCTATTCTGAGTACCTTGGTTTGGAATCTACTTTATCAGATACTGAAATAGCTGGGCCAGCTTGTATTTGATTTCTTATGTGTTTGATAGGTTGTCATCATCCTTCGTTTGCCTGTCTGTAGATGGTTTTTTTTTTTTTTTTGCCAGTGAGCTATGATTTTTGGAAATAGCAAATAATTGGATCTTATTTTTTAAGTATTTTTTAATTGATATTTTGAGAATTTCATATCATGCACTGGGGGGAGAATTAGTTTTAGTCTTTTGATTATATCTTAGACTTCTTAGACACTATGGTCATTCTCTCTCCTTCCTCCCATTTGTTAATGTTATCCATCCCCGATTTTCTTTCTTCTGTTGGTTGAGTCTGTTGCCAATGGGTGCTTTTCCACTGTATTTGTATTTGATTCAAAAGTTTTAATTTCCAGAATTTCTGTTCATTTAGTGTCTTCCCAAACCTTGATAGTTTTGCTGGCTTTCTTTCCATTGTTTCTACCTTTTTAAAAATACATATGGTTGATTTAGTCATAGTTTATTGACTTGGTGCTCAGTGTTGCTCTGCTCTGGACTGGTTTCCTTTTTTCATCTGCTTTTTTGTAGTCCTATTTGAGGTCATTGAGCATTTTTATTAGTCAGTTTTTATTATTAGAACTTAGGAGATCTTCATCCAGTTTTACCTCCATCTGAATTCAGTAGTTGGGGAGTTATGGTCTTTCGAGGAAGGCTTGTCGTCTTGCTTTTTATGTTTCTTTATTGCAGTGACACATCTGATAGTTTGAATATTTGTTCTGCCTTTTATTTTGGAGATTTTTTTTCTGAGAATCCTATTCCTGAGAGCTCATTCTCCAGTGTCAGTCAGAGACACTGATGTAGAGCATTGGGCAGAGTTAAAACAGTGTTTAAATGTGGAAATAATACTACTACAGAGGGGAAGAGAAAAGAGCAAGTTGGAGAAGTAAAATGAAATGAAAGTGTGTGTGCTGGTGTTCAACTCGCATCCTCCTCAGCTTCTGGGCTGCTGCTGGCCACAGTTGGGATAGATGGGTCCTTCCTTTTCAGTTAAACCTTTGCAGAAACACTCCCTAGACACACCCAGACATGCATTTCCTGGTTCTGAATCTTCTCAAGTTGACATAAAGATGAAACTTCCATATTTGTTATCTGATACAATGGTTAGCACTCTGAACTCTGAAAATTAGCCATCACAGATTCTGCACGCGGTGACTCCGTGCCATAGTCATAACAACCAATGTGGCAACTTGACATGTTGCCAACTATGCAGATTTGTTTTATGTTATCTCTGTTCTGTGTCCAGAAGTGCTCCCAATCTCTAGGTAACACAGCCTGCTCAGGGCCATCTTACTGATAACAAGGAAGCATTGAGAAGTTTATTTCCCAAAGTCCAAATACAGGGTTGAAGTTTCTTGAACACCTAATCTCAAAATGTCATCAAACATGATTAAATATACATAATAGTTTGATAGATATATAGCAAGCAATAAATTAGCAATAAAAACTGTAACCAAAGACAAAATATCAAGAAATATGATTACATATATTTTTTAGGAGTAGAGTTCTGTTGATTACATGTGTCTTATATGTTGCAAATAGATACTTTATAACAATGTGGGACCAACAGATTCATTTTATAAATTTGTCTTCATGAAGTCTGAGTTGTTATTCCATCTTGACCTTTGCTGATATTTTTCTTTTAATATATATCCAACACTTCCCCAGACTTATTTCTCTGAAATTTAGTCATTTGTCAAAACTGAGTTTTCTGTCAGAGCTCGGTCACGCTTAAAATACACACACCAGTTCTAAATCCATGAGATGAGCTCTGTGAGTCCTCAACTTCCTGCTCCTGCCATGATGGACTCTTAACCCCCTGGAAATGTTAAATCCAAATAAACTTCTGTGATTGGCTTGGACATGGTGTTTATCATAGCAACAGAGAAGTAACTAATACACACCCCCCTTGTATTGTTAGGTATGGGAAGAAAGGCTCCTATCACTTAAGAGACAAACTTTCAGAGCTCTGGGTTTTCTGCACTTGACAGTTTACCACATATCTTTACAGATATTGACAACAGTGGGTATGTCAGTGACTATGAACTTCAGGACCTGTTTAAGGAGGCAAATCTTCCGCTTCCTGGGTACAAGGTGCGCGAGATTGTGGAGAAAATTTTGGTGGTTGCTGACAACAACAAGGATGGCAAAATCAGCTTTGAAGAATTTGTATCAGTAAGTAGTCCAATACTTTTCTAAGTTATTGATCATTTTTCTGCAAGTAGAATTTCAATAATACCTTTGCTAGCTTTGGTTTGACCTGATTGCAGGGGCCAGATAAAACACTGCTTTTAAAATAGTGGTAATTATGCTAATAACAAATATTATTGTGAAAATAACTTCCACACATCATAGAGCAAAGGAGAATATTAAATGGAAATCCAGTTCAGATAATAGTCATTCATGCCCTAGAATAACTGTACTTAAGTTGAATATTATTGACCATTAGCATAATTGAATATTTGTAAAGTATAAATTTTCTAGTTTTCTATTTGTTATCTATTAATTAACTATGTGAACTCTGGGCATTGTGAATAGTGTGACGAGCAGAAAGAGACGTGGTCCTTGTTTTTGTGGTATGTGCAGCTGGTGGGGAAGGCAGAATCACACAATGGATAGAAACGCCAACTACGACGCCCGCTGTGGTCCAGCAGCACAGGCACCATAGCATAGCATTAAGGATGGAGGGAACTGAGCTCGAAGGGGAGACTGGAGGACCCAGGGACTCAGGGACGTATCCTTCAATCTGTGAAGATGAGCTGACATCTGAAGAGAGAAGCTAAATAGGAAGGGGGGAGTTGCAAATAACGTGGGAAGCAGGTACAAGTGTCAGTGTGTCCTGAGACCCTTGTATTAGGGCTACTGGGTCTCTCAAGCAGTCTAAGAGAGGATTAGTATGGCTAGGGCTGAGGAGGCAAGGTAAGAAATGTAGCTGGAGAAATAAGCAGGAATCTGGTCTTGTATGGCCGTGGATGATCTTTGTTTATATGCTAATCGCAACAGGAAGTCACTGAAGTGGGAGGAATGAAGTGATCTGATTAGATCTGCATAAAAAAAATCATAACTGGTATTGCATGAAGAAAATATTTAATTTAGCCTTGTACGTCTCTGTAGATCCCAGTGAATGACTGGGAGAAGTAGTTTTTGTAAGCCTCTAGTATTTCCTATAAAACTGACTTATTTATATGGACATATGTTGATGTTCAGGCAGGAGTCTGCCTTCATTGAAGTATTTTTAACATCGTAATCATGCAGTGATTTCTTGGACTGTGTATAAAGGGCCTTGGTTAGTCAGCAATATTTTCAGTGTGCTAGTTTCCGTTCAGATGTTACGTGTTCCAGTCGTTGGGTTACAAACATTCGTCCATTTTGTATAATTGGTATAACGGCCGAATTGTCCGTTTACACAAGTGTTAAGTATGAGGACTCCCAATTCATGCTTATGTTGGTGTCATTTCAAATAAATGCAAACATTGAATATCCCTCATGCCACTAGAATGTCACAATTTTACTTCTATTCCATTTCAGCTAATGCAAGAGCTGAAAAGCAAAGATATCAGCAAAACATTCCGAAAAATAATTAACAAAAGGGAAGGGATCACTGCTATCGGGGGCACGTCCTCCATCTCCAGCGAGGGCACACAGCATTCTTACTCAGGTAATCTGCCTCTCCGAATTTGGTCCTTTAATCATTAATTTATTTAGTAAGTCACATGTCATCCAGTCTCAGCTGCCGTTGTGATTCATCCCATTATTTTATATACAATGGAGGAAGAAAAAAGCTGCAGACTTAATTATACTATGACATCAGATTTAAATATATCTCAAGTTTAGCATTGCCAACATGAAAAATACCAGAATTTCTGAATGCTGTATGTTCCTACTATATGTCAAATCAAAGGCATTGAAAACGAAACAGATGCTGCATGTATTTCAGCTCTGGTTGGGTTTAATTATGATGTCTGGAGTATTTGTAAAGGATTTTAGGGAGTAATCTCTGAAGATTAAGTCTAGGACCTCATGCACACGTGGGAAGTACCGCACCATTTAGCTATACCAAGCTTTCATCACCACTTTTGAGTAGGTTTCTCATCATGATGGCAGGCTTGACTAGTAGGGCCATCTAGGAACCATGGAGAGACTTACTATAGGGATTTGTTCCCCGTCTATTGTCCAAGAGTGGAGATACTCGATTCTGATTTTGATCAAGCCACCAAGTAAATAGAGGTTATGTCTCCTGATGTGTCCAATCTGATAGGTTCACTGAATTGTTTGCTCAGTTTGAAACCCAAAGAAACATTAACTCTTAATAAGCCTTCTGCATGTTAGGCAAGAGCTTTGCTCCAGAAGCACACACGTGTGCATGCACGTGCAAGTGCTTTAATTATTTTTAGCATGTGTTTATCTTCAGTACCGGGTTTCACTGTGATCTCTATACACACGTGTAATGTGTTTGGACCATACTGTTCCTCTCCCACTCTCGCTGGCCATTCCCAGTCCTAACACAATACTTTTATACACCCCAGATCTCAGCAGTCTTAATCTTTTTAGGTGATGTAGTTTATTTTCACGGATCTTTTTCTTACCTTTTTCTCTGATTTAAACAGTCTATATATAGGCATGCATATTTGACCTCTTGTGGTATGTTTCTAATTCATGTGATTTTAGAAACAGTTCATATTTGGAAAGATTTTAACATCAAACCACATGTATTCTATCTGAAGATGCATACCTTCCTTCTTCCCTTCTAACATGTTGAGTGAAAAAGTGCAGTGACTCCCCATTTCTCCACATGCTAAGTCCTGAGAGTATTTCAGTAGTGTTTTCAGAGTGTCATTTATTATCTTTTCATAGAATTGGACAAGTACATTCTTGTAGCGTGGTAGATGCTGTGAAGTGAACTTTGCCTACCGAGATTTTCTGTTTTCAGAGGAAGAAAAAGTAGCGTTTGTTAACTGGATAAACAAGGCTCTCGAGAATGACCCAGACTGTAGCCATCTTCTGCCTATGAACCCCAACGATGGCAGCCTTTTCAAATCGCTTGCAGACGGCATCCTTCTTTGGTGAGTTGAACATCTGGTCACAGGAGCTGCGTGTGCTCACCGGCCCCGTGGTGAGCATTCCCTGAACACCACAATCCGGAAGATTCATTCCCCCGCCCTCCTGGAGTTAGTCATGATTGTCTAGAAATTCAAGTACCATGTACTGCTCAAAATTTCCCCTGTAATATAATATTTTATTTTATGGTACCTTTTGTATCTGTTACCATGATACTGCCAGGAAGCTTCTGAACCCACTAATGCATTCATTGCAAAATGGTGACGTGTTTTTTCTTTTCACTTGTCCATAAAAGAGTGCTGTGGGGGCAGGAGCCTGAGGAGATGGAGAAGGAAGATACTCCTTCATTAAACCTAAATGAAACAGTATTTTATTTCACCCTTGGCTTTTTCAGTCTGTTTTGCTTGCTACACTGTAGACTTTCTAAGAGAGTGCATTTATCTTTGTCATGCATAGCACATGTGAACAGTCACAGCACACTTTGTTTTAAAAAAAATTTAAATTCAGTTTCTTAGTTTTCTTTTGTGTGTGTGTGTGTGTGTGTGTGTGTGTGTGTGTGTGTTGCTTGCACGTGTGCCCATGCTTGGTGCTTGTGGAGGTCAGAAGAGGGTATTAGGTCCCAGAAACTACAGTTACTGATGCTGTGAACCACCTTGTAGGTGCTGGTAATTGAACTCTGGTCCTCTGAAAGGCCAAGAAGATGCTCTTAACTGCTAAGCCATCTTTTCATCACCAAGTCCCAGCACACATCTTTTACAATGCATGTGTCTTTAAAGTTTTTTCATAAAAATACAGTATATTTCCAAAGTAGAAATACATATCACAAACATACATACCCCCTGTGGTTTACTAAGTACCATGGTTCATTGTCTTTAGTGTTGCTTGTGTGTGTGTGTGTGTGTGTGTGTGTTTACTTAAAAAGGAAACAAAATTCCCAAACCTACTCCTAAGCATAGGAAATCGATATCCATAAAATATACCTCAGCCTCCATTTATAATTTCTATATCTTTCCCCAACTTGGAGAAAATGTCTAACTATGAATCAAATCTGTACTTCCCTATTTTAGTTTCTAAAGACTGAAGCATAGAGACAAGATCCATATTATTTCTTTGTAAAATGTCTAAATTATTAAAGACTTCCATTGAAGCTTTTATTCTTTCACCTCTGAGAAAACACTATGTTGACTTCTGTGAAAGTTGGCTGTTTCAGAATTTGTTTACAGTTCAGGTTGCTAATGTTAATGACCGATCTGATGAAGTGACAACTTAGATGCAGATAGTGCAGGTGGCTGCTGTAGAGAGGGCAGGTGTGCTTTAGGACAGGTGCAGAAAGAGCAGGTGGCTGCTGTAGAGTGGACAGGTGTGCTTCAGGACAGGTACAGAAAGCAGGTGGCAGCTGTAGAAAGAGGGCAGGTGTGCTTCAGGACAGGTGCAGAAAGCGCAGGTGGCTGCTGTAGAGAGGGCAGATGTGCTTCAGGACAGATGCAGAAAGCGCAGGTGGCTGCTGTAGAGAGGGCAGGTGTGCTTTAGGACAGGTGCAGAAAGTGCAGGTGGCTGCTGTAGAAAGAGGGCAGGTGTGCTTCAGGACAGATGCAGAAAGCACGGGTGACTGCTGTAGAGAGGGCAGCTGTGCTTCAAGACAGATGCAGAAAGCACAGGTGACTGCTGTGGAAAGAGGGCAGATGTGCTTCAGGACAGATGCAGAAAGCGCAGGTGGCTGCTGTAGAGAGGGCAGCTGTGCTTCAGGACTCAGGCGATTTCATCAAAGGTTTTCAAATGTAGCTCCTGACTTGAACTGCAGTTCAGTAAAATAAAATGGACTATTATTACTGTTCAGAAGTAACTAATCTTATTTCCCACAGTGAATTAAAACATTCTAGAAATATTCATCTAAATGATTTCTATTTTCTCCTCAGCAAAATGATCAACTTATCTGAACCAGATACGATTGATGAAAGGGCCATCAATAAGAAGAAGCTCACCCCATTCACGATTTCTGTGAGTACTCCTGCTTTGGTAATAGGTGACTAGGCTAGAAATATCTGGTGGCAATGGAAATTTAAAAAGAATTTGCCATTTAAAAATATTTTAAAACAATTTTCAGTGTTGTGAATCGAACCCAGGCCCTTTGCTTGCAAGGCAAGTGTTCTGGCAATTGAGCCAAGATTCTGCCCTCTCTCTCTCTCTCTCTCTCTCTCTCGCTCTCTCTTTTTTTTTTTTTTTACTTTTTTTCAAGACAGAGTTTCTCTGTATAATAATAACCTTGGCTGTAGTAAAACTCTCTTTGTAGACCAGGCTGACCTCGAACTCACAGAGACCCACCTGCCTTTGCCTCCTGAGTGCTGGGATTAAAATTGTGTGCCGCCATGTCTGGCTAGCCTGGACCCTTATTTTTTATCAAGTAATAAGTAACAATTCAGCTCTATTTCTCAATAAAATAGAATTTTTATGTAATTTGGGTAAGTTTCTTTATTAAAGTTAATAATATTTGATTTATATTACAGTAGTTACTTTATTGATGATCGTTTATTTGATGCCAGTGTCCACCCATTTCCTTCTTCTTTACTTCCTTCCTCATCGCCTCCCTTTTCCCTTTCCTCCTCCTCCTTCCCTCTTCCTCCCTCCATCCTTTCCTCCTTCTCCCGACTCCTTTCTTTCTCTTTCACACTGAGGATTGCACACAAGGCACATGGCATGCTAGCCCAATCAAAAGTTGTAGGTTAGAAGAGAACATTATGCAGTTAGGTCATGTTTTACTAGTTCCACAAGGTGTTTATTTCTCTTCTAATTGTTCTTTAGAGGCTTGACCAAAGTCTGAATTTATAGTCACCAATTTACTCTTTCTTAATTAAGCATAATAACTAATATTCATAAAATATTTTGTATTTCACAGTAGCTACAGAAAAGAGCTGAGGGCCTAAATATCATACAGTTTTGTTTTTAGAGATAGAATTTTTTTTCTACGCAATTATTTGTCCAGGCCTTTAGTATGTGTGAGGGTGTTGATGTAAAATGAGAAAAGAGTAGGAGCTCTGGGAAAGGGTAGTGTTACCATGGATGTTAAATCTGTCTTGGTTGTTTAAGATTTTAGAGTCCAGAGAAGAAGGTGTATTCTAGAGAATTACTGTTGGGGTGCTGGTGTGCTCTGGAGTGTGAGGCAAGACGGTAACAGGCTCGGGGATTGTCAGGTCACACTGAGACCAACTTCAGCAGACAAAACAAGTACTACTAGCTTCGCATGAAATCCTCCCCAACAAGCTGATTCACTTGTTTCAGAAGACAAGATTTTGCTACTATGTTTTTGCACCCCATGACAATGGGTTTCTGTGATACCGCTACATGAAGGACGAAGGATGACGATGATTATAAGCTAAGGGAAACGGACAAGAAGACTCTTTGGTTTTGCCAGACTTGGGGACAGAACCAAGAGTTCAGTCACTTAGCTAAATCCCCAGCCTCAAGATTCTTTTATCATCCTGGAATTTCTAATCTGGGAAAGATGGGGAAGGCTTGGGAGATGGTTCAACTACTAAAGTATTTGCCTTAAAAACATGAGAACCTGAATTTAGTGTCCAGAATCCACATTTTTAAAAGCTAGTCTTACCTGGGCAGTGTTGATATTGGCCTTTAATCCCAGCACTTTGGAGGCAGAGGCAGGTGGGTGAGTTCAAGGCCAGCCTGGTCTACAGAGTGAGTTCCAGGACGGGCAAGCTAGTCTTGTGGCATGAGCTTGCAACTCCTGTAGTAGAGAACTTGACATAGACAGATCCCGGAGTCTCCATGGCTCACCAGCTATGCCTTCTTGACTGGTTCCAGGCCAGTGTGAGACTGTTTCAAGACAAAAGTGAATGGCACCCAAGGAATGACACCTGAGGTTGTTCCCTGGCCTCCATGTGTGTGCACACACATGTATCCTCATACACATGAACACACATGTCCACATAAACTTGCACACATACACAAAAAGAGAATGTGAGGGCTGGCAAGCTGGCTCAGCAGGTAAGGGCTCTTACTGCCAAGCCTAATAATCTGAGTTCAGTCTCCAGAACTCATATAGGTGGAGAGTATCACCTTCTGCAAGTTGTCCTCTGACCTGAATACGTGTGTTGTAGGTCACCTGGGCGTGTGCACATACATGCTAAATAAATAAATTAATTTACAAGAAATACACCATGAGAAAGTTTTATCATCAAAAGTGAGTTATCATGCTTTTTATTATTACCAAATAAAAGCAATTATTTAAATAAGGATTGCAAAATGTTAGTAATGTGAAGATCTGAAAAACAGGAAATCAAACCCAGTGTGGTGACACATATCTGTAATCCCAGCACTTGTAGGTAGAGCAAGAGGAAGAGGAGTTAGGGGCCATCTTTGGCTACAGAATAAATTTGAGGAGAGCCTGGGCTATAGGAGGCTCTCAAAACAAAGAAAAAGGAAAATCAATACAAAATTAGCTACAAGAAATTAAATCCTCTACTAAATATAAACAACAACAACAACAACAAAACCAAAACAACAACAAAAACCAGTGCAATTTGTGGTGGTTTGAGCGAGAATTGCCCCCATAGGCTCACATATGAGCCAGGGAGTGGAGCTGTTGGAAAGGATTAGGAGGTATGGCCTTGGTAGAAGTATGTCACTGAGAGTAGGCTCTGAGGTTTCAAAACACACACACACACACACACACACACACACACACACACACACACACAAAAAAAAAACCTATGCCAGGCCCAGATCCAGTGTCTGTCTGTCTGTTTCTTTCTCCCTCTCCCTCCCCATCCTCTGTCTGCTATTGCTCCAGCACTATGCCTTTCTGCTTCTCACCATGATGATCATGGACTAATCTCTGAAGCTGTAAGCAAACCCTCAATTAAATGTTTTATTTTATAAGAGTTGGCTTGATCATGGTGTCTCCTCAAGCAACAGAATCATACCTAAGACAGCAACAGATATATTCACATATATATATAGTACATATTTGTATCTAATGTTTATATATATTAAAGTTTTATATATATACATATATAATAGTTTTAATTTTATTGTACATGCAGTAGGAAAAACACAAACTTCACTTGGACATTCCTAGTGGAGAAAAATGTGCTATGTAAATCCAAATAACAAAGTATGCTTCTAATCTTACTAAATATAGCACAGCCCTCTACAATCATTTTAAAAATAAACTCTTCTAGAATTAAACCTTTATGAACAACGAGAATTTTCAAATGATATGAAGTAAAAGAAAAGAAATTTACAGTTTGAGGTTGTTGGTAAAGACTTGGCTATTTAATTAAAATAGAAGTGATATCAGAAGCCATCCAAGAGACTGTCCATTTTCCCATATGAGAAAATGATCTCTTGTTTTCGGTAGTCAGTTTATTGGGACACAGAATGGAAGAAAATGGATGAGTAATCCAAGTGAACTGCCGTGTTTGCTGTTTTTCTTTGTTCATATCCCTACAAGGCAGGGCAGAGTGTCCTGTGTTACATACACTGGAACACAGATAAGGCAGGGCAGAGTGTCCCATGTTACATACACTGGAACACAGGTAAGGCAGGGCAGAGTGTCCCGTGTAACATACACTGGAACACAGGGAGCTACACTTTTCTGCCGTACCAGCTCTTGGTTCACATTGTCCTTAACCTTTCTCCCCCAACACAAGCCTTGAGAAGGAGGGTTGGACACTCAGGGCAGTTGTCCCTGGTAAGACCTGGAAAGCACGGCAGAGTTCTCTTGTTAGCTTTTCAAAAACTAAGTGTGTGTGTGGAGAACATGCCACCATGCATGTACGTAGGTCAGAGTGAAAGGTTTTGTATTTACTGTGTTTGAGGCAGGGTCTCACTTGTCTCTGCCGCTGCACTGCCTACTCCTGGCCAGCTGACCATCAAGTTCCTAACTGATTGTCCTATCTGCCTGTCGTCTTGTCACCGGAGTGGTAGAAGAAGAGATGCACACCACGTCCTCCAGCCTTTTATGTGGGTTTGGGGATCTACGTCAGGTCTCCAGCAGGCACTTTCGGCCACAGAGCAGTCTCCCCGGCCCTTTACTTCTTTTTCTTTAGATGTTTAGAAATTGTCTTACTCTCTCCTAGCCTAGAGCAGTAATATTAGCTATATCAGATGAAAACTAGCATCCAAGTAAATACTTTATTTACACAATATTTACTTGGATACACACGGCAACTTCTCCAGTGACATGTAAGACATGTGCTATACTTGGGTTGTAAACATTAAAAAAAATAACACTAAAAGCTGATGCCCTTGAATTGCCTTCCAAACCTGCTGATAAGACAGAGCTGGATTTATAGCTTATTGAAATAAGAAGAAATCCCCATCTACAAAGCCTCTATAGTGTCCTGGTCCTGGGAAGGTGAAGGCTGAATCTGAGGATTTGAGTATGGTTTAAGATGTGGGAAGTGGGGAGAGGATTCCGATTCAGATTGGATAAAGATATCACTATGGCAATATGAGACTGGTAGGAAGAAGCAATGGGGAAGTTTCAAAGTGAGAAATCAAAAGATCCTTAGGTCTGAGGGGGTCTTTTTAATAGATCTTTTAGACAGTGCCTATGGAAAAGAATCTTGGAAGAAAAACGTCACGTTAGTGAAGACAGGACTAGTGAGTTCACCCAGTGAAGTGGAGCAGCAGGGCAGGCCGTGCCTATGCTGACAAAGTGGGGTGGGGACCCGTGTGTGGTGATGCTCTTTCGTGTAGGCTATTCAGAGAAGAATGCATTTAGGTTTGTTTGTGCAGAGTTTTTAAGCAACTGGGCAGACTGGCATGGTGGCTTAGTGGGCAAAGGTGCTTGCTGCCAAGTCTGACTACCTGACTTTGATCTTCCACATAGTGGAAGGAAAGGACCATCTCAGAACCCGAGGTCCTGCACAGTTTGAGTAGAGCGCAGAGAGTGCCAGAGCGAGGCAGAATGAGAGTAGAGGCGGTGGCAGGAAGTGTATGAAGGGTTTAAATCTGACGAATAGTCTCGGTTTATAGTTCCATAGACAGCCGGTACTAGAGCTCTCCTGATGGTAGGGTGCGCAGGGGAAGCGTCAGAATGGTCATTCATAGTTAGGAAACTACTGAAGAAAGACATGTTTTCAGGGGTAAATACCTTTGACATTGATAGGAATTGGTGACTGGCTGTGGAAGGCCAAGAAGAGCAAAGACCCTGTTTGGGCTTCTGGCTTGGGAAGAAGGAAAGCAAGATTAAAGCTTTCAGTAAGTCAGTGAGAACTGACGTTAAATGGGATGGTAAGAAGCTTGGGGAAAGAAATCAGGAAAAGTTGAGTGTTCTAGACACGCGGGATTGAGGTGCTTTTAGAACACACAGCATATATATCCACTATATACAGCCGAAGACCTTGAAGTGGATGCTTGCAGGGGGCGTGTGGACCAAAAATGGAGATCTGACGTTCATTGGGCTATCTAGATGACAGTTAGTCATCTGAGTTTTTTACTAGTAGTAGCTTACTTGCATAAATATTATGTTTAAAAATCTGAGATTTTTTTTCCAACCAGTTGTTACAAACAGTTTTGTAGAATAGACTTTAGAAATATGTCCTCACTTGTTGATCTCCTTTGGCAATCCAGGAAAATCTGAATCTAGCGCTGAATTCTGCCTCGGCCATTGGTTGCACCGTGGTCAACATTGGTGCACAGGATCTCAAGGAAGGGAAGCCGCACTTGGTCTTGGGGCTTCTCTGGCAGATCATCAAAGTTGGTCTTTTTGCTGACATTGAGATTTCTCGGAATGAAGGTAAGATCATCAGATACATTACTCTTCAGTTGTGGATAGCCTGTGAAGAAAGAGCTGACATCTCTGTGTTTCCCTCTTAGCCCTGATTGCTCTGCTAAAGGAAGGGGAGGAGCTCGAGGAGCTGATGAGACTTTCTCCTGAGGAGCTGCTGCTCCGCTGGGTGAACTACCATCTGACCAACGCAGGGTGGCGCACCATCAACAACTTCAGCCAGGACATTAAGGTTTAGATGGTTGAAAATTATATTCTCTTTCTTATTGTTATTATTATTTTGGTGGGGATCATATGTCATAATATGTTGTGTGGCAGCCAGAAGACAAACTATGGGAGTTGATTCTCTCCTACTCTCATGTGGGTCCTGTAGATGGGACTCAGAACACCAGGCTTCCGCAGCAAGTGCATGACCCACCAAGCCACCTCACTGGCACAGGGTTTAGATTTTCATTTTTGAGTTTATTGCAATGAAATAAAGGTATAGGATATAAGAAATTGGGATTCAGACTTAGATTTGAATCCACAAAGATGATTGGGAATGAAAAAGGAAAAGGCTTATCTTTTCCTGTCTGAGTTAGATGCTACCAATTATATTCACAAAATTATTTAAAATAATAAACTGACTTATTGGCTTTTAAAAATAAGACTTCCAACTGGTTATGAGATGAAGGCAGTTTCAGTTTTAATAGATTAATCATTTTCCTCTGCCACTGACACACTGAATTATAATGAACTAAGAATTATTGCGTCTGTTTGCTGGAGTGGAGCCCTGTGGGTTCAATACTCTTCCTCTCATTTTGTTAATAGCCAGCTAATAGAAAATCAAATTGTCTGAGGACATGGGAAATCAGTTGACTCTGGGAATCTTATGGTATGACTCCTAACCTGAGTCGCCTGAAACACTTTCCTCTCTACGGGAGAGCCTCATCAAGGAAACTGTAGCATCCACTTCCGCCCACCAGTACCTTCCCCAAGGTCACTGCTGGCACAGGTGCTGCCAAACTGGATCCCTGTGACTTTTCTCCTCTGCGATTTATTTTTCCCAGAATTATCTGGAAAAAAAAATTAGGGTAGTGCTGTCTTTTGTTCATATTTCCTCTTCAAATATAATGCCTTCAGTCACCTTTGGCCACAACAGTGACATAGTTTTCCCTCCTTTCAGGTCTTAACTACTATTCTAAAAGCTTAGTGGTCTCAGTCTCCTTAAAATTCAGTTCAGTTCATTCCAATATTTATTAAGCATCTCCTGACATTACACCAGGCATGGTGAAGTCAAGGCTTTTGAGAAGTTTACCAATTAGACCTAGCAAACCATGCAAAATTTACTGGCTTAAAACAACGATTTAGTATTTCTCATAATTGTGTGTGTGTGCTGATGCAACTTGGCTCGGTGGTTCTCCTCTCCACTTGTCTTCGGGGACCAGCTGTCAGTCTGGCTGATCTGGAAGCTGCACAAAGGCATTAGTCATGTGACTTAGTGCTCCTCTGCCAGGTCTTGCCACAGGGCTGCTCGGGCTTCCTCACACGCTGAGGATAGGAGACAGTTGGGCATTTTAGATAGAGGGTAACTTCAAGAGGGAAGAACCAGAGACTCCTTGAGATTTGGAGCTTGAAATCCCTAGGGCAGTCACAGCATTCTGTTGGTCACAGCAAATAGCCAGGTGAGCCTAAATAGGAGAGGAGGGGAAATAGCTCCTGCTTCCTGCTGAGAAAAACTCCATCTATGTTTGGAGACAAAAAGATACAGTAGCCATCTTTGGAGATGACTATGTTAGATGATGTAATCTAATGGGGTTACAGTTTGTGTATAGAGATGGAGAAGGATGCAGCATGGTGTAGGGATGCAGTGGTTCATTCTAGAGAGCCCAGCAAAGCCTCCCCAGAGTAAACCTTTGATGAACCTAGAAGGCAGTGGTGCTGGGGGATGTGGACACATGAAAACGGTAAGGGGAGGGGGAGAGATTCCAGGTATAAGTGACAGCATTGCTAGAAACTCCAGGGTGTAAGAGAAGCCAGAAGCCTGCAGTAGTGTTGTGTATTCAGGACCCCTGGGTAATGATGGCCTACGCTATTTAATACACCATTTTGTTTTAGATGAGAACACTTTTTCCCCTAAAATTATTTTTTATTTTATCTATCTTAAAATACTATTTTTTTTTCTTTTCTTGAAGGACTCAAAGGCCTATTTCCACCTGCTTAATCAGATTGCTCCTAAAAGTGACCGAGACGGTGGGCATGCCGTTGCCATTGATCTCTCAGGATTTAATGTAAGTGATTTTTTTTAAAAAAAACTAGTTTTATATCCTGTAGTAATAGTACACGTGATATAAAAATGATCATTTTTGAGTGTATAGTTCAGTGGCATTCAGTACATCCTTCGTTCTTTGTAACCGTCACTACTGCCTCTTTCAAGAACATTTTCTTGGTCTCATAGTGAAACTCTTTCCGTGCAACAGTAACCATCCACTCCTCCTGGCTCCTGTGACTCATCTAGTCTACTTTTTAACTCTGAATTTGATTACTGAGTGCAGTGAAATTTACAGCATAACACTCTTTCTAATCCTCTCTACCTCCCCATCCTTCCCCTCTCCTCCATCCTCTTTCTGCCCTGTGTGCACCATGTAAGTTCCTAGTACCTTTAGCGGCCAGAAGAGGGTGCCAGATGCCCTGGAACTGGAGTTGCAGACAGCTGTGACCCTCCATGTAGGTGCTGGGAACTGAGCACAGGTCCCCTAGAAGAACAGCTGGTGATCTTAACCTCTGAGCCATCTTTCTAGCCCCCCAAGAGACTAAAATATTTAAAATGAATGGTTGAGGTTGAGTTTTGGTTCTTTCACACTCTGTTATTATTTGAAGCGTTTGTGGAAAGATAATTGCTTGTAAATATTGTATCTATAAAATTATGTCAGTAAAAGTTTGATATTGACCATTTTGTTTTATTTCCCTGTGTAGGAGAAAAACGACCTGAAGCGTGCTGAATTCATGCTTCAGGAAGCGGATAAGCTTGGTTGCAGGCAGTTTGTTACTCCTGCAGATGTGGTTTCAGGAAACCCAAAGCTAAATCTAGCCTTTGTAGCGAACCTCTTTAACACATACCCGTGCCTACATAAGCCTGACAACAATGACATTGATATCAATTTATTGGAAGGTATGTTCTTTCTGCCTCAAGCTGACCACTGTATTTCTTTTTGTGGTACTGTCCTACTTCACTGTCCTGGGTAGGGGACTGTGGTGGGAGACGCGATTATGTGTGTGTGTTCGCATGTGCAGTAAGAGAAGTTGAAATTACAGAACGTAATTGCTGGGTTTTGTTGTAAGAAAAGTGGGAGACGCGATTATGTGTGTGTGTTCGCATGTGCAGTAACAGAAGTTGAAATTACAGAACGTGATTGCTGGGTTTTGTTGTGTAAGAAAATGCTGAGTATATCTGACTTACCTGCCATTGCTCCAGAAGAGTTAAGTGAAAACTATTAGACATTTAAGGAATTCTCATAAATGATTCTGTAACATAATTCTGCCACCAGTGTAGAGAGGATGAACTCTCTATTAATTCTGCCACCAGTGTAGAGAATGAATTGTCTATTAGAAAAAGTAATCCTTGATAGCATTTTCCCCTTTGAAAGTAAGTTTGACTTCATTATTGCTCTTTTTAATATTTTTAGAGTATATGAAAAATTATCATATTCATTATTTATTGTGTTTAGGTGATTGTTATCTGTTTCATAATATAATACTTTCCTGTTTTGCTTCATGAAATGCAGATTTGACCCCTCCTAATGTAGGTACTGTATTTAGTACTTTTCTATATTCTATAAATACATTCATTCTGAATTTTCCTTTTTATTAGTGGCATTTATTCTTTCCACTTGGGTTGATATTTATTGTTTTGCAATTTCATGCTATGTTGTCTTAATATACCTATGGAATGAATGACTACAAGCAAGAAATGCAAATGAAATTATTAGCTAGAGCAAGGCTTTGATTATGTGCACTCTACCTAATTTGCCTTCTATAGCGATGGGATATTGTGGCAAACATATTAGACCTATCAAATATTCAGTAAATAAACTAGATTTTATTATTTTAGATTAGATTTTATGATTTTATCTCTCTCCTGTGACAAACCTTTTTATCATAACTGTCTTCGGAAGGGTTTAGTCATAGTTTATAACATAATTTATTTCATATTATTGATGCCTATTCTAAAGTCATTGAAGCTTACAGTATATGAATTGTCTTAATGACAAAAACATTCTCAATAATGAGCTCTCTCTCCTTATCTCTGTCACCCAGACTCTTCCACTTCCTCCCATTTTCACACACACCATGAATATTAAAATGAAGAGGAAAAAGTGTGGTGACCTGGCGAGCTGCCAGGGGGCGAGGCAACCTAAGGCTTAGCCGCCCTGCTTTGGGAAATAGAGCTTCCCGTAGCAGTGTGTCTTCTGCCCGATCTTCTTCCCCGGGAGACAGAGCCAGGCAGCTTCAGAATCTCTCTCCGGGGTGCCGCAGCAGGAGCTACAGTGTCACAACCACTAAAATTTCAGGTTAAAGGTCTTTTTAGTTATAGAGCTAATTTAATTCACTCTTTTTTAGAGTCCTGCCAAATAAGGACTATACTCTTTACAAAGATACCTGAGAGGGAAAATGTCAAAAACATAGACTTCAATTTTTTAAGCAGAAGAAAAATTAGGGCAAAAAAAAACTAGAACTTTAAAAATTAAAGAAAAAAAAAGAAGACCTTTGTTTTTGAGTCTGGAAAATTTCAGAATCCCTCTGTGTCTTACAGCAGAAGGCATTGTTTAGAGTGGCATATTGAAATGGTCGGCTTCTTAGAGTCACTGAATTCTTTGCTAACTACCTTTTCCAACTTGCGCGCGCTCCTCTGTCATGTGTGGGTTCCTTTGCTAGTGTTCCGCATGCTTTTGAGAGTTCTCAGTGTGAACACGATTGCTACATATTTCCTCTAGTATCCCTATACTTGTTAGGATACTCTGGGAAATATTTATCAATCATCTCTATTTAGAACATATGTATGTCCTGACATAGCTGCCAAAAATGCATTTGACTTTGGCTATCATTAGATTATTTTTATTTTCCTCTGTAAATTTGTTTTTTTTTTACAGATCCTTGTGAAATTTTGCTTTGAACTTATCACCCCCAAATTTATATATTAGTATGTCTCATTCGCAGAGAATTTCGCCTATAGGGAACTAACGAAATTTAAAAACCCAGTTAGATGTGACACCTTCATATCAAATTGTACCAAACATGTATGCTGCATACAGAGAGACTATCTGAGAAACTAAATAGACCATAACATTAGAAAGACTTTGTTCAAATCATGGTTCCACCATTTAATATCCAAGTGACAGCTGTGAGCCTTGACTTTCTTATATATATAAAACACAAGTAATAATATTTACTCTGAAAAGTCACAGAAGAGGGTTAGCATGTCCAGGAATGAAAGCATTTAATCTGCAGTATGTGCTTATTAAGGGTTAGGGCGGGAGGAGTAACGCACATGCAAGTGAGTCTTGCATATGTTATTTTTCTTTCTGTCTTCTTAATAACAGTTTGAAAAATATTGTTTTATTGAAACTTGCCAATTTTACTTGCAAATAAAAATATTTAATAGTGCTAGCAAGTAATCAGAAATTAAGATTTTTAGTTACATGGTTGCGTTAGTTGTCTGTAATCTAAAGGCATTTTTCTAGTCTGCAATACATATGTTTTTGAAATGCTTTCCGTGGCTCCTGAACAAACGCATAGTGCTTCTGGCTTTGAGCATCTATTTACCAAGGTGACTTAAGTGGCGCTAGGTAAATACATGCTCACTTAGAAAATCTGTTTTACTTTCTGTGCGTTAAAAATCCAAATAACACAATTAGTTAAGAATAGAAAAAAATACAAATCTCTAAAACTTATAACAGTTTCCAAACTTTTAAGTGTAAGTTTAATGCCTTTTCAAATAACCATTGTTTCAATAGTCTCAATAGACTTTGAGTATCTTAATCAAAAATTGTGACAGTCCATCTTTTGTAATTTAAAAATGTAATTTGGACTTTCCTAACTAGAAACAATGTAAAAATTTCCTAGTTACTGGGGGAAAATGTATCTTGATTTGGCATCAGAAAGTTAGAGAAAGAAGCAAAGGCAACTCCAGGTTGTCAAGCAGTGAACATGATGTGCTTAGGTTTATGTCCTGCTGGAAGCAGCTCAGGGATGTAATCTGCAACACTTGTTTGAGTTGGCTCTTTTAATAAAAATTTTCCCATGTAGATTGTTTATTATAAAGCAGTGTAGCAGATATGACAGAATGATCAGTTACTTTTTGAGACTAGAGGGGATAGAATTTTAGCAAGAATTTATTTGGTTAATAAAACTAGATTATATAGATTCTGTTAACTGTTAGGTAATAGCATTGAAAATTTATTGAAAATTGGAAGTAGGGTAAGTGGTTTATTTACTGAATATTTGATGGAAATAAACAGAATCCTTTAGATTGTATGAATATTTAGTATTTTGTGAATATTTAGGTTCATACTCTGTAGTACTTAATTTGAAAGTGACTGTAGAGATGACTAAGAATTGATGGAGGAGGGTCATCGGTCCATGTGTTACTCTCATTGGTTAATTAATAAAGAATGAATCCTGGAGATGAGGTGCTTATAGATTTCTATTCCAAATGGCATTGTAAGTCTCTCATGGACCAAAGTCTAGAGTGACCTATACTGGCCTGGGCATTAGACGTGATGAGATGTATAAATGTTTTAAGAAGTATAAAGGTTTTAACTTCAGGGAGTGTGGTGATAAGATACAATCTAAGTTGTTTATTGTCCTCCCGCTTTGTCAAAGAATAAGACAAGATGCACTCACTTAGAGCCATTTGCTGTCAGTAGATTCTGTAAGGCGGATATGGCAGGGAGAGTTCAGGTCTCTCCCCGAGTTGTGCATACCATAATATTCATGCTTTTTAAACAGATGGTGGTACGCCCAGGGAGACAGGCTAAACAGAAATACCCAGAAGTAACACCGAGTTTCCCTTTAAGGTGCTCACTGGGGTCCAGTAACTCGCAGTGATGAAGTGTATCAGAACAAAATGGAAAGTTGTGGTGGTCTGAGTTCCTTGTGAGTTTTCGGCAGTAGCAATCTAAAGTAACACAGAAAGCTGAAGAATGTTGCTACTCCTCACTGCATGTTTTTTGCATCGCCTGAAATCTCTCCCCTTCATTATTTGTAAAGTTTAGATTTGTATGGCCAGGACGGTTCTTGTCTAGCTGTAATCTGCTCAAATGCTGAAATGCTGCATTTGGGAAAGGTCGAATTTTCTAGTCTGTTTACGCTGCTGTTTGTTACCTTGCAGGCTAAAAGACTAGCTTTATATTTGGCTAAACTAGGCCATAATTTTGTGCTACTTAAATTGCATTTGTACTATCTGCTGCATCCCTGGACAGAAA
This sequence comes from Myodes glareolus, assembly GCF_982192425.1. Taxonomy (NCBI): domain Eukaryota; kingdom Metazoa; phylum Chordata; class Mammalia; order Rodentia; family Cricetidae; genus Myodes; species Myodes glareolus. The sequence goes on along the minus strand of NC_142029.1, from coordinate 54,350,125 downwards.
ACCCCTTGGCTCGGTAGTTCACAGACCTCAGATAAGGGAATCTAGATGGAAAGAGAGCAGACGGAGGCTTCCTAGATAGTTGGGATGAGAAACATTTTCCCCTTAAAGAAATTACGTCAGACAAAGTGGCCAGTTTACCCCTCCAGGATGCTTTAAGAATAGTTCTTAGTGGGGTTGGAGAGATGGCTCAGAGGTTAAGAGCACTGCCTGCTCTTCCAAAGGTCCTGAGTTCAATTCCCAGCAACCACATGGTGGCTCACAACCATCTGTAATGGGGTCTGGTGCCCTCTTCTGGCCTGCAGGCCTACACACAGACAGAATATTGTATACATAATAAATAAATAAATATTTAAAAAAAAAAAAAGAATAGTTCTTAGTTACTTTGGCCCGAGTCATCAGTGTGGGTTTTCCTCTACCCTAGGAGAGAGCAAGGAGGAGAGGACGTTCAGGAACTGGATGAATTCACTGGGGGTCAACCCGTACATCAACCATTTGTACAGGTAAAATGGCTGCCTATGTTTCAACCTTACCGTCATAATCTAAGTTTCCCTTCTAGGTATGTTTTCATGAGGAAGTTTTCTCAAACCACAAGAATTTAGCCAACATTTGGAATGCTGGGAATGGGCAATCTGTTTTGTTTGTTTGTTTGGTTTTAGTGTTATGTAAAAAGACGATGTGATGATAATAATATTTGATTATAGTATAAAGAATAAATTTCCGAATTTTTATAGTTGTTGATCACAAAAATAAGAAATTATTTCATGCCAGGCAGTGGTGGTGTACACCTTTAATCTCAGCACTGGGAAGGCAGAGGCAGGCAGATCTCTGTGAGTTCAAGGCCAGCCTGATCAAATTCCAGGACAGCTAAGGCTACATGAAGAAACCCTGTCTCAAAAAAATCAAAAAAGAAAAAGACAATTATATTTCAGCACCTAGGATTAGAATAACAATAATATCTAATACATTTTCTCATCTATATGTCACTATTTTTCACTATAACTCATAGTTTTTCATTTATTTTTATGCCTTATTTATACTGTAATTTTCACATAAAATTTTCCTCATGTGTAAAAATAACTCATTTCTCTGAATAATTATTTTAATTTGTCTTATTCTTTAAAATTTTTTAAAATTCATTTTATTTTCCCCAAAAAGCATCATTATACATCACTGTTTTTCCTTACCACTGTCTGTCCATCCTCCTTCCCCTTTTGTGAGACCTGCTTCATTCTCTACAGATCCCCCTTTTCGATATTTTCCTCTTTTCCCATCATCCCTTTTCTACGTTCATGTCCTACACATATGTTCATAGTCCTACACAGTCTAGGTCCTGCATATGAGAGAAACATACAATGTGTCTTCCTCAGTCTGACTTACTTCAGGGAGAATAACAATTTCCATTTGCATCTCTTTTTCCTATGTGTATCCTAATTTCGTGCAAGGTAAACTTTTAATTTTTGTTGTTAATACTGAGGATTGAGCCCAGGGCTTTGTACATGAGTGGCAAGCATTTTACCACTGAGTTACATCCCTGGCCCTGAATGTCCCAGTTTTATTCCTCTTTAAAGCTGAATAAAATTACACTATGTGGATGAATCAAATGTAGCTTATTTATCCTTCTGCTGGTAGACATCTGAGATGGTTCATATCTTAGATGAACAATGCAGCAATAGACATGAATGTACAAGTGTGTCTGTGGTATGCTAACTTAGAATCCTTCGAGCATACATTCAGGAATGGCATAATGTGATAATATAGTAGCTCTGATTTTGTCATAGCAAGTGTACATTAATAGGGCTATAAAAATATTTATTAAATTATGTCCTATGCTTTCTGCTAGTGGTAATAATGAGTCTCTTTAGACATGGGTAAGAGAAAGTGTTTCTTTTCTCTTTATTATAGACTATAGCCTTGATGGCAGTGGAGAGATGGCTCAGAGGTTAAGAATCTAGCCTATCTGGGTCTAGAAAACAAAGGACAGAGAAGGTTTTGGGGCTAGAGGCAGACGGCTACCTTGAGGTCTAGGAACTCTTCTCGACCAGTCCTTGGATGGCCTATCACTACCAGTGTCTTCCCTTTGTTTCTTGTTCCTGTACTTCTCCTGGTTCTCCAAAACAAGATGGGCCATGTTTGAGATATGTTCAGCTAGCACCATGTATATAGCTGGTCTCCTTCCTTCTGCTCTCAGGTATATAAAGGGCTTTTCTCTCCACCAGAAACTCTCATACGATTGGGATACATTGATGAACTGTGGATCCCCCGGGGCTTATATTCTAAGCAGAGGTGGCAATCTATAGCTTGCAGGCCAAATTTTTAATAAATACATATTAAATATATAAGTATCAATATGTATTTAAATATATATGTATATATCTGAGCTTGAGATTCCAAAGCAACTAGACTGACTATAATGCTGATTTTAACTAAATATTCTTTTCTTTAAATAAGCTGTTAAATGTATTTCCGGAACTATTAGTCCTGGGACTTTTCTACCACTGTTTGGTTCTAGAATTTATTGTGAACTCCTTGGAAATTATTCAGGTCTCTGAGCCTCAGGTTTTGAATGTGCAGAACATGAATAATAATAATACCATAGTAAATAAGAAGGAGGGTGAGTGCATTTAAAGTAAAAGAAAGGGAAGTAGGTGAAACCCCAGAACTTGCAACGACTTTAGTGATGTCTTTTTGCACACAAAATGCTCATGTGCTATTCAGATCTTAATAACTGTACATGAGATGTCTCCATCGCTTAGCTCAAAGCCGGGCTTCACTCATTCACTGCTGCTTGGATGTGCCCAGAGAAGGAAAAGTAACTCTGATATGAACCTTAGCAGAACATGGCCAGTGGATAACCTATTGGAGGAGAAAAGGCACGCATTCCTTCCCCGACTGCTACTTACCGCATTGCTGCTGCTTTATTTCCTTCACGCCAAGAGCTGAAACAGACTCGACAGACTTTAACCTTTGGGAGACTGTATTTTCCTGAATCCAAAGCAGCAGTGTTCTTTAGTATTCTTCCATTCAGAACTCCTACTTCCCTGTAAAATCCTTCCTCCCAACTTTTATTATTGAACAGGAACAGCTACCCACTGAATAGCTATAATTTTCCTATAACTATTTTTAAAGTTTAAAAAAATCATAATATATAACACATGAACTCATTCTATTGTGTAAGTCTCAAACAATGTAACTGTATAGAATAAAATAAAACATGCAATTCCCTTTGTTCCCTCTCATTCCCTTTTCCCTGCTCACAAGTGATTGCCCTTAGCAGTTCTTACATATGCATAAAGCTGAGATCAAACTATATGAGTGGCCTGCCACTTGCTTTTAAATACTTAAGTGTATCTTGTAGAACTTTTTATATTGTATTTTCTGACCAAATTGAATATATCTGTGGGCAGCCCAGGAGTTCATAGTAAGGATAGTTGACTCAATAGTCTTTACCATACTTCTTTGTATATGTGTATGTGCACGAGTGTATATACATGTACAAATGCCTTGTAAACATGAAAAAGGTGGACAGGTCCTTAGGTTGAAAGTTTGAAGTGAAATGAAAGCCGTGTCATTTATTAGCTTTAGATGACTCTTGTGTGTTTAAAGACACATGCCCATCTGTAGGACAGTCGTAGTAACTGACAGTTTTCCCTTTCTTATGTGCATTTCCTTCCTGTTTTAGTGACCTTACAGATGCCTTGGTGATCTTCCAGCTCTATGAGATGATCCGCGTGCCAGTCAACTGGAGCCATGTCAACAAGCCTCCGTACCCTGCTCTTGGAGGGAACATGAAGAAGGTGAGAGGCGTGACTGAAGCTCTGCTATTGTTTCTCTGGTGTGAAGCCCAGGGTGTCGGTTCATAAACATTGGTGTGAGGTTTGTGCCTATAGATTTATTCACCTCAAGATGCACGAAGCGTAACGGGTTCTTCATAAACTCAGTTACTACCAAATGTTTGGACAGACGAAGGCAGCGCTTCCAGGCCAACACTTCATACACTGTTTTCATCTTGAACAAGTTTTGGTACTTCTGTTATTGAGATGCAGCCTAAGTGCCCTCTTGTGCTATAATTGCCACTACTCGCCCAATCTTCAGTGCTTCCTCATTCATTTATTCATGAGATGTAGTCTGATTTCTTACTACGTGCACGGCATGGTGCACGGAAGAGCGCGAGCCGTGGAGCTGCTGCTTAGGAGGTGCCCCAGAGATGATGGTGATAAGATATGTATGCCCGCGACTGGGAGCGAAATGGGCACTGTGGGCTTTAAAGAGAAAAGGGCCACACGCTCTCCCATCCAACTGGCTTCGTGTTGGAGGCTGCATCTGAGTCAGAATCCAGAAACTGATGGAATTTTGTCACAGGGAAACTAGAAGAGGGGTGGAGGCCGAAGGAAATGGATAGTGGTGGGGGCGTATGTTGCTGAGAAATGAAACCTTATAAAAAGTGTTCCTTTTTATGGCACTTCTAAAATCACTTTAATAACATATAACAGGAATATTTAATAAAATCCTTTGACCTCATAATTTCAGTTTAGCCATCCCATGAGAAACTAGAAAGTCAGGCCGGGACGACGATTCCGGTGGGAAATGGTTGACTGTAGACTGTGCAGACGGAAGAACCTGAACTCAGCCCCCAAAACCTGTGTCAAAAGCTGTGTATGGTGCCGCGTACCAAACTGAAAGCCAGATGTTACCCCAGATAGACCACACCTTCTCCTGCACGGTAGCACTGACTTGCGGTTTCCTAGTCATTGCTGGGTGTATCGGCATCATCTTGGGCTCTACACTAGCAACCCCATCTCCCTTCTTACCATCATCTCTCCTCAGAATCTGCCTTTACTGAGACACATTTCACACAGAACTGCGACTCCTGTTGACTGGAGAAGTTTCCAGTTCGTCCTCACTGGTTCCTCTTCCTATTCATCCTCTACCATGTTATTTCATAAGCTAGAAATTCATTTCACTTATTGCAATGATGGTTTAGTGGGAAAAGTCCTTTCTACAAGTGATAGGACTTGAGTTCTTGTAAAAATTGGACATGTAACAGCAGTGTCTATAACCCCAGTGCTCCTATAGGGAAGTGGGAGTGGGGCAGGAGAATCATCTAACGCTTGAGGGTATGCAGCAGAATAACAAGGCGGAGATAAGGACTGATGCCTGGGGCTGCCCTCTGGCCTCCACATTAGTGCTGTGGCATGCATATGACACATTTGTATTATCTGCACACATATACCTACACATAGCTATAAACACACAGAGGAAAACAATGGAAAACATAAAAAAGTGTACCTCCGATACATATGTCAACAGATGATAAGAAACCTCTGTAGAGACTGCACCTAAACAAACATTTAGAAAGGACTTAACTGGGTTTCTCTGACTAGAAATGAGTAAGTAGGTGGGGAAATGATTTACTTGGCATTTGTCTTAGTTACGTTCTGTTGCTGTGAAGAGACACCATGATCATGGCAACTCTTATAAAAGAAAGCATCTAGTTTGCTTACAGTTTCAGAGGGTTAGCCCACTAGCATCATGGTGGGAAGGAGATAGGCCTGGTGCTGGAGCGGTAGCTGAGCGCTTTTCATCGTGATCTTTAGGCAGCAGGCAGAGAGGGAGACACCAGGCTTGCTGTGGTCTTTTGAAACCCAGTGACACACCTCCTCTGACAAGGCCACCCCTCCTAATCCTTGCAAACAGTTCATCAGTTAGGGACTGAGCATACACATACCTGAGCTTCTGGGGGACATTATTCACACCACAAGTGCTGATAAATGGGAGTTTTCCTGTAGATGGCACTGTGCTGAGAACAAAGCTGAAATGTGGAGGATGTTAGGGATTTGTGTTCTGATTGATTGATTCATTGATTGATTAACTTTTTTTATTTTAAAGACAGGGTTTCTCTGTATTGCTTTAGAGCCTGTCCTGGAACTTGCTTTGTAGACCAGACTGGCGTTGAAGTCACAACTTGCCTCCCAAGTGTGCCACTGCCTCTGCCTCCCAAGTGTGCCACTACCTCCCAGCTATAGGGATTTATACTGAACACTTTTTATAGGAAATTGATACTATGCATAACCAAAGAAAACACGTAAAAAACTAAGCATAACATAGTTCTGACTCTAAGGAAGCTAATAAGGTCCAGATAGTTGACTGGCATAGTTAAGATTTTTTAATTAAGTTTTGTGATTCTTGGGAACCCAAGAGTCTCACACATATGGGAAAAATACTCTATCACTGAACTGTCATGTGACTCGTTGTTCCTGGGGTGACTTTATCTAGCAAGCATCTTCCCACTCCAGATAGAGAACTGATGACAAACCAAAGTGAGGATCCCTCCAAAGTCCACATTGGTGAGCCAGTGAGCTTTATTGGGGTACCTTAAAAGAGTATGGAGTGAGGGGTCACTTACAGGAGCAGAAATAGCACCAGTGCCCACCCCACATGGGTGACAGCTAACGAAAGCTGGAAACCTGGAGCGCACTGCACAGCCTGCAGGCAGCTTAGTAGGGTGGAAAATCCTTTTCCAGTGGCTCAGCTGGTCTCAGACTCTTCTAAGCAGGTTAGCTACTCTGATGCTGATTTTCAGCATTCTTACTGAATTTTAAGGAGCTTCCCTGCAAGATGGAGCATTTTGCCTCCCTTTAGAACACACTGTGGCTGAAGAAACTTCCCTCCAAGGTAGAATGTCTTATCTAGGAGGAGACTTCTGCACAGCAGCTACATCCCGGACAAGGCCTTTGCAGAATCAAGTGGACAAGGACCTGAATTTCAGAGAACACATCCATAGGCTTTCTAATAAACCGTAGTCAAATTGAAGGGGAGACTAGTACTTTTTGGTTCTCTGTGTAATATAGCCATAGACTTTCTAAGAAACTATATAATCTATATTCAAGTTGGAGGGGGGGCTAGCACTGTTCAGCTATTTTCTTTTTCTTTTTTTCCTTTTTTTTTTTTTTTTTTTTTTTTTTTATCAAGTCAAGGTTTCTCTGTGTAACTTTTGGAGCCTGTCCTGGAACACTCTGTAGTCCAGGCTGGCCTCAAACTCAGAGATTTGCCTGTCTCTGCCTCTGCCTTCTAAATGCTGGGATTTAATTTATCCATTTTCAGAATCACTTTGTTATTTTATTTTTTTTAAGATTTATTTATTATGTATACAGTGTTCTGCCTGCATGTATGCTTGCAGGCCAGAAGAGGGCACCAGGTTTCATTTTAGCTTGTTGTGAACCACCATGTCATTGCTGGGAATTGAACTCAGGTCCTCTGGAAGAGCAGCCAGTGCTTTTAACCTCTGGTCATCTCTCCAACCCTCTTTGTTGTTTTGATCACTTCCCTGTAAATTGGGTGTAATTGTTTCACTTGGTTGTTAAGAAATAACGTTTGGTCATAGAGTGTCATTGCTGTTACTTTGCTGGTGGTTGGACTGGCATAGTCTGGGAATATTCTTAAAATCTTTTTTGTTTTGTTTTTTTTTTAAATACTAACAGTTTTGTTTGCTTACAGATTGAGAACTGTAACTATGCAGTCGAGCTTGGGAAAAATGAGGCCAAATTCTCGTTGGTTGGCATTGGTGGGCAGGACTTAAATGAAGGGAACGCAACCCTTACTCTGGCCCTGGTGTGGCAGTTGATGAGGAGGTAAAGGCTTCTGTCTTCATTCTTTGTTGTAACACTGGGTTCCTCAACAAATCTTTTGAACTAAACACGTCGCTAGTTTTGGGAGACTCGTGAACATACATAAGAAATAAACAATGTGAAATAAATTAATTCTGTAAAAGGTTTGCTATTGGTTATATATTTTCAAAAATTACAATGGGTTAATCTCTAATAGTACAGTCATTTTCAATAATACCTCTTCAATGGCTTTGGAAGGAATTATTTTAAATTTTTAAAATACTATCTGGCAGTGTTCCGTTTTGATTAGTGAGCTTTGTAACTTTTGAGTGTAATTATGCGCACATGCCAGACTAAAATAAGAAATTTAAATTTTGGAGACAGGAACTTGCGATCCTCTAGTTTCAGCCTTTCAAGTGTTGGGGTTATAGGTGAAAACCACCACACCTGGCTATTTCTTAAATACTGATATAAATTATGTGAAAACAAATTCCATCCCCTTGCCTCAAGTTCATATCATTTCTGTTGCAGATACACACTGAATGTGTTATCAGATCTTGGGGAAGGAGAAAAAGTCAACGATGATATTATTATTAAATGGGTCAATCAGACTCTCAAAAATGCAAACAAGAGCACTTCTATTTCCAACTTCAAGGTAACAAGAACTTTTAAAAGTTAATACCTAAGTTAATTGAAGGGATTTTTAATGAGAATTACACTAGCGAGGTTCAGAAACATATAACCCAGGAATTTAGGTGTAGTAATTATCTGGCATGTGTAAACTCAGAATAATTTGAATTCTTATATTTTCTATTGGTTATCTATTGAATATAGACGCAGGTTAGTGCATTTAACATAGTAATCTGATGTCAGAAATAGAATTGAGCCAAAAACCCAGTTGTCAAGTGATAAAGAATCTGCAGTGTGTTGGTTGTTCACATAGGCCTGTAATGTTTTGTGCTCCCTAGCAGCAGTGTCTGAATTGCATTGGCCTCATTTCCAAGCCACACAGAGCCAGCCAAGGCGATGCAAGTGGGGATTGAGAAAACTGGTAGGAAAAACAATCCTTATCATCCAGTTTCATAATGCACTTAACACTTTCTTCTGAGCATTTGTGGACGATTCATACAGCACGGAGAATGTAATCCGCACAAACATACCCACTAATTTCCATGCATTTCCATTGTGTTCTGCTGTTGCATGCAAGCTGGTATTAGCTACAAATAAGCATGTTTGCTTGAGCATATTCATTCAGTGACCCTTATGTTTGTGACTTTTATTATATGTTTAGAAAAAGTCCAGCAATTTCTGTTTTTGAAAACAAAGTGCCAATAAATGAAACCCTAAGCTATTTTTAAAGACACCTACCCATCTTTATTCTTTTCTTTTCCTTTGCTCTGTGTGTTTAACAGTATTTGAGAGTAGCAGAAATATCATACATTGGTAAATTAAGTCACTTTATAAAAACCAATTCTTCCAATGGTTTTAATAGAATATATCTTGGGAAATATGTTCCCTGGGCCCTAATTCAATTCCTTCTTTTATATCTTGGAGCTGATAGCACTATTGTTTGTAACTTTTAGTCTGATATTTCTCCATGTTTTAAATACAAAATACAATTTTAAAATGTAAATAGGAATATTGTATATTATAAAATTCTGTAATTGGTCATCTCTGAAATTACAACGCCAAAGTTACACATACTTGCATTTTTATTAAAAATAAGAAGTAT